>NC_089520.1:11201349-11525073 GCF_963924715.1 Thunnus thynnus
AAAGAAAACTCTACCGCTCAACCCACTTGGCAGGTTCATTAAAGTATCGATGCTGAGCTCCTGAACTCCAGTCCTCCTGCTGTCTTCCTTCATATATTGTCTTTTTTGATCATTCTTAGTATAGTCTGTGATTGCATGCGTAATAATCTCCTCAGCCAGCTGGAAAAAAATATGTGTATATATCGGTATCGGCATCGGCAATCGACCAAAATTAGTTGGAAAATATCGGCATATCGGATATTGGCAAAAATATTGTGCATCCCTATTTTTACCCAAATAGGTGAGTTGGGCACAGCAGTGTTCATCTTGGAGGGAGGAGGTTGCCTTGAAGTCAGATGTGTAATATCAAGGCTTATCTGTGTGTGTGAGTGCATGTATGTGTGTGTCCCAGCCTGCAGGTCTGCTGTCTGTGATAATGAAATGCTGCATGTGGCAAAGAGGCATCTAGAGGGAAAACAGGGCTGTTTTTCATTAGGATCATGTTTCAATGAGTGCACCTTCTCCTCATCTTGTTTAGAGATACAAAAACATGATGACAGATCCTCATCAAAAAGGCACATTGTGTATCATTACCAGGAAACACCCTTACCTTCTGTTTGGTGAATCAGTGTGCCATAGGGATGAAAAATTCCATTTACACAAACTCAGTTTACCTATTACAAAAACTGATACGGTGCAATACCTGAAAACAGCTGAGAAACTCAAAAAACAACCACCAGAAAATCTTTAAATTGATGGCCGCTGAAAGAAGGCTTCGTGCTTTAGTCGACCTATTTATTTTTCTATTTCAGTTTCTTATGTAATATTTTTCTTTCTTCAACACACACATCAGTAAAATCTTTGGAGTAGTGGGAGCAACAGAAGCTTGCTATGATGCAACATCTTGTATTTATAAAGCTTTACTAATATAAAAGCTACTCAAGTGTACCATGCAGCGATGGAAAACATAAACAGTCTAATCAAATCAGTAATTTTTGGCTGGACTGCAACAGTGGAGCCAGCCCTACACATGCAGTTATCCATGAGTGAGTGAATGAGTGAGTGAAGAAGTTACACCATTGGTTGGGCAGGCAAATGTTGGCTGTTACTCTTTCAACATTAATCGGCACGAAGAATTTGCTATTGCATCATCAGGAGGCGTTTACAGCGCTTCCATTCATAGCCCTATTTGCTACTTGCCTCCCCACACATTTGTGTGTCATGCAGCGCTTTCACACAGGTTAAGCAAAGTCTGTATTTTACTCAAATTTACTGGCATTACACCCCTGAATATGTGTCACAACATGAGCAAACTTTTACAGTCTTGTCTCTAGATGACCTAAATACATGACTGTGATGGAAACAGAGGACAGTGCGATGCAGAGTGACTCTGTTTCCTGCTCCGAGCTCTCAGCTACGGTGTTAAACGCAGCAAACACGGCTAAACTCCTGTTTACACAGATGCGTACCAGCGTCTCTGCCATCTCCTCCTCCACTGTCCAGTGTGATTGACTCTCCGGCTGGCAGTGCTGTCAGCAGCTGGCAGGAGAGATGCTCCGCTGTGCGTTTGGATTTTATAACTGAACTAAATACCAGAACGCATTTATAATTTCCACCGCAGCCTCCAGATGAACATTTAATATCCAGGAATTCACATTATAGACAATACCACTGACTATCCTTGTAACAAATTGACCACAATTTCATACATTGACTATGCACGGTCCAGCCATGTACTAGGTTTTGACCTACAGTAGTCTTGTTTTCATAGTAAGGAGCTACAACTAAGCAAGCACATTCTGTAGTGCATTAAAAGTGTTAAGTTAAGATGCTGTAACTCATTGAGGGACTGAGGGATGTTTATGTTTAGCCAGTGACCTCTTCTCATTAGTCCGACATGCTCATCATCTCAGCGTGTGAACTAGCCAGCCTGCTGCCACATGAAAGGTTCAGGATCACTGGCTCTGTTTTGAGTCTCAAAAGGAAGGCAGTTTATTGGATGCCATCAGATCTCTGCCTCAAAATCTGTGTATAATTTCTACTTGTCTCATTTCCCACAACTATTTTCACTTGAAGCCACTTCAAGATTATGATATTATAAATATTCCTCCCTGTGCAGATACCTCAGGTGAGCTACGCCTCCACGGCTCCAGAACTCAGTGACAACAGCCGCTATGATTTCTTCTCCCGAGTGGTGCCCCCAGACACCTACCAGGCCCAGGCCATGGTGGACATTGTCAAGGCCATGCGATGGAACTATGTCTCCACAGTGGCCTCAGAGGGGAACTACGGAGAGAGCGGTGTCGATGCTTTCATTCAGAAGTCTCGGGAGGACGGTGAGTACACTTGGCCTCATATATCATTATTGCCTGTCTACCACTGGGAGTAGGAAGATTTTTTATCCATGCAAACATACTGGACTGTGGAAATCGGTGAAGCTTGGAGAACTACAAAAATCAATTAGTCAGGTTAAATGTTAGATTTGATCCCAGAACTTGCAAACAGACAGACTTCATTGGCAGACTTTATTGTTTGAAATCACAGCACATTTGAAAGCTTTAAAATGACACAGGATGTGTATTTAATACAACTACACTGGTTATGATGTGAATGGCTTTAAAGCTCCATTAAGTTATACTTATATTGACATTGAATCAACTGCTGTACGTGTCAAGTGAAGGGGTTGTTAGTAGGCTACTGCTGAACCCACTGAGGATCAACACCCAGCTGTAGCATGACACAACTTTAAGTGACTTTTATTAGCAATGTCCTCAGCTGATCGTGGCTTATAAACATTACCTGTAAACCAGCAGTCATTATCAAGCTGTTGCTGCAGATAAATTCATTATTTTATGGTCATTGCATCATCTGACAAAATGAACAAAATTACAGATTGACAGCAGCTTATAGTTAGAGGCACAAAGGTTTGCCATATTCAAGAACAGCCACAAAGCATCTGTTGCCATCTAAATATGCTGCAAATGTGTGTTCAAAGTCCTTGTAAAACAGGAAAAATGTTGGAAAAATAATTCAGAAATAAAAAGAAATAAGACTGCTGAGGAACAGATGCTCCACTTCTGAAACATCTGTAGTGGACATTAAAACACAGCAGGAACACACAACCGCTGCATCCTGTGGACACAAGGAGATACGCCTTTCGCAGGAAAAAAAAAACGCACAGCAGCAGCAGCAGCAGCAGCAGCAGCACTTGCAGTCCTCAGTGTGTACATTGGATCTGTTCAGCCAAAGTGCTGTTTTTCACTTATGTGGGCTTTGATAGTGCACACAGCCCTATGCACAATTACTTGCATACACACATGGAAAAAATATACATGTCAAATCTAAACAGACACTTCTGGTCACAATTATGCATGCAAAGTGTGAGTGAAGCATGAGTGGTTACGAGGTCGGTGTTACAGCTGTACTGTTTAAAATGGAAGATTTTCTGTTCAGTGAAAGGTCAGATGATGACTGAAAAATGTGGGTTTGTCATGCCAGTGTAGCAACATGTTGGTGTTGTTAAACTCATTGTTTGAATGCCATGGCTCTCATTACCAGATCCACCAATATAATTGCATGCAGCCATTTCCAAACAAGCTCAGACAAGCCAAGCTAACACAACCTGTCCAGAAATAGCATCACTGGAGCAATTTTTTTGGTGAAGAGAGAGGAGCAGTAGGCAGTTTGCTGCAATTAGCTATAATAAGGCCTATCTTGGAGTTCTTATGTCACCTAGTGCTCATCAGCTTAATACACTAAATTAATATATTTTCTTTTCTTTTTTGCAGAAACAGGTACATTTTTTGCTTGTTAGCCAGATTGT
This sequence comes from Thunnus thynnus, assembly GCF_963924715.1. NCBI lineage: Eukaryota > Metazoa > Chordata > Actinopteri > Scombriformes > Scombridae > Thunnus > Thunnus thynnus. The sequence continues at coordinate 11,205,152 of NC_089520.1, forward strand.
AATTTTATTTTAAAATTCTTGATCACTTTAACCCTAAAACACTGTTACACCAAGATGACTTAAAAGTGCAGTGTGTAGAATTTAGTAGCATCTAGCAGAATGGACTTGGCAGAAATGGAATATAATATTCATAAGTGTGTTTTAATTAGTGTATAATAACCTTAAAATAAGATTTGTTTTGTTTTTGTTATCTTAGAATGAGCCCTTTATATCTACATAGGGAGCTGGACCTCCTCCATGGAGCCCGCCATGTTGCACTACCATGTTTCTGCAGTAGCCCAGAAATCAAACACTGGCTCCAGAAAGTGGCTCTAGAAAGAGCAGGATTCAATTGGTTGCAATCTGTAAGCTCCCCACTACATGCCACTAAATCCTACACACTGTTCCTTTAAGTCTGGGGGCATAATATACAGGTTCATTCAGCATTTGGGATGGAGAGAAAGAAGAGGCAGAATTTGAAAAACACAATTTCTCCCATAAAAATTACACGGAACAGGATTTTTCTTTTGCCCTACTGTACAAGTCTTTGGATCCTCTTCCGTTTGCATTTACACCCATCCAACAAATTACTCTACTGAAGGAGATCCCAAGGAGTTTGAGTGCTTTGGTTGATTAAGTACAAGTATAATTAAAAGGATGAGACATTAAGGTGCTCCGGTCATGTCACCAGCTCGCCCTGTGCCTGGACAGACTGTGACTGTGCCTGGCTGTGGCTGCTCATCAATTATGTCTGTCACTCTCTGAACAGTTAATCGCCACGGCACCAGTCAGGGACAGCTGAGGAATGGGAAATAAGTGATACTGGGTGAAACATGTTTGGGATTTTATAAGAGCTGAAAAATCAAGTCTCTGGATACAAATTTCAATGCTATCAGATCTCAGTAGACTATATTGCCCAAGTTGAGGTGCAAATATTTGACAGTGTCACACATGAAGTATGGGAAAAACAATGAAAACGCTGTTCTCATCTGCACCTACTTACTTTGAACTGTAGATGAACAGGAATTAATCTACATTTCGATATGACTAAAATTAGATCGGTTAGAGAGTTGTGATATCAGTTTTGGTTACTTTTTTGATCAATTCCCCAGTCCTAGTGCAAAGACAGTCTATAACAATTCTAAATGGTGCATTTCTTTATGAAATTTTGGAGAAAGACAAAGTTCTAAAGGACAAATCCATCAAGAGTTTATTTTTCTTTAAATAAGTTTCAGTCCTTGCAGGAAATTACGATTTTGCAATCGCACTAATTAACGCAAATTCAAGAAATCTGCACTATTTGAGAGAGCTTGCAAATTTACTAAATTACCGCAACTTTTCCACATGAAATGTCCAAATCTACAGACTACTTGTGATTTGGACCAGTTGTCGCATTTTGTGTCATGGTAACTTCCATCATAACTTACATGCATTCAGCAAGGATTCGGGCACACAGTCGGGTGGAAGATGAACAAATCTCACCTGCCAATACAAATTACTGCCATTGACCGACAAAACAATTCCCAAATGTCCCCAAATGAGGTTTGCATTCAGTTAGACAGAAGAATACAAGATGATGTGTTGTTCAGACAACAAAGATGGATATAATTTACCTCAAACATAAAAATGGGCACTTTGGAATGAAACTACAGTACTGTTCTGCAGTACAGACTGTGGATATAGGTCAAGGGTTTAACCGCACACTTAGAAATGCTCTTTGATTAATGACAAATTGAGCCCATTATAATTTGTAGACTTATACCCTTAAAATAGTTTATAAATTCCATAACTTAACTTTCATCTGCATCATACAGTACCTGTTACTTTTATTCCCCTCCAGTTACTTAGTGTAGGCATTTCAATAGTATTATGCTTGTCAATTTTTTTAAACGTACAAATATAAAAAAATAATCAGTGAATTCCATGTTTGTTCCAGCTGTATGAGTGGATAAACATCTCTGCAATCAACACTTCAAATCAAAATAATTGGCTCTTAAAAATAAACAGATATTAGTTATTAGATATTTTCCTGCCAAGTGATTAGCATTCAGTTTGATCTCTTAATTGAAATGCTCTCCATAGTGTACTCTTACAGTATTAAGTCTGCAAATCCCTTGACTACTGAAAGATTGTATGCTGATATAATATTTTTCAAACATACCGTTAATTCACTGCTGTACAAGTGCACTTATCTTTCCAGATTCTATTGTTTTGATCAGAATGTATCTTGAAAATAAGTCCAAAATGCAAATTATTTGAGTCAGCTCCCACAGCAACAACCCTGACAGCCCCACAGCCACCTGCTTGGAGTTGCATCAGCACAGCTTTTCCTCTGTCCCTTAAGAGAACTAGCAAATATAACTGAGTACAATGTGGATATAAAGCAGATGATGAAAGGTAAATATGAATTCCAGGTGGAGTTTTTTGATCTCTGCTTTTGTATCTCTCTTCCCTGGCTAACAGTTCCCTAGAGGTGGGAAGTGTTCCCGTTTTTGGGGTATTTGAGGTGAACAGCTTCTCATCTCCCATGCACTGACCCAGGATGTGAACCCCCCTAAAGGAAAAGATATAAGAGTAGATGTAGGAGAAAGAATTCACTTTGCTTTGTAAAAAAAAAAAAAACACTTTAGGAAACTTCTGATCTGTGAAAATGTCCAAGTGTCTATTGTTAAATGTTACCACAGCCTATTCAACTGACAATGTTATATATAGAAAGTGCAGTAAGTATTTTCATATTTTCTTGGCCTATCCTTTTGTGCCAGCGTATTTGAGGACTCTCTCCTGGCAAGGTGAATCTTGCAGTTATATTTTATGGTGAAAAAACAAAGCAAACAGCGGGACAATGAGGCCACGAGTCTCAGAATAAGTGTTTATACCACCAAACAATTTAGTAAGAGCATCCTAAGTGATGTATTTCTGGCTCAAATGGACACAAGATGCTTTATTTCTTTAATTTTGAATGGCTTATTTCCTGAAACACAGACATAGTTTCTGCAACGGAAAGTTCATAATGGTCATCTGGGGCTTTCATGGTCTCTTACTTTCTTCCACTTTGGTATTTATGAATATAAGATCCTTTTTTGAGTGCAGCCTTTAATAAACAAACAGGAGATAGAGAGGCCAGTGAAGTGTAGGGTACTGGGCAGAAGAAGTCCAGAGAGTCCCATCTTGGACTGCAGACAGGCCCTCTCTGCAGAGATGTTGATTACTGTGGAGCATTCCCCAATAGATGTCATTAATCAAGTTAATGAAACACAATGTCAATAAGAACCCTAACAAGATTCCCTTGCAAACCAATGGCCTGCCTGACATCAACTTGAGAAACCCTGCTAATGGAGTAACTGCTGTCCCTGTTTGACGAGGAGGATTACAAGCATTAACCACAGAGTTGGGATGAATAAGTACATGTGGGGAATGTAAAATGAAGAAGAAGAAAAGGGGAACACAAACAACTCAGCATTGCTCCTGGGTGATTTATTTGTATATACAGAGAGCAGACAATATTAGACTGGGTTGAGCTTTTGCCTGGTAACAGAGAGCAAAATATGAAATGTAGAGCCTAATTATGCTTAATTAACCAATTCTTACTAACAGAAATCTTTTAGGTTCATATGAAACATTTAAATTTGGAAGTTAGTTGGAAAAGCCTGGGAGTTTATCTTGATAAATGGCTTTTTTCTAATCTCCCAAGCTTCTAGCATTTCCTTTCTTTCTACTGCTATTCAGTGTATATTTTATTAGATTTTTTTCACATAAATATATTATTCGAAAGTTATAGATGTATATATAGTGTTGTGGCTGATGTTTTTCTTTCTTCTGGTTTTCGAGGATGAATGTTGTCTTTTTTTTTAAATGGTTGATAGATGGCAGTGTCTTGGCAATCCATCCAACAGTTGGGAAATTTCACTAAAAATCACAAATGTCAACCTCATGGTGGTGCTAGAGGAAAAGTCAGTAAATCGCTTAAGTCATTAAGATTCGTTTGGAATCCATTAGTGTCTGAAGTGCAGGGAAGCTGTTTGTGGAAAATGCATTGTCAAGGTGCTGAATGTTTGCTCAAAGTGCGTTTGAGGGACACGTATAATCAGATGTGTTCCAATGAAGACGATGTAGCCTACTCACAAACATTATGAAAAAATTTTATTTTTTAGTTTAGTTTAGTTTGATTATTCATTCATTTTTGTTTTGCCATGTTACCATTTATTGTTTATAGGCTATTTAGCCCTAATTTGCCCATTGCCTTACATGCCTTCATGAATGGAACACCAAAAGACAAATACATATTTGCGTTATGATGTTATAAATTTAATTTTTTTTTTTTTTTGGTGATGTTTTCTTATTCACACATTGTTGAAATGCCTAAATTAATAATTGATTAGGTGAAACTATGTGTTTGACTTTGTCATGTCGATTGTGTTGTGACATTAAATTACTCATATGTGGCTACTTTGGTAATTCAAATAACATAGGTTATCTCATTATGTGATGAATGTATTTTTATAATAATATCACACCACCCAAATATAGATATATTTCCTTTTAATACCCATTTTCAGTGTCATTTTAGACTGAATTATACTTACGGCCACGCAAAGCGTTTAGTATTCTTAAAGATATCATAAAACAAGATGACCAAAACACAGGTGATGATTAAACAAACTCATTTTTTGACGTTAGACACTCCCTATTGAAGACAATGCCTTAATACAATGACAGAGTATATTTTTTAGTATTAGAAATGTGGTAGCCAGGTGCATGGATAGTTTTGGGTATATAGTGACCCCTGGCAGTTCTAGTGTTAATCTGCTGGAGGAAAAGTCGGGGCATCACAAAAGTCAGTAGGATTTATCCTCCGAGGAACATGAATGTCTGCACAAAATTGTCATGGCAACCTATCTAATAGTTGTTGAAATATGTTAGTGTGGACCAAAGTGGTGGATTGACTGACCAACTGACAGATCAACAATGCCACCCCTAGAGCCATGCTGCTAACATGGCTAAATAGCCACATAAGTTGCATGGTAATTTATATTGATGAAGAGAAGTCATGGGATGTGGTGATTGCATTAGAGAAATGCATTGCTCCACCCAGAGCAACTGGGAGACATTTGAACATCTGTATTCTAAATGACCGCAATCACCCAGGGAAGAGATCACAGCACACTCAGCGATGTTCCTACTTCTATCCATATGGCCTTTTAATCTCTAGTTCACACCGTGTGTGGCATGTCAACCAGTTATGTCTTTATTTATTATTTGACATTACGCAAATGACCCCTGAGTGCCTCAGATATGTCCTGTTGCAATTTGTTTAAACAATTACTTGTCATTGCTTAATTGGGCAAGGCGAATGGCTGAGTAATCATCACTCATCTCCTCTCACTTCTCTCTCTCTCTCTCACTCAAAGGGCTTCCTGTCAGTGACAAAATGGTTATGTGTGTCTTTCTTAATGCAGAGATATTGTAAAAGCCAATTTTCTTGAGCAAGTAGTGCTATGTGAACCTTAATCTTGAGTATTAGATACCCTATAGAAATGTTAGGGAACCTCAGTGTTTCAGGCAACATCATGTTGTACTTATGGATATAGGAATGTAAACGCACATAAACATATTTTCCCATATAGGAGCATGCACTTTACATTAGTAAATATTCACAAGAAGACAATTACAGAAACTGCGTGTTGACGATCCAATCAAGAGAGCAGAAAACCAAAGCAATGGATTGGGATGTGGGGGAGGTTACGGGGGATGCTGCAGTTTAATTTATCCTGAAGTACCCGGGGGATGCTGCACAAATTGGCCACAAGAAGCAATGTGAATTTGTACAGATAAGGTTAGTGGCTGCTAAGCTAATACAGTATATGAATAATTACATGGAAAATAAAAAAATTAAGAAGATAAAGGCGGAGGATACTGACAAAAAAAAAGATCAACCCCAAATTAGCTTCCAATCGATAAACTGCTGTGTTGTCATTTGCCTAAAATGGAGCTCAGATAACCTTAACCCCTATTAACAGGAAATGATCAATGAAGGGTTCAAGAATTATAAAAAGCAACAAATTAAACATGTTTGTTGAATAGGAATCGATGTAATTTAATTAGCTATATGATAGCTCTGTGCTTTGGAATATTTTGGAAAAAAGACAATTTAAAAATATGGACAGGGCTGTGAGGGTAAAGGATAGGATTTTGACAGATACTTACATCTGCCTTTGTATTTCCCAACTGTTAAAAAGAGAAAGGATTTCAATTAACAACATAAGACAATGATACAAATTTGCCAGCTCATGCAACTAATCTGGATTACAATTCTGCAACTAATCCATACAGCTCCTCTTTATTAGAACATATCAATATCACTTTGTCAGAGGGATAAGATGTTGTCAGCCTCAGCTAAGCACTTTGTAAATGGCTTCATGTTATCATCATTAGACTAGGCTTACATATTGTATTATTCAATATTATAAAGATTTGATGACAACCTGTGTCAGAACCTGATATCTTTAATTAGAATACACTAATGTGGTTAATGAGATGATTTGATTCATGAAACAAAAAAGATAATTTAAACCTACAAATTGAACACATTCTTGAAAATGAAAAGTGGAGTTAATTATCGAGTATTGACATGACAGTCATTACTCTGCAATTACACAATATTTAAAAGAAATGGAAACTCATGTCCGATTTCACTTGTAATAAGAAAGGAGGTTCATTTTAACAAGGTAAGCAATATTCTTGCCTACAATAACATTGTGTTTTGGGTTGTTAGTGTGTACAACAAATCTCATTAAGTATCCACCAAGTGTGTCTGTTATGTTTGGGTGGATTCATAGATGGGTGATAAATTAAAGGGAAAAACAACATTTATCAGAGTCAGAATGAGGTTCATTGCCATGTAGGTTTGCACATACAAGGAACTTGCATTGGTGTTGTTGTGTATTAGTCAGAAAAAATACAATAAGTTAAAGCTGGAGTGCGGGACTTTTGTTTTCCCCTTCTGGCAGTGAAAGTAATTACAAAAACACTGTTGACACATGCGTACGTCATAGACTCTGCTGTAGCCTACACTGTCGCTACTGTTGTGGCTGTAAGACAGTGGATAAATTGTTTTGAGCATCACACAGCCCCTGTGAAATGACTCATTTCACTATCAGAATTTGATCCATTTGGTCCGAAAACATTTGGAAAGTCTAAGAGCTGCACGATTAAATTATTTTATCCCCGTTCAAGTCAGCAGAGGGCTAACTGGAGGTTAGCCGGCTTGGCTAACTTCCAAACTGTGGCCAGTTTATTACAGGGATAGTCAGTGGTAGTGTCTATAATGTGAATTCCTGGATATTAAATGTTCATCTACAATTTTCTGTAGTGGTCCCAGTAATATTTGCTGGTAAAGTGTTCTCAAGTAACATATCACAAGACATGGTTAAGCTATGTTTGAGTAAAAAAGAAGGTTATGAATGCAGTTGAAAGAACAACACTTTCCACTCATATCTTGATGTTTGATTCGACAGAGAACTGATTTTACTTCTAATTATAACTATTCCACTTATTATTAACTCCTCCTGTTCTTTCATCTATTTCACTTGGCGGATGTCTCTTGTTTATCACTGTATTGAGTGTTTTGTCAGTGATTGCTATTTGGGGTGCTTTAACTCTCCCAACACCTTTTTCCTGCCTCTTTCCTGGTTAAGGAGGCAGTGGTGGAAATTCTAAATGAAAGTTTTGCATTTTGGATGCAAATTCAGGAGGCTTATCTCCACCCAGTTACTGCAGTTACAGTCAAATCAAGTGCACCTGCAGAGCAGACGCCCCACACTAAACTATTATAACAGCTACATGAGTTACATGTTTTACCTGCAAGACTCATATTTTAATGCTGTTGTTCATCATTTGTGATGTGAAAACGTGAGAGAAATAAAAAGCTTGCATCCTGGTATTTAGTTCAGCTATAAAATCCAAACGCACTGCGGAGCGTCTCTCCTTCTGGCTGCTGACAGCGCTGTCAGCCGGAGAGTCGATCACACTGGATGGTAGAGGAGGAGACAGCAGAGACGCTGCTACGCATCTGTTTAAACAGGATTTTCGCCGACTTCACTGCATTTAACACCAGAGCTGAGAGCCTCAGAGAGCCTCCGTTTTCATCATCTCAGACCGATTAATTTTGAAAGAGCAACAGTCAATGAGGAAACTCCAACATGGCCGGCCAACCAATCATGAAACTTCATCACTCACTCAGGCTCTCAGTCACTCATGGACAACTGTGGTTATAGGGCAGGCATCGCTGTTGCAGTCCAGCCAAAAAACTCTGGTCTACTGTGAATTACAGAGAGATTTACCTGGTGTTGATAGGCTTAATTAGCATTGTGTGAACTTTTTTGGCAAGGGCTTGAATGTAACAGACATTCATTTATATGTAAAAGTTCTGCACTATTGGTTTAGGTAATCCTAAATAATATAAAAATAAAGAATTTACAATATAAAAAAGAAAATATGTAAAATATATTCTAAATGAGAGGAGCTGCTGCAGGTTTAAATTTAATAATAATGATAATAATACCAGTAATGTTAATGTAATGCACCATGTTAGATCACACTTGCACAGAGTTGCAAGTGTGAGATTGTGGGGTGTTTCGTTAATATAACATGTAATGTCCATGAGGGGGGGGGGGGGGTGTAGTCTATGTCAGTGGGGGTCCCAGACCTTGTTGATGAGGCCAGCTGCTGGGAAGAAACTGTTCACATGGCATGAGGTTTTGGTTTTGACAGACCTCAGCCTATTGCCATAGGGGAGCGTTTCAAAAAGTTTATGTCCAGGGTGGGAGGGATCGACCATGATCTTTCCTGCTTGCCTCAGTGTCCTGGAGGCGTGGAGGTCCTGGAGGGACAGCAGATTGCATCCGATCACCTTTTCACCTTTTCTTTTAAGCACATTGAGTCCACACCTGTTGTATAAAATGGGCTTTATAAATAAACTTGACTTGACTTGACTTTTCGGCACAGCTGATGATACACTGCAGTCTGTACTTATCCATGGCAGTTGCAGCAGCGGTGATGGAGGAGGTGAGGATGGACTCAATGTTGGGGGTGTAGAAGTGTACCTTCATTTTCTTTGGCAGGTTGAATTTCTTAAGCTGCTGCAGAAAGTACGTCCACTGCTGATGCTCCCACTTGAAGTCGTGACTGATGATGGTTTCCAGAAAGCAGAAGGACTCCACAGTGTCAACCATCGCTGCTGTCTTTAGAGTGTTGAGCTCCAAGTTGTTTTGTCTGCACCAGGTCACCAAATGGTCAATGTCCCCCCTGTAGGTGGTCTCATCCCCACCAGAGATTAGCCCAATGAGGGTAGTGTCATTTGCAAACTTCAGGAGCTTAATGGACCAATGACTGGAGGTGCACCTGTTGGTGAACAAGGAGAAGAGAAGTGTAGAAAGGATGCAGCCTTGAGGGGAACCAGTGCTGATGGTCCAGGAGTCCAGGATGGTCCGGGAATTAAGTGTCTTAGTTATGATGTTTCAATACAAGCTGCCAGAATAGCTTCAATGCTCATTGTCATAGATTCTGCAAGTCTCTTGGACTCTACTGGAGGGATGAACACTGCTCTTCCAAACTACATTCCCTCATTTGGTGCTTTGAAATCTCCCATCATGTTGAATTAGGTTGAGATCTCTTGGCTGTGAAGTCCACAGTATATGACTCACATCATTTTTATACTCATCAAACCATTCAGTGACCTTTCGGGCCATGTTTGCTCTATTTCTTCACTAATTTATTTAGGTTTTTACTGGAATTGGTCACCCATCTGTAACATATAGAGTCATACAGTTTTTATTGTTAGGCTACTTTGAAAAAATATAAACCTAATAATTATCTAATGATGCTATCTGAGTATTCATGAAAAATCGCATATCACCAACTTCCTTTACTCTTTCCTTCCCTGGTATCCCATAAACTTGTCTACACAGGGCCCAAATAACCCTTTGACAAGCAAACACCCAGTGCATCCACTGTATCAGTCTATAGTGTATATGACAAAATATTATAATATTGTATATTTCAGTATTCTTCTCATAAACACATCATACATATCATCAAGAAACACAGCTTAGTCACAATTGTTTTCTGTCTCTAGACCTTTATTGTGGATGTTATTTTTCCAAACAGTGGTCTTCATGATGAGCCCCATTCTCACAAGAAGGCATAATAGTGTATTTGTTTATACAACAAAGAGTTTTTTAAGGAGTTTTTAACATCTCCACTGAGCACATCCATAGCACATGTCTGAAACCAGTGTTTCTCCACTGAATTACATAAGTCTAAACAGTAACCTTTGAATATGTTCACATAACACCATTAAATGTTGAGTGTATGAAGAATAATTTTAAAAAAAAAAATCAGAATAAGTCATGGAGTAATTTTAGAAGGTGAAAATTCATGGCTCTATTTTATGACTCACTCACTGTGGTCAGAACACATATTGTCAAAACTGCAGGTTTCTCTCACAGGGCATAGTACAACCTTTCATTCATTTCACATCTATGTTAAAGATGTACAGTCAGTTCTTGTAGCGATAAATCATAGTGGACAGAACTCTGACATTTATTTTCTCAGCTTTTTGTAGCTTAACATCCAAAAATTGTTTTCCTGGTCAGCGTGGGTGACTGCTGTTACTCATGCTGAAATCATGAATATTTAATTGGATTAATCCTCACCAATTACTGTTACTGCATCTAGAAATAATCTTGAAACATCTAGAAATGAAGGCACATGACTTTCTTTAAACCAGAAGACTTAACCTGACAAAAACAATGACAGACAAACCTGTTTTCTGGGAATTGTCCCCAAACTTGATTGTTTGTCCCATGCTGATAATGGTTCCAGGAATCTTGTTTTTAGTCACTGGATTTCTCCCTATCTGGGCAGCATTATTACTGGGCAAGGTCTGGACATTATCTGGAATTATTGCATCTGGACCCCCTGCCAGGAATAAATGTGTTTTTGTGATTTTATCTGCCTACACTGTCAAAACTCCAACTGGAATTATCTAATTTATTTTATATTAGTTCTGATATTCTGTAACAGTGTTTTTTCACATAGTTCCTGATTTGCACACTTGGCATCTGGATTATCAGGCCCATATAGCCAATCACAGAGTAAAGCAGAATTAGTCTTTATATTAGGTTATTGAGTTAGAGTTATTGATCTATTTGGGGAAATTCGGTCATCCATCCCACCAGCAAAAGAGAAAAATTAGCATAGGCCAAGAAAAGTAGATTATAATCGCTAAGTGCACCTATGTGCTTTTTGGTGGACATGAAATATTCAAAAATATAAACTTGTGAGAAAAAATATATGCATTTCATATTTTTGCCAATCTAATCTTTTTGACATAGACATCTTGACATCTCAGTCAACATTAGTACAAAAAAGGGCTTAGAAAGATTATAATCTTGTTACTGACTGAATCATTATTTTTGATAATGGGTTCAATAATGCATATGTCGTGTACAGTATCTGCATCACAACAGACTCTGCTTCCTAACTCTGTTGTAAACTGTCTAGAGTGTCTAGAGCTGCACTGCACAGCATGGAGCCTTGTATGACAAAGTCCAAAAGGAAAGTGAACACATCTGTCTGTACATTTTCCTTCAGAACTATTGTTTCTTTCAAGTTGGTGCCTGCTAATGAGCAGGTGGAAGATAATATTGTTTAGTAAGCCTCTCATCTAACCTGAATTTTCATCCTGATAAACATCCACTTCCTAACATAGTAGCTGCAGATAAAACCTACATACTTCTATGGTAACCCCAATATGCCTTAAAGGTCCCATGAACTCATATCATTATTTAATGTTACATATTTAATATATGAAACAAATCAATGAGAGAACTGCCATAAATATTATATATTGATATTATTTTTCACTTTCACAGAGTTAATTTTTTTAACCAACATCAGTCCTGACCATAACTACCTACTATTGAAAGTATTTTCAATATACTGAAGCCTAGGGGGATTTTTTTTTTTTTGGATTATCACAGTCTGGGATATGTCAACGATTAGCAACAACATTGATATTTATGCATTATTATTTTTGTGCAGTATAAGATTAAAATAAAGAATCTGACCTGTTAACTTATAGTCTATGTAAAGAAAAGAAATGGTATGTGTGGGAGAAAGAGAGAGAGAAAGAGAGAGTGAGAGAGAGTTCAGAAAAGAGAAGTTCAGTTCAGTTCAATTGCAGCAGGAGCTGCAATAGTGGGATGTGTGAGCTCTGCAAATATACTTGCCACACTTGCAGCAGGTGTTGGCAATCTTCCTCCTATGGCCAGTGCAAAACTAACACCCACACACCACACTTGCAAGCACATACACACACACACACACACACACACACACACATCTTCAAAGCTCAATAGCATATACTGTACTGTAACTCATGTAGGCTACTGCATCAGGTACAATATCTTATATTTCATTGAGTCAGAGGGCCTGCGTGTGCAGATGCATGTGTGTGTGTGAGTTTGGGGTTGGATGAAGGTGTGTGTATGTGTGTGTGTGGGCAAGAGGGAGAGGGGAGTAATGTGACCTGCAGCCCATATAAATTATATCTCTTTAGCTGCACACATACACACACACATGCACACACACATACACACACACTGGTTTCTCCATACACACACAGACACCACCCTTGGACATCCATATCAATATGAACACACCATTTTCGGATGAACAGATTTGCTACAATGGCCTGCAAAACTGATAATGCATGAAATGCCACTGGCAAAGCCCCTAGTGGAAACCAGGGAAATAGCATATATTTGTTCTTCAGGGCAAGAAGGAGAAAATGGCTCAATCAGCTGGAAAATAGTAAAACTACAATTTTGAAGCCAGGGCTTTGGTTTAAAAGCTTATAAAATACAATGCACGATTTTGTGCTGTAATGGCTATGGGATCAAAAATATGTTTTTCATGAGTTCTCATTGTATTGCATTGTCTGTATTTTGGCTACACGTATACACACACATACACACACACACACCAATTTATCCATACACACACATACACCGCACTTAAATATCTATATCTACACATACAACTTGAGTTGTAATACACTTGGCTGCAGTATCCATAATAGAGAATTAATGCCCCTTGTGGAAACCATGCAGCATGCATTTGGCCCAAAAGGTTAAAAGTGAGAAAGTGGCTCAATCAACTGGAAAATAGCAGGGCCTCAGTTTGAAAGCCTTACAAAATAGAATGCATGGTTTTATGCTGTAGCAGCTGTGGGATCAAACAACGTGGTTTTAATGGTTTCAATGGGGCCTAAAAGGGCCTTAACATGCTGAAAGTTAGTATTGTTTCTACACAGTTTATTATAGACTTAATGTAGGTGTTGTGGTTGAATCCCCACAATTCGAAAAAAATACACACCTTTGACAAATATGGCTACAGCATAATGTGAAAATGATCGAAAACAAAACTTTAAAAGTCATTTTAGTTCCCTCGTGAGGCACAAAGGTTAAAGGATGTGACTTGTGCTTTTCTATATTTTTATAGTATTATTTTTCATAGTACTATTCTTGTAGAAGTATTTACAGTATTGTGTGTGTATCCAAAGTCAGATATATTCCTCTGTGCTGTAGACCACCTTTAGTGTCCAATAAATGAAACAGCTCCAAAGACTAATTATAGCTTGCTGTGCTACATATCACAACCTCTTGACTTTATACTTAAGTTATTTATAATGTACGATGGGGTTCTCAGCAAATCAGATGTCATCCAAGTGTCTAACTATTGATTATAAGGGCCAATGATTATTATCAGTCACTGACTATATATATGTACATTTTTCATATACTTTAAGCCGTGTTGATATAAATAACTCTTGTAATGTATGATTCAAAAGGAAGCAAACCCCACACCTTTGGGATTTACTATTCAATTGTGGATAATCTGTCCCTGTATCTGTATCTAAAGTTTACAGTAAAAGTGTAATATAGACACAAGCAGATGATTCACATGTCTACTAAGAGACCCTGGAGTGGGTCCTTGGTCCCCCTTAACAATGAAAACCAACCTTTAGTCTTATTTCCATAATAATTCTATTACTCTGCAGTCTTCACCATTGTCACAGAGTCCTAACAATTTCTTCAAACCATATGCTTCCTCTAATGGAGGATACATGCAATTTCATTCCTGCACAAGGACCTTGAAGGGTCAATTTAGAAGCGATGGCAAAGCCACCCTTGTGTTGGTTAGGCAGGGGGGCTACTGTCATGAGGGGTGGATGAGTAGGGGCTTTCGAGTCTTATGTGATGGGAAAACATTGGCATGAACCAACCACTGACTGTCAGGGACAAGCAATCTCCATACACAGTATGGTGAAATAACCTTGATGGTGGAAATTTGATTTAGCAAAAGATATAGCAGCAATGCTGTATTTTGAGTCAGATTTCCATATGGTAATAGGCTGCACAGAGAGACACAAATAGGATTCCAATTGTCCCATTAGGCCTGATGAAATCAGGAAAATGTCTAGACTAAACGTCCAGAATTGATTGAAGGGAATGTCAGAGGAATTATAGTTACTCCTGACCAAAAGCATTAGCTTTTCTGATGACAGCTACAAAAAATAAGTGTTCTGCCATGCATTAATGTATTGTGGATAGGGCTTTCCCTCAGAGCATTTTGGTTAAAAAATACCTTCTTTGAGGATAAGTACACACTGTTGGGATTTATATTCCACAATATGCTGATTAATGTGTTTTTTAAACCAAGTCTGGGTGGTTTGCATTTCTGACCAGCTGGGCATTCAAACACATTTAACATTTTCACTTTGACTTTCCTTATTTTATTCCTTTTTCACTTGTTAGACCTAAAGAGACCTGGATTAAAAAGAAAATACTTTTCACAGCTTCATAAAAATGTGACGCTGCCCATCAGTCTCCAAGACAAACAGCAGGAGGCTGAGGCAATGCAATAAGTCTATCCTTTGTGCAACCATTTCAGTTGAGGGGAGAAAAACAAACAGCCTTTCATTTGTTTATTGCCATTTAAAAGTTAAACATAATCCCCCTATTTTCTCCGGCAGACTTCAACCTCACTAAAGACGTATGGAAGTTTGCAGCTCTCTCAGCAAAACTTGAGGGAAAGACATTGGCTAGCATTCAAGATTTCAAGTGTTATTGAAGACATTACACTGGAGTATTTTTGAAGTTATAGAGGCTCTGTGAGAGTGTTTCTAATTTGATTCTGAATGAGGGATAGAGCAAGAGTGATTTAGCCTGGCAGGAATCACAGGATAAAATTTTGACATAATGTCACTTTGACTCAGGGTGTGTCATTTCCATTACAAATGACAAGGCGCTTAACACAGAGAAGGGAGAAGGAGGGAGAGGGTGGGAGAGGCATGTGGGTGAGACAAAGCAGGATCAGATCTGAAGGCTGGAAAAAAGGAAGTGTTTGCAGAATGCAGAGAAACAGATGTTTGATCAGCTAGTAGTTAGTGAGCTTCTGTACCTCTGGAATTTCATTGTTCATTTGTTTTGTCAGTGTGTTGAAGAATTGATCAGAATGTAACTATTCATTCTTTACTGTTTATGTCGGAAAACAAACATATTGCTATAATATGAGTGCACCGTTTCCCTGCAGGATTTTGTTTTGAAACATAACATACATTTCCTATTTTTTGCTTATAATATGCAGGTCAATCAGTTGCAAAGGAGTGGGGTGGGATATTGCAACATTTTTCAGGGATAAATCTATCATTTTTAATCTCATACTTCCATTTTTCCTCTTGTATTGATCCATTTTGTACCATCAGCAAGCTTTGTGAATGGATTAAGCTACCACACAAACAAAGAATGTGGTGTCCCAACATCAACGCTGTGATCAATGGCAGAGACAGCCCAGGTCAACAATTTCAATGCCTGTGTTTACTGTGGCAAAGTATTGGAGCAAGAGGGGCTGGTGGAATAGAGGGTGCAAACTAGAATCAATACAACAGCTATCATCATTTGCAGGGTTTATTAATGGCTTCGCCCCAAGCTGGCATAGAGAGTAACACTCACTTGCATTTAGGCAACCAGCACTCCAGCATTTATGCAGCTCGCTTTCCATCAATCATTACAGTGTAAGTTGCTCCCAGCAATGGTCTGGCTACCTCCACTCACCTCACAAAAACAACCCCCTCAATCATGTAATGAATGGCATCAATTATGTGGCCAAGCTGCCAAGATATACAAATGATTCAGAATGGGTCAAAGTCTAAAGGCTAGCAAAAGTGACTGAGCAAGGCTCAATTTAATTCACTTTCTTTCAGTCTGTTCCTCGCTGCGTGGCTCAATAGTTTTCATGAATTTTAAAAGGTATATCCACCTGTTCAATACTGACAATAGCATCAGTCACCCAGGATACAGGCATAAGGCAACAGTGTTTCCACCAACAGGTGCTGCCTATCCTTGTGGCAGTCGGGAAATCTCCCATCGGTAAAAAGCTCCCCTACTTAGAGACTACAGAACGTGTCATCTTCCACATCAGACGGTTGAGAAAAAGACACTGCTTTTTATGGCAGTTGAATTGTTTCTGCAGAATGTGGCAGCTCTGTTGAAGAATAGGGGTTATATTCAGTCAAATATCATGGCAGTGTAAAGCAAATGAACAAATCCATTTTTCCTACTGTCAAATAAAACTGTTGAACGCCGGGTGATAGATGAACAAAAAAAAGACAGGTCTGCTATTTTAGAGCTCACAGAGAATTTATGATTAATATAGAGGAAGAGATTTGATTAAAAAATATATTTGGACTGAGTGTGATTTGATTGGCAAGCTATCACCAAAAGCAATGACATAAACCTTTAATAGAATTACAAAACAATGGAACGATGGGAGGATTATCACTTCTCATGATCCATGAAAGTGTTGGCTGATGAATTTGGCTGACTGTACAAGCTTAGCCTGGTTCTTCTTCTCTATGCTTTTCTGCTCCCCAGTATCTATACAGATTAGACTGCGGTGCTGGCCTCAAGGTATAGTACTATGTCCATGGGATTAGCCCACTTTAACAGAGATCCCACTGTGCTGACCCACTAACTTGAAATTGTAGTCCTGCTTGACAAAGTCTGCTCCACAGGCCAGGGGACCAGATCTGGGATTACCATATTTGGTCCAAGATCTCTGTAGTACACAGACATAAATGGCTGTGTACTTCAGAGCTCTGTGTGAAATAGTGATCTGTGTGAAATAGTGATCCTCTTGTCTCATCTCGCTCCTCTTCCACCATCATTTTTGTGCCGCAGCACAAGGCCGAAGTAAATCTGTATCACCTTGTCTAAGACCTCAGAAAGTCTGCAGTATCTGCAGCAGCATAATGATTCAGGAGTCTGTTAAGCAGTCTAAAGCAAGTGTTTTAAAGGTATATAACATATGTAGTGACATATGGTGGTTACCACAGTAACACTGTCACTGCTCATTTGACAAGTCATACAAGATGAAAGCTTTAATAAATACAACAGATACCATGATACAAACTGTGGTTCTTTGCATCATGTGTCTTTCCAAACATAGAACCTCCCTTCTTTAAAGTAATTTGCCATAGAAACATAGATGTCATGGAGTCATAAGTTATTCATTTTATGTTTTCCCTGTATTCCTCCATCAAGTGTTCTTTTATCGTAGAACTGGGAAATGAACAATGAGTGCACTCTGCTGTGAATTCTCCACAGAATTCTTGACAAGGCTTGAAAGATAAAGCAGGCATCAAATAGTCAGATCTCCATGTGTTTCATTGTGGAAGCAGAATATCTGTCTCTGCATGCAAATGAGATTTTTTTTTTTTTTTTTAAGGTACCTCCACTTATTTGTCTCTTATTCTGAAGTTGGAGCTACGCCCATAAATTTTTCCATCCACAGGAATCACACAAACCAATTTGCAAATAAATGAAAATAGAGATTTTGTTGAATGCAATAATAGCATGCATAGAATCTGGATTTTTCCAGAAATATGGCACACTGCAATAACATCAATAATATGTCCAGACAGCAAAGCTGGCTTCATAAGGTAGACAGTCAGTATTACTAATATTTCAGTAGACACTGCACACATTTAAATCTCCATTTAAAACAAAGCTACAGCAAATCTATTTTGCACATTAGCTAATCCAAATGATCTTTAAATACAATGCTCATCTGCAGTTGGCCTTCAGTCATAATGTTGGAATTTTTACTACATTGTGCATACTAAACACAAATTAGCACACAAAAATAAACTGGGTTGGCTGAGTGGTTGATATGCCATGTCTCTAGGAGAACATCAAAATCTTCCAGTAGTGAGCCCTCAGGCCACCGGCAAATTAAAGTCTCATATTTTCTGACTTAACTCATATTGTTTATACCATATGAAATGAGTGGAATTGTGTCTGTAAGGAATGGACAAGACGTTTCTTGCTGAGGGCAAGTTAATGTGCCAGTATGCATTAAGAAAAAATTAACTGAGGTACAGCGGTAGCCTAGAGATGAAGGAATCCAGCTCGTAACTGAAAGTTTCCCAGTTTGAAGACTAACTTGAGCTGGGACTCACTGCAGAGGGCAGAATTGACTTTGTAACTATTGTCACCATGAGCCTGAGCAAAGGACTGAACCCAGATTCTTTAGCTTTGCAGGCTGGGCAAGTGACGCTATTACAGTGAAAAGTATAAGCATGTATAAAAATGTATGTAAAGCCATTTTAGCGGCAGTATTGGTTAGCTCCCATGTGCAAATGTGTTAATGACTGTACACCTGCTCTAAACCTGCATTATATCCCAGAAACCATTTTTGTTGATAATCTTGTATTATTAGTTCAATTGGTCAGACAAAATACAGAGGCATTATTCACAACAAAACACTGGAGAATAGATTAGAATTTACACTCTTCATAAAAAAGGGCATGGTTTCCACAGATGATGGGGGGAACATATCTCCCTCATTTATTAGAATCCTGTTTTTGTCCCCTTCACTTCTACAGTTTCAGTTTGATGCACTCATTAAAATCTCTCCAAACAGTTTGCTGTCACCGTCCAGCTGCCAAACTCCAGACAACAGAAATGACCTTATTTATAACGTTATTGATGTGGCACCTTTTATTAATATAAATAAAGTTATAAATCAAATGCCCTCTAATATACAAATACAACATCTACAAAGAAAACAAGATTTTTAGTGCATTGATAATGTGATAATTTACATCTTTTGTTACACTTCCATTATTAAGGAAAGCAAAGTAACCAATTTCATAATAATTTATTTACTGGATTGATATACATGTTTATAAATGCATAATCCAATAGAATGATACAAATGCCAGTTAAAGATCTAAAATATTTGCACACATCCTTATCTTTCATAAATGTTTTTCTTATACAACATGTGGCACATGACAAGAGTAATTTTACAGCTTTCATCATAGAATTCTTCATCTTCACCACAATAATACCATCATACTGTAGAATAAAGGCTAAAGTGGACACACAGAGAGACGAATTCGGGCCCTCTGCTACTGTGAGCATCATTAAACACTGAGAGGCCATACTTGTAAACAGGCCATGGTTTCTAAAGAAACACTTTCTAAGCTTATATAAAACATAAAAAAAGGTATTGCAGGTAATTTAAATCAATTACAAACACTTTGTAAAGGGTTTGTTATTAACTGAAAATCAGACTTTAAAATTATAAAGAATAGTTTATAAATTGCTTATTTGTGTACACTGTGATATTTGTGAGCAGGAAAACACATTTGAATTGTGGCGAATCAAGAATGCTGCATTTGCAGAGAAAATGTTGCTTCACGCGATTCCAGGGAAAATTATATCACTGTCATTCTGAATTCTTTTCATCTTGCTTCTTTGATACAAAATTGGTTTGGTGCAGGCAAGCACTTAACAACATCACAGGGTGTGTGAAATATTTTCCTTTCTGCACACAAAACACTGAATCCTAGAATCCTAGAATACTAGAATACTGTTTCGGGGATTGTTTTTGTGAGTGACAACACATACTTCTTTGTTTAACGTTATCTCTTAAGTGCAGTATTAAGATCTGCGTGTACAATGGATGTTTTCCAAAGACAATTCAACATGAAAAGGACATCTCAACAGAGATTGTTATTAAACCACCAGTTATTTAGAGATTCACAAACCTGAATACAAATTGACACTTACTGAGGACAGTTAGACGATTTCAGTGAGTCAAGCCTATGTTGATTATCGCTGATTACTGATTAGTACATTACACGTACAAGTACTACATTAAACATACACACAAGCCCTAAGATGCACACAAATACATTGATAATAAATTAATTTGAAAACAACCAAAATGTTTTTGTCTCCAGAAGCAAGAAGACTATTGACTGAGCAAGTGATCCCACTTCCAACCAGAATACAGTATGTTAAATACAGTAGCTAACCTGGGGTCTGCCTCAGAAAGAAAGATCATTAGTCTGTCTTAGAGTTATCATGTTTCACTAAACCTGAAGCAGAAATCACTGGTGACCTGAATAATGTGTCTCACAGATCTGGCACTGTTAGCCCAGGATAATCCTCCAAAAATTCAAACAAATCCTGACTATGTTTTACTCACTCTAAGTGCCACGCTACTGTCTATTGCTCACATGATCACAGTAAAAATCTTCTCTTCAACTCTTCATGTTGAGGGAGCTGCCAAAATACTTTGTGGGTATTCTTTACTGAGATGGATGGCTACTGTCTTTGTTTCCTGCTGGCACATTTAACAGCGTTTCCAATTATGCATGCATTTGAGACTGTGCTAATCCGAATTTAATGTACAGATAGGTGAAAGGTGGATCAGGTTTCCATAGCAATACCTGGTCATTAAAGGAATTAATTAGAGTTCAGGGTTCAACAGTAATGTTTTATTTCACTTGCCTGGTTGAGTGAATGAGTCAGAAATCTACTTGCCTAAAGTCAGTTTTGACTTGCCCCTATACAAATTGTTTTATTCATTAGCGGTTATCAAATAACAAAGACTAACGTTAATTGTCATGTTTAATCTTACAAAACAAAGACACAGAATGTCATAGATGTGAAGCAACATTCTTGCATATCAAAAATGGCATGACTCATCCCCTGTATGTCACTGAACACTAAATTCTTTTGATCAGCCCAGTTTCTTTCAAATAATGGAATAGACCCCCTAACCCGATGGCAATTACACTTTTTAGACTCATTTCTTCCACTCCAAGCTTCCTGATTTCCCTCTTTAATGTTTCTCGCTCTGTATTTATGGCAGTGAAAAATTACATGCTCTACTGATTCCTCTTTTTGACAGTGTTCACATAATCCTGAGGGATGCTTGTTTCATGCATCACACTACTGGCCTACTCAGTTCTTGATTGGCCAATGGCGCATGCCAATATTCTCCGATGCGTGCAAGGGGAGGGGGCAATGCTGTGTGCCAGAGAATGAGAACATAATTTATGATATAACGATGATTGGAAAAAATGATTGAAACATCTTTTATTTTATTATTTCTTTCTTTTTTTTTCTTTTTTTTACCACTTGCCCAGTCAGCCAAGTGAGTTGCTAGATTTACTAGCCCGAGGTGTCATTTTACTTCCCCTCTGCAATTGGGCAAACCTTATTGTTGAACCATGGTGTCATTTTAGAGTTGTTTTTGTTTATATGGAGTGACTGTAGAATGTTGTCAGCTTCATAAATTCACTGTTAATTTCAAGCTGTGACATTAGATTACATAATTTTGTAAATGATTCCTATTATTGTTCGTCCATCCCTGTATGTATGTTTGTTAATGTCAGTTTACCAATATATCCAATCAATACTTTGTGTCTAACTTCTTATACAGACTTATCACACTTTCAAAAATTTACATTTTATAGATATTTATTTCATATGTTCTGTAATCAGTGTTTGTTGATTAGGATGGAAGAACTGTAATTCCCATGATTTTATGAATGAATGAATTGAACCTTGAAATAACATTGTTAGGGAGCCATGAACTTAGGCAAAAAAATGATCAAACTTTGACACCATATAATTCCAAAAATATTGATCATAGGGTTCAACAATCTAAAAATAACAGTATCAGTCCTAGCCAACCATCCAAAACAAAATTCTTGTTTGGGAGAATTCCAGTTTTTCCCTTTTGCCTCAGAGGAGAAACAAGCAGCAAAGCTGTGTTATGCTTCATATCATATCAAACTTATGTAAAAACTGAGAACACTCTTCTTTTCAAGTCTTTCACAAAATCCTTTTTTGAAATTCATCTCATAACCCAGAATGACAAATGGCTCTCTAATGAAAGATATTCTTAGCAAAATTAATTTTCTGAACAGCAATTGTCACAAAGTGCTTGGCAGATATACTGTAGATCCCAGATGAATGGAAAATGCCTACACAATAGCTCATCCTCAGGGCAGGACACAGTTCTCAAAACATGAACGAGGCAACAACAACAAAATCTTTCAAATACCTCCCACACTGGGCAGTCCTCAGATTGTGCATATATCTAATCATGTTGAAAATTTATTCAGTTGTGCATTATTTCTGTCCACCTCTATGTCTTTTTCCACAAGGACTGCACAGCAACAAATTAGCAAAACAAAACACTTGACTTTTTCAGCTTTATTCCCACTGCAAGTAGGGTTTTTATACCATATGGATAATTCACAAATAGTGTATATATCACCTTCCCATATCAGTGCACCTGCTAAAGATGTCTTCTATAAATCAAATGAAACACTGTCAGTGTCACGTCATAAAAACATCTTATAGGGTGATAGAAAAACAGGCAAAACAATCAATCAATTAGAAGCTGCAGCTGCGCTCTCTCCAGTGTTTTGTCAGCTTTTAATTGGCAAGATGGTGATTATGACAAATGGGCAGAGGTCATTCATCTCCTGCAGCCAAGGTTTTCTTTAGGACAGGCACAATTGCAGGGGCACAAAGTCAAAAGGAGTTGAGGATTGAAGAGTGTCTGAGAAGACAGACCGGGCATATTATTCAGCCATTCTGAAAATACTTCAGTCACCACACATCAGTCTTGAGGTTGCCCTTATTTTCCACTGCTTTGCAGAGTTTTTATGAAAACGTTCCTCCAGGTCTGCATCCATTATGTATAACAGTATGCTTGATATGATTTCTACAACCCAGCATAATGAATGGGCAAAATGGGCTTGTTTGTTGTCCGCATATATTGCCCATATCTCTGCAGTTGTGATTCTGCAGCTCTGTTATCTGTTATCTCTCAGGATTGGCAGCTTAAGGGCTTGGATTTTCCTCCTTGGAAGCTCCTGTGCTCCCAGGCAACAGGTCCCTCTAATGATGGGAAATTATGCTTGTGGCACATCAATTATGGTGCAAAAATACTCCCAAGCAGCTGTGTATCATTTCTTGAGGCTTAGCATTTCTCTTATAAGAGGTTTTCTGCATTATTTCAGGTTCCCTCTGACTCACAGTATATCTCACAATAGCACCAATAAAATATTAAGTAAAAATATATACCAGCAAATATTTTCTTTGAGTTCACTCTACAAGAACTATTTTTCAACAAAATGATTCATTGCTTTTCTCTCTAGTGACGATAAGTTTAATTTCACAATTTGACACAAGAAAGGACAAACAAACCAGAGTAGCCAAATTTGTGAGTGAGCCGTGTGTGATCCAACAGAGCAGATTTATAAAGCACCAGCAGCCTGTGAAGACCTATTACCTAATCATTGTCAGCCTGTCACTCCAGATGACCTCATCTCCACAGAAACATGGAGAAGAGCAGCAAAGTGAAATTCCAAAACAGTAGGAGCCTCCTGTTAGGTAGCCTCCCTCCATATGGCACCTGGATTTTTTTCCCCTCTTTTTAATTAACACATTTTGAAGGTAAGCAGCAGTCCCTTTTCACACAGGACAGGTCAGAGGTTTGAAAAACCACTCTCCACTCTCTGGAAGAGATCCAGGCAGATTTAAAAGGAAAATCCCAGTTGTCTGAAATTTCTTAAGCACTGAGATTTTTTGGGGGAAAGAAAATCTTCATTCAAACATAATGAGAACTGAAAACCTTGATTACTACGTGCAGATTAAAAAAAAAAAAAGTTTAATGAATATTAACTTTGATGATTATTTAAAGGAGCATGAGGGGGAGGCAGATCTCTACAACAAGCTGAACATCCTTCATGTTTGAAATATTGAATTATGACCTTATAAAGCTGATATGGCATTACAAAACATGTTAGCCTGTAGTTGCCTGTTTCAGCAGATACAGAGCAACATAGTATTTGTTTGTAGTCTGACGAATGTTATTCCATTATTCACTCTCCTTTTAGCTTTGTTTTGGTCTTCAGTAACTCCTGAGAAATATAATGTACTGCCCCAAATATAAGATGACTCCCCTTTTTACACCCTTTCTCCTGAGATACTGTCAATGCAAGGAAAAGAGAGTCTTCATCCTTGAAGCGTTTTATCTTGTAAAAGTGAAATACTTCCATAAAAGCACAACATAAATTCCATATTTATGTAGCCATGTATCAGTCACACACTCTCACCTGTCTTGGAAGAGGTCAAAATTATTACTTTGGTAGTTGGCTTTTTTTGTCTGTTGGAGCTCCTCATCATCCGTGACGGAAGTAATTCTTGACAGACGATTTGGACCCCTGGTCTGTGTCCACAGAAAAGACATCAGAAGACTCTTTCGACTTGTTTTCACTTGTTTGTTCCCTCCGTGGCCAAAAACACGTTATGAGCCTTCAGAAACTTCTGCAGATTAAACTCAGCTAACAAAACACTTTTAGTGCCGACTGACTCTAAAAGACACACTATAAACAGACTTGAATACACTCGCCAACCTAGCAACATTAAGGCCCATAATGCATCACTTGCTGTTGGAGCCATTGTTACAGTGGTACTTTCTCCACTCAAAAAGGATTTCTGATTTTGTCAACACGTAATTGTCTAGTTCTTGAATATAAGACATCTTTTTCAAATGTAAAATACCATTTTAGATTCCGGCCTAGACAGCATTTTACCCTTGAGCTGCTAAATGCTTCATCATGTTGACCACCTAGTCAACAACTTTGTCCGTCTGTTGTTTCTTGTTGGTGGGTAGTGTACAGTGTCAGAGCTTTTTGCTGGAAACAGCTGCCTGCTGGAAATGACGTTGATGAGAGTGAACCAAAACAAATGAGTGACTGCTTTTACTTACACATAGTCATTTGACCCATTGTTCATATAAAATATTGATTATAACATGATGGATAGTTTAATTTATTAACATGTTGATGTATTTGGCTTGGAGCGGTCTGTTCTAAGTACAGAGGGTGATATGGTATCAAATGCTCAACACTGTTTGTTGCTTCTCTGGGTATTAAGGGCAATAAACTTGGAGCTGCATTGGGAGGCCTTTTTGTTATTTTTCAGGGTATCACTGTTGCCAAAGCATGCTTGAAAATTCACTCAATTTGGTGGTACTGAACTATGACACTATTACAGAGTCAATTAGGTAAGCCACAGTCTAAAGCAGTCCTATTCTTAGGGTTTACTGTGCAGATTCAGCTCTGCTTAAGGCGTTTCTGGACTGTAGTCATATGAAAGAGGTCAGGGAGAAGTCAATTGGTTTGATTGGAAGCACTGCCCTTGCTTAGAAGAGAGGTGAAAAATAAAAAAAGAACATTATGCAGCCATGGTTTTTTTCTTGTCTTGCACTTTGAAAGAGGGATTGCAGTGAAAGGCTCTTGTCA
Organism: Thunnus thynnus; assembly: GCF_963924715.1. NCBI lineage: Eukaryota > Metazoa > Chordata > Actinopteri > Scombriformes > Scombridae > Thunnus > Thunnus thynnus. The sequence continues at coordinate 11,230,878 of NC_089520.1, forward strand.
ATCTATCTGTTAATGGGATATCTCTAGTTATAACTCAGAAGTGTAGACTTATTGTCCTGATGGCAGGGGTGTAATTTAGGAGGGTGTCACAGGGGACATATGACATAGTTTTTCAGAAGTATTGGACCCCTTCACTTTTTACAGTCCGAAAACTAACATTATATTAAAAAAAAACAAAAAACAACAACAACTCAAAAAACAAAAAACAGGAGAAACTGTATGCACTAGGACCACATGGAAACAGTGCCCATTCAAGCTCCCAGTGCCCCTTCCAACTCCTCCTCCCCCTCTTCTCATTCACTGAGCCAACATAGATACACTCTTGCTAGGTTATGTTGCTACTATTACTAACATTGGCTGGTGAGCGAAACAGTCATCAGCCCTTCACATACTTCCAAAGGAGAGAAAAAGCGATTTGACAAACTAAATATTGAAGATGGTTATAAAACAGCATGATTTTTCTATTAACCTATGGAACTTGAAAATGAGTCCAATTTAAACTGCAGCAAGTATCCGTCAACAATGTATGAAGAGCATAGTCTCTCTCGTTGCTAGTTTACTTTAACGTTAGACTCAATAGGATAACTTGACTCCGCTTTCATATCGGAGATCAGATGAGGTGGGGGTGCCTATGGAAGACAGGGAGGGTGAGGTAGGGAGAAGCCGCACTGAGTTACTGGTAGGTTATATGTTACCATCCCTAAATATATGTGGAAAATGCTGGAATTTGGATTCAAGTCACAATTTTTCCTGAGGGAAGACCCTTGTTTTATTGTGTCCCCATTACTTCTCAAACCAAAGTTATGCCCTTGCCTGATGGAGGGCTCCGTAATTAAGGATCACATATTTTTAAGTTAAATGTGATGTGGCAGGCACCACCAACATCCAACGCTGCTAAAACTTTGAGGGATGATTCAATTCGGCATTGTGTTCTGGTGTTTAAAACATTACAGTGATTAGCTTGATGGATGAAAAATACGAACTAAAGGTCAAAATTTCAAACGCTCACAGGTTTTGACTCCTCCACGATGGGCTGATCCGGGGCGTAAAAAAATTAAGCCATTTTAATTTACAACAATGCTGTGAAGCCAAATTTCCAGCAGATAACACAACAGAGATGTTTCGCTTGACATATCTGTTTCTGACAAAGTCAGAGGCGACAGAAAGGAATTTTTTTCTTGCTGTGCTGTAACGGGCTGTATTTATCAAAATGTCCCATTCCTCCAACCACAATGGATGGAGACAGTGGACCACTTTGTTGTTTGCCAAAGTACCATTAAACTAAAAAAAGAAAGAACAATAATACATTTAGCATTTTTTTCTATTTTGACATTTAATCACTCATGACTACATGATTGATCTGTTTTTATTTAGTCTTAGCTGCCATAGTTCCCATGAATATTATACATGAAGTTGAATTTTTATACAGTAATTATATGGACAAACACACTTCTATCTGCCATCAAATGGTGTCATTTTAAGTCCAGTAAACTGCTCAAGTTTTTCAGAAAAAATATAATTGATTTAATTTAAGGGAAAAATTTGCTTTAAAAAGGCTCAATTTAGAAACAAGAAATTACATAAATGGAGAATGGTGGTCCATAATTATATCTATTATGTATATATATATTTATATAAATACAAATTGTTAAAAAATAAAGACTTATGTATAGATGTATTATTGTGGACTAAGGTATCTGACTAACCTTGCAGTATGTTATCATGAAATTGGTACTTTAATTTAGGTATAAATGTAAGTATTCATCATAAACATAGCGGACACAATAAATACTATGAGCATATATCAAGGCATTACAAGAGATCATGCTGTGACAGTATTTGATGGTGAGCAATGATATGAAGTAAAACAAAGCCATAAACATTCAGAGAAAATACAAACAAACACACGTTTACATTATGATATTTCCCTGTTCAGTATAGCCTTTATAATAACACAGCTGTTTTACAGATTTTAATTTCAGTAATTTTAGGGAGGGGGAGTCCAACTCTTGACTTTGTTTTTGTGAATGGCGTGTGGAGTTTTACAAAGGCAAAATGGTGTGAAGTCATTCAATGAGACAAAACACAATACTGAATAATATCTACTATAATGTCAGCCTTCAACACTTTTCACACTGACATGTCAAAAGGCCTGAAGCCAATTGTGCTCCTTCCTTTGTGCTTCAGCAAATTAAACATTCCTGGAAATGTTATTTTCACCGCAGCTGCAGTTCATTAAAATGAAGAATTCCTGTATTGGCCTGTAACAAAACCTGTTTATGTGACAGCAGCCAGTACTAAAAAGTAACATATAGGTATTTTCATGCTTGCTATATGTCTTTTTTTCTTTTGGTGAAGCTGAGCTGTGTGAAGAAAAAGTATAATATCCAGGCACCAGTATATTGGACACAATACGTCAAGTCAGTCAATGTCATTCAATGTCATTCAGTGGTGCTTTACAAAGTTGTGAGAACATTAAAAACTTCCCGTCTTGCAATGTTTTAGTAATCCTTTAAATAATTCCTGGTTCTGCGCCTGGATCCAGATTTGCACCAAAAACAAATCACTGATTCCTTGGGCCTTGGCTGAAGTTTCATTGACCTCTCCTAATATTTGGAGATATCCTTCCAATAAACAAACAGAACCGAAAACATGACCTGCTTGGCAAAGGTAAACATGACTAAATTTGATATTGATTTTCAGTTCTCACTTATTTTTCTGGGGCTGTGTTTTTCTAGCTGCTGCACTCTGACACAGACCATGTCCTGCAAATATCTGTGGGACAGCCCAAAAAATATATTAAAAAAAACAACTTAACTGTCTGCAATATTATTTTTTTATGTTACCAAAAGTTTGAAAGTACAGATTACAGACTTAAAAGGTAAAGCCTACATGCTTTTATTGCACATCATTCCTATACTTCACCTTTCTATTTCTGAAAATGTATTCTGGATTAATATCACTGTGATACTAATACCTTCTGTTTTGCATCCGAAATTGTACTTATGCATGTATCATTTTACAGTATATGACACAGGTCATATACCATTGACCAAAGTGAAAGTGCTTATTTCAATTTGTGCATAAGTGATATGTAACTAGTATATACAGTATGCTCTCACTTGATTCAACATAATATTTCAAGTTGAAGTCTGAGATCAACCAACCAACCACGCTCCAAAAGCACAAAAATGAAACAGTCCTTTTATCACTAACAACAAAGTCAGAAGCAACCAACGCTCAGAAAAGAAAGAAAAAAGAAGTCAAGATGTTATGTTCCACGTGTTAATTATTTACTTGAGTGGCTCCACAGACTAAGCACATAAAAAGACATGTGTGGTGAACAAATAGCAAGGGAAATATGTACAATTAGGAAACTCAGTGGAGCAGAAAAGCAACAAATTGTGTTTTCAGAACTAATACTATTGTATTTCTTTGGTTTAATTGAACATGAACTGAGCACGGACACAGCAAAACAGATCAAAGTATACCATGAGGAACACTGATGGGACTTGCAAGGGAAAACATATCTTGGGAATTTGTTTTGAAATACATACACCATCATTGGACAGTAATTTTTCCTGACATGTCAGACCCACATAGACAGTTAAAGTTACACAGTGTACACTTAGTAGGAAAAGAGAATAATTTACAAGGGGAGATTATTTCAAATCTCCTCACACATCCACAAAAACAACCTGCTGACGCAAAGCAAGCCTTCAGCAAACCTAGAAGATTTGTCTTTTCCTGTGATGGTTTTACCTTCCTGCTGCATTTATAATATAGAGTTACTTCCTAGCATCAAACAGTGTTTTCCTCTTTTGAATATGTTGTCAGTTAAACTCCTCCATGAACTTTTGTGACTTTTCTGCTGTTCACATTTCATTATCAAAACCACTGTACAGCTATTGAGAACATTATTATGGTAAATAGCTCACAACTGTCATTTTAAATGTCATTAGCCACCACTGTTCATATGAAATCTACATGTGATCCCATCCGGTTCTGACCTCCATCAAATTACTAGGTGACGCGCATCCTCATTAATCCAGCAATAACTGATCATTATTGGTGATTTAGTGCTATCAGTATTCAGCATGAGGACATCAGTGTTGCTATTTTTTTCCCTTTTCTTCAGGAAACAACTGTACTCACTGACAAAGAGGTCTTTACATAATGTATTCAAATTAGAGCACAGAGCAGGAAGACTGTAGTTTGCAGTGGGATTAAAAGCAGGCATTTTTTTTTTGTTTTTTTATAGGACTGCTGCAAGGTTAGCAGGCTCACTGCTGTTTTTACAAGTCCTGACTTAAGCAGGAAATTACAGTATGTTTTACCTCGAATTATTACTTGAAACCAATGACATAGGAAATGGGCTGTTGCTAAAGTAAAATACGGGCAGAAGTAAGGAAGTGACACCAAAAATTGCTGCCTTTGTCAGTTCATATGGAGTTCAGCATCCTACAGATTTAATCCAGGATCTTTTAATGGTTACGGTATTACGGTACATGAAGCTGATTCCATGCAATATACTGTACAGCATCCCTGTGTATGTAGTTGAGTGTCATGTGTACAGTCTGTGTCTCATTAGTCTGGTCATATGATTTCACAGCAGCCGAGAGAGCTCAACACACTGCACAGCAATTATTTATATTTTTGGCCACTTGTTGGCAGTGGAACAAATTGATATGGTGAATGTGTTGGCAAACAGTTGTTTCTTTACTCATCCAGCAGACATAGAACAATATTATCATTCCTTTGAAGTTGTGTTTGTGTCCACCTGATTTAAGTCCAATATTTACTCTCTTTTTAGATCTGTTTTGCTCTGCCACTCCAGAGGGAAATATCTGACTCTTTAGCTGTTAAATACTCCAATATATTCACCATTTAGTTGCTAACTTTGTCTGCTGTTTGGTTTCTGGCAGGAAATATGCAGTCAGTTTTTAGATTTTAAAATTTGTGGGCCTGAAAAACAAAACAATGAGCTGAAAGATGCTATTTTTACATTTACATCACAGATAGTCATTATAATATAAATATATTGATTAGTGCAGCTTTAAGAAAACACAAGCAATAGAAAAAGCACAAGCAAATGAAGATAAAAAGTTTGAAAACACATATTTGGAAAAACAGTGCAAATATGTAAATAAATAAAACAACATTGGCCACTCCTCAATGAAGTTTGAATATGAGCTACCAATGTTTATTTCAGTTTTAATACCTTGACTCTGAAATAACTGGAGATACTGGCTCCAGTTGTTGCTTTTCTGTTTCTAAATATGATTTCACAGTGGATACTTGTTTTTAGCCTATCTGCTTGTGTTTTCTGAAGTTGCAGTGTGTTAAGCTCTTGAACTCAGTATACAGAAAAGTCAAGATGCTATACATCTAGTCTCTGCAGTTGCAAAGTTGCAGTCTACCAAACAGTAGTTGAATTAGTATCTCATACCATAAGGAGAGAGAAGCTGGTTGGACTGCCTGATTGACTGACTGAATGAACTCCCATTAAAACATCACATCTCCTCTTCTGTAAAAGCACATCTTCTCTTTGCAGGCATCTAAATCTTATTGTTAGCTTATAAGTTTAAACATTAAAGTTTTGTGTCCACTTTTTGCTGCAGTGACATAATTCAACTTGTGCTGAATTCAGTGTTCACATAATTCAATTACAAAACATGCGCAGGTTGTTAATGTCTTGATTTGAAAATTTTATGCAACTGCCTTGATCTGACATACAATAAGTCTGTTGTTATCTGGAAGGCATCTCACTATAAATAAAGAACAGAAAAAGAAAGCAGCTCAGCCATTGTGGCAAAGACAGACTGCATGAGTGTGGCTGGACATAGAGGCTATTTGTCACTATTAGTTTTCATTAATTTTAGTGAAGACATTCCTAAGATAACACCAGGATAGTCCTCTTAGGTTGCTCAGTGTATTGGGTTCCTTTCTTCAGCTGTACAGTCTAATAAATCTTGGTGTTACATTTGATCAGGCAATGCACTGTGCAATACAATTGGATCACAGGCCTTACTTTTCATACAGATGCATTTGAATTCATGTGTATGGTCACATAATTTAAGTGATTGATCATTTTTGAAAATGTATTGATTTGATGCATATCATGTTAATGTTGTTTTGGTCATCTATTTCTCATTTCTGTGCAGGATACTTTTTGAGTACTTGAACATGGCTTCTCATTGTGAGCCGATTGCTGTCACCCACCTGCATTCACTCAATAATCAGGGTTGGGTGACACCCCCTGCCAAGTTTATAAAATGTTTGCTTGTTGTTTGTTCGCCCTTGTACCCTGGAGAAGACCTTTATGGTCGAAACCAGTTGGTTTTTATTGTAAGCAGCCATGTTGAATAAAGGCTTTTTAACTTAACACTAGAGTTTTTTTATTCCTGCTCCAAGCATGAGTGCCTGATGTTTGTTTTTCCTTCTTATGTTTTTAAGGTATGTTGTTGCTTATGATTTATTGTTTGTTTCTTTTATTATATATTATATTGTAGCATTTTATGGTCTTATTTCTTTAACAATTTTACTCTTGTGAAGCACTTTGTGACCTTGTTCTGTGACAGGTGCTATATTAAATAAACTTTACTTACGACTGCGGCATGTGAGAAACTGCGAAGTGACAACGTGGCTTGCATGTTTCTCACTTATCTAAAACCATGGATCAGTTAAGTAAGTACCCAGAATGACTGATAATTGAGCCTGTTTGAGTCAAGTGGACAAGTGGGTCATCACACACAAAGGCTGAAGTGATGAAATGCTCTCACGACTGCAGCCAAGTTACACTCCCTCCAGCAGTCTGCCATAAAATGAAGGATTATTTAAAGTGTCAAGACAGTTAAAGTGTGATTTTTAGGGTTACCATGCATCACTTTTAGGGTCAAACATGCATCACTCTTCATTCAATCCTTCAATCATTTATTAATGGCCACACAACCGAGGTCGGTGGAATTTGCTTTCAGTACAGCACTGAGGCTCAATTCAACAGTGTCAATAGCATCAAACATATAAAGATATCAGCATCACATTAGACACATGACTAGCTAAACTGACAATATTCACAGATTACTACTGGACAGCAATTACAGACAATATTTACAAAATTGACACAGAGCTTTTAAATGCAGGTTTAGTGAGCAGAGTTCAGAGTCCATGTTGCAGTGGGGAAAAAAACTGTTTTTAATACTGGATGATTTGGTGGGCGGGGACCAGTAGTGCCTCCTAGAGGGTATCAGCTGGAAGAGGTGGTGAGCAGGATGAGAGGGATCAGAGATGATTGTTTTGCTCTTTTGATTGTGTGTTTGTGATAGTGATTCAACTGATAGGAGGGAGGTGCCAATAATCTTGGATGATTTATTGACTATGCACTGCAGTTTTTTATGTGTGTGACTGTTCATGCTGCCGTACCAAACTGTTACAGATGAGGTAAATATGCTCTCAATGATGGCTGTGTAAAACTGAAGGAGGCTTTGTTTCACTTTTTTTTTTTAATTTCTTGAGCTGTCCTAGGCAAAACTTTGCTGGGCTTTTTTTGGTAATGTAGTCTGTATTGATGCAGAAGAAATCTGAATGAGTTAGTGATGGTTATGGGTTCTCCAGAGATGTGAATGGGGGTTTGGGGAGGGGGGCTGAGCCTGAAGTCTATAATGAGTTCTTGTGATTTAGATGTGTTGAGCTGGAGGTTGTTATCAAGGCACCAAGTGATTGCTTGGGCTACCTCCTCACGGTATTGGTCTTTGTTGTTGTCGGTTATGAGTGAAGTTATGGTTGTCTCGTTGCATATTTTAAGAATGGAGACTGTGCTGTGGTAGGATGTAAAGAACCAGGAGAGAATGTAACCCTGGGGGGCGCCCATGCTGAGCGTCAGAGGTCGTGATTAAAGGCTATTCATCTCTACCCTCCGTTGCCTTCTCCACGGGAAGCTTCGAATCCGGTGGCATATGCAGGGAACAATATTCATATCGAGTAGTTTATTGAAGAGATTGTGTTTATTGTATTTAAGGCCAAGCTGAAGTCAATGAATAGGATGCGGGCATAGGTGTTAGGTGAGGGGTAGTTTAACAGCATCCTCAACAGACCTGTTGGCTCAGTAAGCAAAGTGATAAGTATCCATCAGAGGGGTAGTGTAGATTTTCAAATAGAGGAGCCAAGAGGAGATCTTGATTGATTTTGGCACAGGGATTATGACTGAGTCCTTGAAGCCCTGTGGCATTGTCAGAGGGAGGTGTTGAAAATGTTGGTAAACATTGGAGCCAGTTGAGCTGCACAGTGTTTGAGTACAGTTGGACTGATCCTGTCTGGGCCTGCTGCTTTCCTCTTGTTTGTTTTTCTGAACATGGCCCTCACCACCTCCTCCTGGATGTAGAATGGATGGGGGTGGAGGGGGGATGGGAGGAGAGTAAGGAGGAACAGGAGTCTGTTCAAACCTCCAATAGAACTCAATGAGTTTGTCTGGGAGGTAAGTATCAGTATCAGGTGTGTGTATTTCTCGCTTTCCTCCTGTGCGCTGTGCTATTCTGTCTTGTCTGTCCATGCGCTGTTAGTGCTCTCTTTTCGCACCGTGATGTTATCAGTTATGAATTTGTTTTCCACTGTGTGAGAAAATGAACACGCGGCGTGAGAGCATGTGAAAAGTGTCAATTTCATGAGTATCATGGTCAATGCGTGAGAGTTGGCAGCCCTGTAATTGTAATATAGCAGTGGTTGAATGTGTTAGATCTTCTGCTGGGGCATGTCACCTGATGTTTGTAATTGGGGAGTTCAGTGGATGGGTTGGTATGGTTAAAGTCGCCGAGCACAATGACTGGGATGAGAATTTTCCACAGAGGAGATGTAGGTGGCTAATTCGGTGCTGTATTAACAGCATCTATAAATCTATAAATCATCTTGCCTGGTTACAGACACATGAATCAACACCAAATCAGAGCTTTGCAGACAGGATTTAGAAAAATAGTGCTGGAAAAATAAAAATATAAACAAAAAAATGTTTATGGTTATGGTTGTGGTGCACACTTAAATGGTGTTTTTCCATTACGGGGACTAGACCCGTAACTGAAGCTGACTGGAAGTTGTGGGAGCTAAATTTCAGCTTCCTTTAGGAGGGGTTACTAAATCAAGTTCCAGGTACTTGAGTCTTGGGTTTGCTCGTGGGTGCTCACTCACCTTTACAATTACGTATATCCAATCCTTCCCAGATAGTAAAATAAAATGGAAAAGCAAAGCGCAGTTGACCACCTTTGCCCTAGAAGTTCTCAATGGTTCAGGTTATGGAAAGCTCCAGGTTACGGGTCATTAAGTCCCAGTAATGGAAAGGCACCATACGGATCTACAGCAATGCTAGGGCTTTGTGAGGCTGTGCTTAGGTACAATGGTGCCTTGAGCAGGTGTAATGTTTACCTTGTTCAATATCTTACTTTAGCGTGTTAGCATGATGACATTTGCTAATTACCACTTAAAGGGAGTATTCAGTATTTTTCAACCTGGACAATAACCAATAACTTGGGTGTCAACCTAGATAATCAAAAACTAAATATATAAAAATATATAAAACTCTTGAGAACAATATGGACACCAATAATAGCTTTCAACAAAAATGGATTTCTGAAATAGGAGATCAGCTGAATGAAGAAGAATGGAAGCAAGTATGCAGAGAAATTCATAAAACAACAAATTCTAAATATTGGAGGAAATTTGCATGGAAATTATATGCAAAATTTTGAGAATACTCAGTATCGCAGCCCTGAAGCAATAACTAGAAATTGGCTAAAACCCTCGACTCCATCAGTTCAAAGATGGAAAGTAACAGTACAGGAAATCTCAAAAATTGAGAGAATAACATGTGGTGTTGAATGAAGAGACAGAGTATAAAAGACGTTTAAGTGGATGAGATACAAGGCCACCGATTAACTTATGAAATTATTTAAACTGAGACTGACAAAAGAATTTATAAAAGGACAGAGGCAGATCTTCGGCTCAGTAGAGCATATCTACAGAGAAGGAGTAGATACACATATACATTGTATGTACATATAAAATGTATGTATTCACAGATAAATACTTGTGTGTATGCAGGTATATGCATACATGGATGCAATTACTATTATTATCATTATTTATTTATTTATTTATATATATATATATTTTTTCTTCTTGTTTTTATTACCGGGTGTCTAAAATACAAAAAAAAATTGCAAGGACATGAAAATATGCATTTTGTGTATGTATCAAATTATGAATGAATTGCAATGAAAGTACGAAAAAAAAGTGAACCTCATGGTGGCGCTATCACCAAAGCCAGTAAGCTTCATCCTCTGGGGACCATGAATGTTTGTTGTGAATTTTATGGCAATTCATCCAATAGTTGTTGAGATATTTCATTCTGGATTAAAGTAGTGGGCTGACCAACCAACTAAAATTGCCTTGCTTAGAGCTACAATGGCTACAAATTTGAATGAGATTGACAAAGCTGAACACATTGTTGTGAGTCAACTTCCAGAAAAAATGTCTCCTATATCGGCAGATTTCTTCAATCACTGTGAAAAACATTAACTGCTCTCAGAGACCGCTAACTCAGCTTTTGTTTATACTGAAAGTTAAGCCAGTGGGAGGGATACATCACTGATTGGTTAGTGCCAAACAAAACAAAATAACTCCCTCTCCCAAAGAGAAACTGGGTGAACCTGACATCAAACTGAATTAATGAAGTAAAACAAAATGGCACGTCAGTCTGATAAACAATCTACTAACCCTTGGGTATGTTTTTGGGCATTTCACTTGGTACAGCATGGCATTAAAGATAGAAGAAAAAGTTATCTCACAGTGGTCACCCATACTAAGAATGTATGTGCTCCTAGTGCTGCAAAGTACTTGGTGTCCACAAATAATGAGTAAATGTATTACACTACGTGACTCAAACTGCAGTAGTGCAATGTGGTTCTGATAGAAGAACTAATTCAACAGGTCTGCAAATTTATTGTTTAATTTTCAGGATGAGAGATAGTAAAAGTGTGTTTATTGGACCTATAGCACATCTGAAGTGGGGAAGGAAAACTGCACAACTTTTAAAACCTAGCATGTCTACACAGTTCATGTGTTATGTAGTTCCCTCTCTTGTTTATGCAGAGATGAACACACTCAAATGATGCAGCACAGGCAGGCACACATTAAAAGATTTTGTGTTTGCATTTGGTCATGAGGGATCTACTGTAGATATCACGCTGTCTGGCCTCTATCCTGACTTTGCTTTAAACAATTTATGTTAAAACTGAGCATAAGATGAAAGACAAACTTACAAAATTTGTAGCATGTGCACTAATTCATGCTGAAAAAAAAGAAATGTTTTTACAGGGCCAGATGATGAATTCAGAGGAGATAGTGGTTGGACAAAGGCAGCATGTGTTGTCTGATCTGCTGATAGAACGAATTAAAAAACGATTTGTTTCATCATGAATTGTCATTGGCTGTTGCTGCTCACCATTGTCAGACCTTGTCTTTACTCATCTCACAATGCAGGAGTATTGCAGTTTCTTTTTTGCTGACAAAATATAAAATCTTTGCATGTGTGGGGACCAGGTAAGAAATCCTGTCTGTCCCGTTCAAACTTAAATGTAAACTTTGGGATTTTTCAACCTGGACTCTAGTTTTTCATTTTGTATGTAAGTGACTAATGGGGACAACGATTTTTGAAAGTGGTCCAGTATTGAGTGAGAGCGCTGCAGGGTCAATGTACATCCACTAAAAGTGCTTGTTTTTGTCACTGACAGGCTCAGATTGTTATTATAACTGTCTGACAACATTATGGAAAGAACCCTACAGAGAAATAAATCTTTTAACTAACTTTAACTGTTTGTTATTGTGTCTAACCAAGTCTTGCTCAAGGAGAAGTCTCACTCTGAAATCTTGCGAATGTTGTCTTAAAGTTGTCTTGAGGGCAGCAAGGCTGTTTCTTTCCTTCAGCAATCAATTATCCTTCTGCTGGTCAATCACTCTTTAGGGAAACACAGTGTTTCACAATTATAGTGTCAGTTTTCTAAGCATTCCCTGTGTAAACAGGTGAAGTAGCCATAAAGCCCTCAATTTCATTACCTCAGCTATGATTGTTTATTAGTATCTAATTACATTTAAATTCAATTCACACAACTACATTTGTATGGTCATATGTCATGTTTTCATGTTTAATTCACAACTGTATGCATATATATATCTGTGATTTATCTGATTCTGTGAAGTTTTTATTCTACAGTTTCTCCAAATTATCATATAACATGTATAAACTTGTGTTTGTTTAGGGGGTGTGTGCATCTCCCAGTCTGTCAAGATTCCTCGGGAGCCCAAGCAGGGAGAGTTTGACAAGATCATCCGACGACTCAGAGAAAACCCAAATGCAAGAGTTGTCATACTTTTTGCCAATGAAGACGATATCAGGTAAGGCCTAGTAATAGCTACATAACATAGCTTTGAAGATTAGAAAAAAAAAACGACAGCAGTGGACAGCACAGAAGCAAGTGGGAATACACATTTCAGTCGGCCTCTGCCAGACCACTGTGTAATGAATTGCAAAACAAAATCAAAGTGGAGCTGGTTGGGTTGCTGACCTTATCCATGGCAACATCTGTTTCCTCACCTTTGCAGGCGGCTACTCCATGCAGCTAAAAAGGCCAACCAGACAGGTCATTTCATCTGGGTGGGTTCAGACAGCTGGGGCTCAAAGATCTCTCCGGTTGTGCACCAGGAGGAGATGGCAGAGGGAGCAGTCACCATCCTGCCCAAGCGCCAGTCGATCAGAGGTACAGAGATGGTCACTGTGCAAACATTGTATCTTCCTGTATTATAAAACCATGTGCATATTTCTCTGGGATATTCTTTTCTTGTTAGGCAGGGCTCTGTCTGTTTGCAGAAGAATAACATTTGCTTTGCTATGCCTAACACTTATCATTTGATCATGAAACATCTAAAAACTAAAATTCAATCTAACAAAGCAACATATATAGTAAATTGAACATACACTGTATTCAATCAGTTATGCTGTAGAACACATCAGAGCTCTGGCTCACACACCGGGTGCAACACTGTTTTACACTGACACTGACTGTGTCAATGACAATGAACCCATTGATCTGTCTAGGGTTTGATCGTTACTTCATCAGCCGAACGCTGGAAAACAACAGAAGGAATATCTGGTTTGCTGAGTTCTGGGAGAACAACTTCAGCTGCAAACTCAGCCGTCACGCCGTGAAGAAAGGGTCCGGGCTCAAAAAATGCACAAGTAAGACATTCTCCTGTTGGGGGAAAAAGCTGTTTAATGTTCTTTTTTGTTAAAACTTTTAACCAACTTGAAAACATTCTTTTGATGTCTTGAGGGAGGTGACACATTTGGCTCATGGTGAGAGTGTTTTGACAGCATTGCCCACCTATTAAAAGTGGAGCAGCTATACATTCAATATTCAAAATCACAGTTCAACTCACAGCTCATTTCAGTGCTGCACTATATTTCTGCTGAGTCTAGTGTGTTTACCCACATTGCTATAACAAGTGAATGGCTTAGCTGGGCTGCATAGTTAAAGGCTTCAGGCTCAGTGCTCTATGTTATACAGCCCTGGATAGCACAGTTTGTCTTGAGATGGAAAAACATGATGCATTTTACTAAGATTTAAACACTAATTAAGCAGCACAACATATACAGTCTAAGATGTGCATGACAATATTATTTAGAAGGACCTAAAGTCAGTTTTTGTGCATTTGTGCCTAGCCACAGTCATAGTTCTAGCATGGACTGTTGTAGTTTTATTTTCAATCATATTAACCATCAAACACAAACTACATTTTAATTAAAAAAAAAAAACATGTACAGAAGTTGCTAAGATCATTAACATGAAGCCAGAACAGCCAATGTTCACAGCTCATCCCGAGTCTTGCTAATTAGCTTTGCAGATTGCAAAGTGAAATAGTGCATTATGTACTTTGTGCATTTTTCACTTTTCACATGTAAAACAAGTCTCTGGTTCCTGCTGAAAGAGAAAATTTATCAGATATCACCTACAAATTTGCAAACAAGATCAAAAATATGACCTAAAATTAGCAACCTAGTCAAATAATTAAATAACAGTAACATTTAAAATATACACCAGCATCAATAAGTGTAGCAATTTGTAAGATTCTGGAGAGTTTCATATGGACGAGTTAGGAACATGTTTTGTGTACATTACAGAAAATAATATGGGTAGCTTGATCCTAATATGTCATTATTTGAGAGCAATATTTCTTCCTGACACATCCTAGCTACTGTAGCACAGTGACTAATGAAAGCCTACATTGTAGCAAAGTGTATGTAGCCTTAGGTTTCAACATTATTTTACCCATTGTAAATTTGCAGCGGAAAACTTATCTTTATGGATCATAAAGATAAGTTTCTCAACACGATTCTACTGGATAATGTAACAATACAATGAGGGCAACAACAACCAGAGGCACAAATCAGAATTATAGCTTATTCAGAGGGCTTCATCATTTCAATGAGTCACTGCTTAATAGCTGCAGATATGATCACTCAGCCATACAGTAGGTGGCATGGACAACTGAATTTTAAGCTTGGTAATTGGACTGTTTAAGCAGTTCCCTGTTGGAAACATAGACCATTGTCTTGTGACTTTTGACTTATTTTAAAGAACCGGAATTTTTATCTGCAGTTGCTAATGTTTGCTCTCCCAAACTGATGGAGCTAGATGAGGACTTTGAGATCATTCAACAAACTGAAGCTAGATCTTATAATTCGACTGCAAAAATAGATAATATCCAGTTTCAATTTAAACTAAAAACAAAAAATAAAGATTCAATTAAATTTTGATATGGCAGGATCATTCTATAAAGTACATTGCAAAATATGTTTGAGTCCTACATTATAGACATGCAAATATAAAATTAAAACTTTATTTAAATTATTTAAATATAATGTCATCAGCAATTGACAACCATATAAATATAGATATAAAAATATCTTAAATCACAGTGTGGACACAATAATGTGCAACAAATTAAGAAAGACAGTGTTAGTACATAACATGAGTGTGATTTGTGAGGAGTGATTTGGGGACATATGGGGGTGCAGGTGGAGTGGGGAATTAAGGAGACGCTCCGATTAGATCATCACGTCATTACAGAACACAAAGTCAGAAAATCACTCACGTTCATACTCAAGGGCATTTGTGAGTCTCCTGTTCGACTGAGTTATGTGTCTTTAGGCAGAAACCACACGAACTCCAGGGAATCAAAGGGAATCAAAGTAATGACCTTGCTGTGAGGTGACAGCGCTAACCACTGAGCCACCATGCTGCCCTGAAGCCAGATGTGTGTTTGCACAATCTGCATACACTACTTTCCACGCAGACATTGGTATTTGTAAACAAAAATGTGTTGTGACAGTATGTGTGAAGTACGTCCACACATGCTTTACACAACGATTACATAGAGTTTTATGACTAAGTTCCATACCACAGCAATGTGGCCAAGAAAAAGAAAACAGGGGAAAAAAGGGAAATATTTTTAGTCTTTTATTCTTCATAGCTTCATCATCATAGGTTTCAAGAGTTACATATACAGCAGCATTTATAGAAATGTGCATTAATATTCTTCTTTCTACAAAATAGATCTTTTCATATTTTCATCCAAAATGTAGGCTGCAGTAATGTGGAAATAGAAATAATAGACATGAGATTGTAAATATCTATTACTTTATATTATAGTCATTTATATCATTTATATAAATGGGATGCACAAAATACTAGTTTGCTTTAAAACCTTTTCAAGAAAAAATGAAGAACATATCCTTCATGATGATAGGATTTACTGCAAAGCTATTAGCTAGTTAAAGGTGCCCTGTGGAGTTTTCTTGTAAACAAACAAAATGTATGTTTACATTGAGTGTTTCTCACCCAAATGGATTCTGTGTATCCTTAAGGTCTAACAAAAGTGTATAATATTTTGTTTCTTATATGGTTTTTCCACAGAAAAGTTGAATTACCTCATTAGAAGCTCTTAGGCTTAGATCTAGTCCTTCTCTTTCATTGATAAAATCCTGATTATATGAAAATGCAAATATTATTCAAAAGTTTGACATCACTAGTTGTGATGTCACAATCATGTTGGCATTATAGGTATATGCTTTAAATATTGCAATATATAGTTAAATTACACACACTACGACACAAGAATTGTATCCATATCACCCACTTTGTGCATAATGACTCAAAGGCTGCTTTGATGTTACTGCAGGATGTTGCTTGCGCCAGACAAAGAGCATAATGAGTCTGAGATATACCATTTCTTAATGGATGTGTTGACATCCATTTGTAATTGTGGTTGTAATCATTATGCTCATAAATGTGCTGTAATTATGTCTGTAACGATGTCCAAGGATAACTGAAGGACCCTTGTGTAGAAACTCAAAAAAAAAAGGAGAATCTTGATGTTTATTTATTCATAGCCTCAGGATTTAACAAAAGAGGTCTTGGCAAAACAATAAACAGCTAAAACAGTACTGCTGACACAATGCAGACTGACTAAATACACAAAACTACAACTATTGCTCAAGAGGTAGGCTGCAAAACCAACAACTGGCATTGTCTTCACAGACAGTAAGTCCCAACACTAAGCTCTCCAGAGAGAGAAAATGGAGGGTTAACACTCAGATGGATAAGATAACAGAAGATAACACTGATATATGAGTTAGTAATGTACTTGTTTGGAATGACCCCTGGTTACCTGACAGCAGAAATGCTGGTGAGAACGCTGGCAAGAGCACCCTGGGGAACGCCAGCGACTGTTGCAGAGCGTGCCGCCTGATCAGCACCCTGCATAATGCTCGCAACACTTGTTAACTGTTTCACTATAACTGAGATGTAGAATATGGAACAGTGTGTACACAGGGGTTTATAAAATTGGCACAAAGATGGTTTATGTATATTTCTGCTGTTGTGCAAACATAAACTTTTGATCTTGAATCTAAAGAGAGTTATGTGCATCTTATCCCTAGAGACATAATATGGAAGGTCACTGAGAATAACAAGTATCTATATTAGTTTGTAAGAAAACAGCATAGTGAAAAAAAAATAAGTTCAGCCAAGTTAAATTAAGTTAAATCTGTAAATGCAGATTAATAATACAGTACGTCAAAATGTATAGTGCTGAAGTTTTACAATAAAATTTGACAGTGATCATTTAGGGTCCTCATGTTATCTAAATCAGGAGAACAGCCAGACTTATTTCTATAAATTTCATTGAAAGTGAAGGATGCAACAACATTTTTGAATAGTAGATTTCATTATAACCTTTAAAACCATCAATCAATACTGCCTGTAAACCACATGGCCTCCTTTTGTATCAGCTATACACAATCAACTCTGCATTGAATGTATTGGTCATAAAACAAAACAACAAACTGGTTTGTAAATTTCAAACAAACAAAACTGCAAAAAACATTACGTTTACAGTCCTTTTTTGCTGTGCAAAAGTTGCATCTCGCTCTCTTTTGTCCCCTTGTGAAGTTGACTGTGGGGCTACAGATTAATCAGGGCAAGATTGGAATAAGGGATCCACAAAATCAGTGAAATAGGGGCTCAGGTACTTTTTATAGTCCTACAAAAGCTGCCCTTCACTATAGGGAGGACTATGTTGGGCAACCACTATGTTGGTTGCCTGGGAATTGATGGGTTTGATTTGTTACTTTGTATAGGCTTGTTTGCAGGTGCAGATGCTCACCCGGTGGGAACCCTGGCAAGTGTAGCAATATGGTGGGAACATGGGCAGTTCTCGTGATTGTGGCAAGGTCCTCCTTAAACTCTGTCCCACTGTCCCAATGACAAAAATACACACATACACACAAAATATACACACAAATCTATAGTTTCACTGTTTCAAGGTTGTCCATAACCACTCTTTACCACCCCTTTGAATAAATACGAGTCTTTGATTTTGACCCAGAACACCCTCTATGTGTAAAACATTATACCAACTGTGCCAAAAAGTAAATAATTTTGAAATATTTCCATTTTTGTATATTCTAGGCCACTTCAGGAAAACTTATCAAATATCAGGCTTAAAGAGTATAATTTAGAATGATTTTATTGCTTTCAAATGTCAAAATGGGTCAAATTTGACCCAACCAGTATATAACGGTTTACAAATCTCACGAAAAACAAAACCAGCAATGTATTAGTCATTCATTACTTTCTGGCATCCCTATCCTGTCTGCGGCACTCAGGTTCATTTGTTCCTACTGAAGATGTAAATCTTTAAAAACGGGTCGTGATTATATAGTTTAATTTTTCTAAAAGGCTCAGTAATTTCTTTAAACTGCCAGGCACCTTGGTTTTAAACAAACATAACTCAAACAAGAGTACATAATGCATCTGTTGAGGACAGTTCTCAGACAGTTTGGTGCACTAGTATTAACGACATCAAGATGGTGTATTTAGGAACTCAAAAGTAACAGTATGATGTCATTATGTCAAGTCGGAATATTGCCATTATCATGATATTAATTTTTAAAAATCATTTTAAGAATTATACCAGCATTATCTTGAACAATACAATATGGCACAGCCCTACAGGATACCTGTCACTGTTGGTTTTGCTCTTTTCATGGGATCTGTTGACATTCAGAAGAATATAGAATATCAGCAACCTTATCCTTTAAAATAAACATGGGCTGCTTCAAAGTGTGAGACTTGATTACAGTTTTATTTGCAGTTTGTAAACAAGCAAGACAAGAGGGCTTACAAATGATGACTACATATCACTTAATATAAAATGATGAAAATAAAACTGATTTTTTTTTACTACAGCTTGGATAAAACTTAATCTACCATTGAACGCTCATTAATCTGATAATTAAATGTACAACACCTAAACAATCAACCAAATAATTGAGTCAAGTGATCACTAAAATGTAAGACATTAAAAAATAAAGGATAATATACAGTAAAAGTAAATGATCCTTTAATGATGTACTGTAAACGTTTATGTACTTTACATTTTTTATTTTAAAATCCTTGTTGCAGGGGGTTGATTTTATGACTCATAGCAAATCAGGATGGTAAGGAATCTCACTGCAGTAGAGGTGAATGCAGTTGGCACTTGTATAAAGCAGTCACTTGCCTTTCTCATTACAGGCATTTTAGTGTTAAACTTGACTATCAGCTCTGCTGCACGAGGAGAGGGAGTCTCACAAC
This sequence comes from Thunnus thynnus, assembly GCF_963924715.1. Classification (NCBI taxonomy): domain Eukaryota; kingdom Metazoa; phylum Chordata; class Actinopteri; order Scombriformes; family Scombridae; genus Thunnus; species Thunnus thynnus. The sequence continues at coordinate 11,250,116 of NC_089520.1, forward strand.
ATTTGTTTGAGGTTAAAGTGTGACACTCCTGGTGCCTCTCCACTGGTGGAGAGCTTTGCTCTGTCTCTGAGGCAGCTGTGAGAGAACCACATGGGGCATGCTGCAGAATTATCAGTGTCCTGAGAGGGTTAGACTGCTCAGCGTGATCAAAGGATAAGGAGGGCATGAGTGACTGTGAAAGAAGTGAGACTTGTCTTTTATCTGTGAATGAAGGAGATGTAAAACTGATATTGATTAATGTGGAAAGGAGAGGTAAGGTAGAGCAGGGACCTGTCTCATAGGCTCCCTATTTCTGCAGCTTATTAATGATCAGTGGGAACAGGAGGCAACACAGCAATGCAGATAAAGCAAGCATGTGCTTTGCTTTTCCGTCCAACTATCTATTTTCCAAATCTCTTATCCTCTTCAGGGTTGCAGGGGGCTGCAGCGTTTCCCAGCATGCACTGGGTAAGACGTGGTGAACAGTACATTCTCAACAGTTTGGTGTGTTACAGAAATTTTCTTTTGCATGATGAAATTAAACAGGGCTGTGTGATTAGAGGAAAATAATTGAGGGAGTAATTGTGACTTTTCTAACTAATATTGTGATTGTAATTTATAATGTGATTATTTTCTATAAAAAACTCCAGATGTTGGCATGCAGAGATCATATTAATGAGATAACAGAAGAGTTTGTAGTTTGGCAAGCTCAGAGAATGAATCTTAACTAATTACAGCTGACTACATTTTCTGGCTACAGTTGTCTTTATTGTAATGTCAACAGTCAGCCATTACAAGTTTTTACAGTTGAAGACATGAATGTTGCAAGTTATAATTAAAATAATGGTTTTTGATATGAACACAATTAATCAAAGCATTATCGATTATGTTGTGAATCAAATGGTTAGTCGATTGACAACAGCTTTCAAAAATAATTAATTGTTTGTCATTTATTAAGAAAAATGCCAAATATTTGATGACTTCAGCATCTCAAATGTTAAGATTTGAAATGATAAGAATTAAGATTTAATTAATTTTATGACATTTTATTGAAATGACCAATTACTCGAAAACATATTATAATATATATCGATTATAATACTAATTGTTTAATTCCAGCCCTAAAAAGACGTGAATACTGTAGCGGCTTTAGCTGTAAATTATGATACATCAAATGATGGAATGGAAGAGTAGGGCACATACTGTAGCTCTGGTGTCAGATTAATTTAAGAGGCAGTCCAACTGCCTTGGCAGAAAAAGACTGGATGGCCTGTGGCCAGTCACAAGCTGAAAAAAAAAAAGGTCAAAGGAATGAGCCCACACACACGGTCTCAAAATGTCTCATGTGACACCTCAGAGTGGAAGACACCCACACTTTGCTACTGCTTCACTTAATATGAATGGATTTCTCTGAAAGCAAAACGCCAGCCTGGAAAATGTGTGTGAGAGGGCCAAAATGCCAGCGAGGATGAAGCTAGAGAGAGAGACAGTGGGAAAAAGGGAAATGGTCTTATGGACAAGAGACAATACAAAGTTAGCGTGGGTGGCCTGCCAAGCCTGCAAGAAAAATATCACTCTCACACCAAGTCTGGCTCGCAGGATTCCCCATGGCATAAGCATGTCGGCCAAACTGTGACAATCTCTGTCCAATCAACGCCCTGTGGCCCTTAATTACTGAGCTGTAACCTCCAACAATAATTCATGCATTTCAAAAGCTCATGAGATAATCGGAGACATTAAAATGCCTCTGGTCTGCAGCGAGGAGCTCAAGATGTAGCAAATGAAAGATGGCTGACAGAAGGAGACCTCTACTGATTTGGGGGCTAGCGCTCTTTCAGATTGAAGTGGCTACAGAAAATTGCTTGAACCTTAAGGGGACAAAAGTTGCATGATAAATGACTATCTGTTACCAAATGTTTGGATATGGAGCGCTAGTATCCACACGTCCAAAACGTCAACAAAAGTCAATAAACAGAAAAGACAACCACATACTCCTGAAACAACAGACCTCCTATATATTACTATTACTATTATTGTTATTGTTTGGTAAGGTGGGGTTTTTACTTGCACCGTAGTTCATGAATTTATCATTTTTATGACAGTTGTTCAACATTTGTTTACACAAATTGCTTTCCCTCAGTGCCAACAGCTGCTACACTGACAGTAAATGAAAAAAATATATGGTATATTTGTTTGAAACTGGATATACATGAAAATTTAAGTCTTTTATTTATTTGCTTGCTAAATTAAAAAATACATTTTTTTTATAAAATATTTAAAAATTTGATATGTACTCAAAGACATTCATATATTTACAAACACACATTTACCTACATGTACTCAGCTCTGCATGAATTTAAAATAAACAACCTTATACAGGAGAGGTAGGAAGCAAAAGCTTATACATATACTCTCCTTAAGACTCAAGACAAGGTATACAGAATTACATTAAATAAAAGCAATGAGGGATGGAAAGGCTACTACAAAATAAAGAAAACATTCAAAATATCAGAATAATTAATGAAATAACTTAATATTACACCACAAGTAAGGTAATGAATATGGTTAATTATGGTAATAATATACCAGCCATGTTTTGGAAACATTAAGTAGGTTAATGAGGTACTGAGTTGAACATGTATTTACAGTAGAAGTTTCGTGGTGTCATACTGTTCACACTGTTTTCAAAAGTGCTATATAAATAAAGCTTTACTTACTTACTATTTGCAGATCTAACGAGTAAATTGAGACAACAATGGGGACATTATTGTCACTTCACTTGTACGTTTGAGCTCCACTGTGCAGATCTCAGTTTAAGGCATGTATCTACGAGCCTGATTTGTGACATCACAATTAGTTTGGAGCCAATCGTGGTCCAACATTGTATTTGCACATGATTTTTCAACGACATAGTAATAGCTCTCATTTAAAAAAAAAATTAACAAGGTAATGGACGTTTTTTGGTGGAAAAAAAACATATTAGATTATTATTCAAAACTGCAGATTTTCTGTCTTTAAACATGTCTGGAGAGGATCTTTAACATTTAACTATGATAAAGGCAAATATATTGTTGTTCATAACTCCCTAACTGAGTATCTTACAATCAAAAACCTTACATTTATTTATTTCTTACATTAATCTGTATTTTCTGATTGGGAACAGGCGCTTTATCCAAATGTCACCAAATATTGAATGTACATCCAGCTTCTCAGCTACTTTTACAAACCTAATTTAGTGTAAATCTAACCCACTGTTTCAGGTCCCACTGTTTCACATTTATTCATAAAGTGGTGGCAAGCAATCCAGTTCAACAGCTCCACATGTCAGGTAATTTTGCGCCCAACAGTATAGCTATTATTTCTGAAATATTCCTCTTCAAACTTAAACTCAGCAGATCCCCCCCGCTGTGTTGTGTGCCTGTTAACTGGCAAAGCTTAACTGAATTCCATTTGGCAGGTATATAAATATATGCAGCTCTATCATTAGCTCATCCCTGGTAATTAGTCTACTGTTAATCTATATGAACACACCTGCATTTTTAAATCTCTTTTCCACATGCAGCAGAGTAACATGGAGGCAGCTTTAAGATTTGAGGCTTGTGAGGAGGACAGAGAAGTTAAGATTGACATGTTGTATCTCCTTCTTAGAGCCCACCTCCTCATAGCAATTAGCAGTTACAAAAACCTATGGAATAACCTGAGCCAGGATTAATAAACTCCTATCACAAGTTATTACACTGAGCCTATGAGCGGATTATCATTGTCCCGTCTCCGTTTCCTGCATCTCTAATTCCTCACTGTATTGGCTTATAAATACATCCTGCAAGAAAGGACTGAATTGACATTTGGACATTCTGTCAAGCAGGTCAGGATTATCTGATTCAATCAAATGGGAATATGCCAGTTTTTTTTATGTTTCTAATGGAAAATGGCACAAGGCATATAGGTAGTAATTAATGGCATTGGCATGTAAGTCCAAGACCTAATGTTTACAAAATCACTCAGAGGGAAATCCATGTATTCCTGCTGGAGAGACAAGAAAGAGTTTTTGTTTTTAACTGATGAGATTTCCCAGAGGAGAAAACCTTGCACTCCAGATATTGGAATTGATTTGCTCCTCTGCAGCGATCCAGATATTTACCTTCTAGCTAATTGCAAGAGGCAGAATAAGACTCAGAGAAGAGCAATGCATTTTCTTCTAGATGCCTTTTGGAGTGACGCCACACCCTCCATTTAGAAGGTTCAGGTGGTTTTGCACAAAATTGTCTTGTCCGACCTGAGCTGCTTTCCAAATTGGAGGTGACACAGGAGAGACGTGTTGAAAAGATCAGTTTTAGTGGCTGTTGGCAAACACAGGTAGAATCTTCAAATTGTTTTTTAATCGAGTTTCAAGATGCTCTTTTCAAAATCTTTTTTTTGAAAATTTAGTGCATATTAGGTGTCCTGAAGAAGCAGTAAATATTCTGCTTCATCATCAGCCTACTTTTAAACTAAGGTCAGGGAAAAACTCATGAGTAGATAATTCTTTGTGCTGGTCCCACTCAAAGAAACCAATTGAGTCTAAGTGAATAAATTTTATTTGATTACATAATGTGGCTGATAGAATTACAGATCTTTTTCTGGATTGAGTTTTTTAAATCAACTTCTTAAATCTTTTTCACTTTCTCTTACTGTTGCTTAACAACATGAATGGACTCAACCTCACTCTTGATCTGGTTAACAATGAGCCAAATGAGTGACCACAAAGGGGTTCACTTTTCACAATTTAAATGCCTGTAACTACAAAATCACACACTGACAGTACAGTATGTGCATATTATGTGTCTAAATTGAGTCTGTCTATGTGTCTTACAGATCAGGAGCGGATAGGAAAGGACTCAAACTATGAGCAAGAAGGAAAAGTGCAGTTTGTCATTGATGCAGTCTATGCAATGGCTCATGCCCTGCACAATATGCACCAGGAGCTGTGCCCAGGGAAGGTGGGCCTCTGCGGTAAAATGGATCCCATCAATGGAACTCATCTGCTTAAGCACATACGCCGCCTTAACTTTGCAGGTCAGTCACGTTTTATTAATACTGGATTGTACATTTGTCTCAACTCAAGAGGTATTGTAATGAGAGCTTTTCTTTTTTTTTTTAAAACTCTCAATTCTGAAACATTTTGGTTGACATGCACATTCCTATAATCATGATAAGAGAAACTAAAGTTTGAAGGCTACAGTGTTGCCAAGTGCCAAAAACCAAATAATTGTACAAAGACTCCAGAATCATCATTTTTCAGGCCAAACTGTCATATATTCATATCGGTCTGTGTCAAAACACAGTTCACAGTATATTCATAAGCCCACCAAGTTGACTGTAATTAACTCTGACTACAACTAGTGCTTGTTATGCAGCCCACAGGACTATCCATCTTAGTATGTAAGCAAACAGGTTACAGGTACAGAATTTTGAATAACCATACAAAACAAAATAGTTTTATGGTTAAACCAAACAAAAGCTGCGAAATGAAGTCTCAAAGAGTTAATAAGAGGTTGTGAGTGCTGACAGTGACTGTTGCACCAGATCTCAGCAGAGATGTGATTGGATAATTTAGAACAGATCCTGTGTCAGTTTACTGTGTTATGCTATGGATACAGTTAGGCTGCGATGAATAATCAAGCTGGTTCCAAATTATCTTTATCATTTCACTATCATTAAAGGGAAAAAACTGAAACTGTTAGCGTACATTTAGAGGTTTGTAATTATACAAAAGGCTAAATTATTGTACAAATGGCAACACTGAAAGGCTTTAAATCCACCAACCTAAAATATTTAATATTAATTACTTTACCATGAAGGTATCTGAAAGATGTTTCTGGCACAACCAGACTGTTTTGAATTTTTTTTCTTCATTTAGACGTCATTTTATCATCATCTTTTAACACCTTACTTACTTTCTTCTGTTGTATGAACTACTTTCCATTTCTTCCCTACAGCCTTACACTATACCCAGCTATCAGTCAAGTTCACATCCATGACTGGCATATTAATTATTAACTGCTTTCACACACAAAGACTAGTGATCCAGAGTTTCATTATATAGACACTGCCTTTTTAAAGCAAAGCAATTTAAGACAATTATAATTCTTTCATAGAGACTTGAGTATGCTGTGTTTGTACAGATAAATTATTCATTTTAACTCCTGCTCTTCAAGTTAATTTGTCATTCTAATATCTACTTGTTACATTGGCAGAATGTCAATTCAATGATTAATTCATATGTGAGACGTAAAAGAAAATATTTTCCTTTTGAAAAACAAAATGGGTAATTTTTGCAGGCTTTCACATCACTTAAGATCAGGGATATTTTTATTATTAAAGAGCGGATGCTACTGTTAATAAATCTTGTGTTGTACATTAGGAATGTTTAGGTTGATTTCCTCTTCTTTCTTTACACAACTGGTTTATTTTTGCAGTTCTGAAGTGTAGATTGCTCTTGTGAATTAATATAAATGCCTAAAATGATTCACCATTGACATTGAACTCATACTGTATACAGTCATACAGTTCATGTGCTAATTACAGTACAGATGGATAATAATGGTTGTGATGGACCAGCCTGGTTCCTGTCCTCTGAATCACCCAACAGCTCTGATTTGTTCAGCAATTCAAAAATGTCTGCTGCTATACTTTTTGACAGCCATTTCACCTCGCGGAGGAGCAATCACCCAATCAGAATAAATCAGAGACATCATCCTTCTATATAGCTAATCACCTGCCTAGCTATATTCATGAAAAAAGCAACAAAAAAGCCGCCTCAAATTTGGTGACAAGCGTGAATGAGTTTGATGCTGCTGTATGGGTTGTTGTAAGTCATCTTACAGAAATCACCGAAGAAACTTTAAAATCTGAATATTTCCTCAAACAACATGAAAAATGTTAAGTATGTGTTGACTGTAACTGGGGGAACAGATATGACTCTGACATTAACATGAATGGACATGAACTGAATAAATGAAATGAGAGGAAAATTAAAACACGTTCACATTAGAGGACTTATTGCTCAATTCCGATTTTTTGGTCAGATCCGATCTTTGTGTGTTGATGGTTCACGTACATGTTTGTATGTGATATGTATCCAGCTCTAGTGTGAACACTGTTGAGGTCCTAAACTGCCACCCATGCACAGATTTAACTGAAATGTGAGCCTCATGCATTAAATAACAACAATAATGTAATTTATGTCAAATTGTAAACATGGATCACTTGCCTCTGCTAGGATACATGTCCAGGATTATTTGTTGTGGAGGACGGCTGACAATATAGATGATGAGGATGTTTATTTTTACCGGGCCGACACTGAATGATGACCACAGGCAATATGCGTGTGTGCAGAGAAGTAAGACGTTAAAAAACCCAAATGCATTCTGATCTGACCATTCTGACAGCTGTTGTATAGCCAGGAATTGAATATGAATCAGATCTAGGACCACACATGCAAATAGCCCAAATCTGATATGAAAAAATCAGATTTGGTTTGTTCACACTTCCGTGAAAAGAACCGTTCACTTGGAGGCAATTTGGGCCACTTCAGCATGTAATATGATTGTAGCCTCAGTCTGTTTATCTGGTTTGTGATGGAAATATAGCCAAACTTTTTCTTTCTTATTCATACTTAAAGCAGCCACTTCATGAAAAATTACAAATATACAGTGGGTGATAGACCTGTATTGATATTGTATAGATATATTTAGCAAAATAGCTTGATATATAATCTCTTTTATCTCTGTTAGAATCATTTTCACTATAAAGACAACCCAGTGTCTAGGGTCAGTTCAGTTTCAGAGTGTGTATAGAATCAAATAAACACTTTTAACTGTGGCAATGTACCTCTCAGCTTGTGAATGGGGATAATTGTGTCCCGACAGTGTCCCTTTACATAATATTCAACATTTGTTCAGCCCTTACTAACCGGTTTTGTCAGTTGAAAGCTGCTGATTAGAATCCAAGGACTTGCTGGGAAGTAAACAGACTCCTTCAACAGCAACCATTAAGATGCCCTTAACACCCAACTGCACCAGCTCAGCTGCTCAGAATCCAATAACATATGGGGGAAAAACAACTGCTGTTTACTACATGCAATATGTTGGGTTCAGAGGTTCTCATGGTCTGTTGTAAGAAAGCTTTTGTATACTGTATTCTTTTGTATTCTCTAAACCTTTATATCTTTTTGTCCATGCCTGGATAACTGAGGTTTATATTATTGCATAGGAATGAATGTGCTAGTATGTTATTCCATCCAATAAATAAATAAATAAATAAATATATATAGTAGAAGTTTTACATGCAACTACTTTGTGACAACCTTAATTTCTTCTGTTAAGTGTTTAGGAACAAATAAAACAATAATATGGTTAAAAAAAGAAGAAGAAAAAGACATAGTCACTGTAAAATAATAAAATAATGCAAAAAATACATTCCAGTGTTCATGTTTAACATCAGAAAATAAATGCAACAATAGAAATCAGAGTTTTTTTTAAAAATGAGATCGGTGGCACAATGAGGACTGAGTGGTGCTCTTTCTAAAGTGGCTTCAACAGGGTTTTAAACCTTCAAACAGGGACATGAAGCTACAGTGCAGTAAGCTCTTTAGAGCTGAATTTTTTTCTAACCAAGCAAACCGTATTAATGTTGTACCACCATCTAACCAGAGGGGTTGCCTTGAGGTTACACTACACTCCATCTAATTGCATCAGCATACAGCAGTATATTGAACTTGCCCAGATACATAAACCAATCTAACCGCTGAGACTGGACTTGCTGGACTGTGTATTATATTTTCAGACAATATTTATCTCTGTATTATGATATTAGTATGCCACGCACCAGTAGACACACAAAGCAGTCGTTCCTTTTTTTTCTTACAAATAGCAATTGACAGATATTTATGTAAAAGTAGGTCATTTTGTTGTTGTGATGAATCATTCTTGAGAACGAGCCAGCGAGAATCTATTGCTACACATTTCTGTTTATTGTCAGCAGTTTTAGTGGACATCTGCTAAAAATAATTCACATTTCTTTCTCTGAAGAGCTGCACAGCTCTCAGAGTCCAGTATGACTGTATCTGTAGCAGATGTAGCGTCTGTCTTCGGTTGCACACATATTGTAATGGAGCACAGCTGATACTAAAGGTCAAAATGTCAAAGAGCCTCTTAAAAACCAATGCCCAGTTCAAATTAGAGGCTCATAGTAAGTTGGCACAAAACCATAGCTCAGGGTTTCAACAGCAGAGACTGTAAGCTAGCTGATGACAGATAACCTTTTAGAACTGATGAAAAGTAATGTGACAAAGGTATTTGCTTGGCTGGGATATTTCACGTTTACTTTCTCAAGCGGTTCTACTTGTTCTCCCATCATATTTTTCCACACAGATGTGTCTAAAGTTGTAGCTGTTTCCTTATTCCAAATCAACTTTACAATTGTTCATTTTCCGATCAGTCAACAGCAGCCAAAGCTGCGTCCAACAAAGCAGAAGAATCAAACACCTCCAGTCCATCTTTATGCACTGTTCGACACTCTTTAGAGCTTCTTCCTTCCTTGCTCCCACCTCTGCATTCAATGTGTCTAAGAGTCGTTCAGACTTCAATAGGCCACAGTTGAACAAAGCTTCCCATCTGTGTTTCATGTATCTTGTGATCACATCAGGGGCAAAAGTGTTTTTGTTATGTCAGCCATCATTCTCACCAGGGACAGCAGTTATGAGTGCGAAATAAAGGCAAGCACTAAAGGTTTTCCATTTCTCCACACCTCTCTCTCTTCTCAAGGATGTGTAAAGTCCTCATTGTTGTGTAACTCAAAAGATGTTTCCAGTTGACATGTTTTTTGCTTAATGTAAAATGTCTGTTTTCCTTTCACTGTCATGACACACAGCCCCTGTTATTCACAAAAAATGGTCTGTATCACACATGGTAATAGTGGAGAGTCCTCAATATCAAGCCGATTCATTTTAGAGTAGCATCAACTTTTGTGACCATAAAGGACCAACCCAAAGCCTGCTTTATAGTGTATAGATGTGCAACTACAAAAAAGCAAGACAGGTGCGGTAAATTCTCAAATAGTGTCTAGAGCATTCATTTACCTCAACTGCAGAAGCATTTTAAATCATTGTATTGTTGACATCCACGTTTACTATCTTGCAGTCGTCTTCCTCCCTGTCCGCTGCATTTCTTTGCATGTTATCGCCCCCTGTCTGTCACAGGAAACCACTGGCAGGTCTGTATTTCGCTGGTGACTCAAACACGCAAAAAAACCCCTGCTCCATAGCACAATTAGAGGTCAAAAACTGTACAGTGTACCTTTAACTTTTATTGCACCCACAAAAACAGCAGAGTGGAGGTGATTGGAATGAATTGATAATATTTATGTTTAAGAAGAGAAACTGAGAAGAGCATATTGGGGATTGTGACAAATCTGTTGTACACATGGAATTAGTGCTGTGGAAATGAACATTATGCTATATTTACCATGTTAGCAATTCGAGTACAGGTAATTACACCTCTCCTCAGTGTGTTTTAGCCACACTTTATTAGCGACTGGCCTTTATTTGAGTATCCTTACTCTGTAATTTGTGGACTCAAAACCATCATGCATTATGTTTATTTCAATTAAAACCTTTGATAGATATTTTTTAAATATAATGACACTTGTATGCTTATAACATTTTAAATGCAGTTAGAGAACACTTGTAGATAGCAAAGGCTTATATACTATGCATGAGTAATCATGCACATGTCATGCCATTGACAGAGTGGAAGGTAACACACAAACACTTCAAGAGTGAAGTGGATCCATGGTAAATTCAGCATGACTTGCCTGCATACAGTTCATTAAGAGTTAATGACCGGTGTAGAAGGCAGCAAGCTGTGCTGCCATTCACCAAGGTGTCCCAGTTGTGCATCCATGCAGAACAAGCACATGTTGGATTAATAATCATACTCTGATAATTCTTAAGGTGTGTATGAGCAGTGGAATAGGAAGGGGGTGGGGACAATACCACAAGTACTTAATTAACCCCAAAGCTCCTGGTGCATGCACAAAGCAATGAACAAACGAGTAGCCTGCAGTACACACATGTGCGACTTTAGGCCACCTCGTCACATTAGTGCACAGCACATTGCAGCAGTGCCAGAGGCCTCTGTGGAACTCATTATGCCCCTGACTAGTGAGCAGACTGTTTAGACAAGCAGTTTTTGCCACATGACAGGCCTAATTCCTCATCTGCAACTCAAACATTGACCGTACTGCCTCAGAATGCACCACTCTACTCACTCTTAATGAAGAGGACACACCACTGCCTCTGGAAGAGTGACAGAGACCCCAGGCAGTATTCCCCCGTAGTCCCTTAATGTGTCATTTCAGTTCCAAAGAAGAAGAAGAAACCTTTATACTTACCACTGGAGATGTGTGGTGTGTCGTGCCAGCACATGATACTGTATCATCTGACAATATCTAATGTGTCAAAATGTAGAACTCTTGAAGTTGCATCTAAAGGACAGAACTCAAGACAACAGAAACTCTCATTCTGCTGTGATAACACCTGATTAGTTAAGACGTAAAGCTATGGAGATAGATTTGTTTCATTATGATTTGTGTGAACAGATCGACAATCTGTGTGTAAATGTGTAATCTGTAAATATAAACACCTTCCACAAATACAAAAAAAAAGATTTGTAAACTCTCAAAAATATTTTGCAAATATAAAACGGATCTGCAAATACACAAACAAATTCCACAAAAAAAAAAAAATATCTGTGAGTACATTAAATTAATTTGCAAATAAATGAAAAGCATTTGTGAATATCTTCCTAACATTTACAACTTTCCAACAGACATTTGTGAACTCAGTTTTTATTTGTGAATCGAAAAAATATTTGTGGATCTCAGTTCTACGCGTGTGGATTTGCTTTTTACACACACATAGTTTTGAAACAAATTTTCCGCCAGTCTGAACGAAAATCCATACTTATCACTCGGCCATTTTCGGATAGCAAGTGATCGCCTGCTGACGATGTCATTTCCGCATTTCAAAGTAAGAGTTAGCAGTCTTTCTATGAGCTGTTTTTTTGTTTGCTTGTTTTTAATAATCAGCGATTAGAAACATGCATTCAGTGTTTCATGTTAGTGTCATACAGTGATCATTAATGTGTGTTTATTTGTTCTATGTATATTATCTAGCACACACTTTCATATACATTTCTGTTTGAGTATGAAAGGCACGAGGATGCTCGTGGGCAACGTTCAGCTCTCTAAAGCGGTGGCTGCTTCTTCAATTAGCAGTTATTAGCCACCTCATCCTTTATATTTTTCATTTATTCTTTCAGGTTGGTAAAAGTCACAAAGCACTTCAGGATATCATGGTGGTTATTGTTGCTGTAACTAATTACAGTCGTCTTTGATTTATTTCAAACTGCTGTCGTTGCTGTCACAATTTTACCTGTGATGATTTTTCCAGGAAAGATGCACCCAACACCTGATGTAGTAACAGCAAAAAGCTTTCATGATCTGGGTGGGGCATGAACAGTCTCTATCAACCTGTAAACAGAAGAAAAATGAGGAGAATGTGGTTGAAAAGACAGTGGATAATATTAAAGGCACAATCTATGATCAAACCAAAATTCAATAACACACTCCTCAATTGATTAACAGGTCTTTTAATACAAGGACTACCACTAGACAACAACTAATTACTTAAACTATTAGTTTGTTGAAGTTTTTCTATCACTGATGTCTGTAAACGCAGGACTAAAATGGGCTCATATCTTAAATTATCAGTTATGGCAATTACACACACAAAAAAATAACCAAAAGAAAAAAAAACACAAGTCAACCTATTCAATTATACAGTATACAAACATATACCTGTAAATTACATGGTTTAAACATCTAGATTAGGCCTCTATGATTTTACATTAGGTACACAATAAACAGGTTTTGTATGGCCTTATTTTTAAAGAATTATTTTAAAAATCCTGGCATCACTAAAATGAGCAGTTGTAATAGGTGTAATGTGTTCATGCAGAAGCAAATTTACAGTAGCTCAAAGCTGTGGTAAAAGAGCTGTCAGTCTATGAAAATACCATAATTTAAAAAGCAGGCATGACCAAAAGCTGTTAAATATAATCGTATCAGCAGTGTTATGCTGGTAGTGTTGCTGCATTATTCTCTTGAAGAGGTCCATTTTCCTCTTTCAGCAATAGCGGTGTCCATGTGTGAACTTACAAGCTGGAGCACATAACCCCAAGAGTGACAATGGAAGGCAGACCGCTTCAAAGCTCTTATAAAAGCTCTAGAAATTGGAGAAAAGGGAGAAAAAAAAAACTTGGTACGATTAAAATCTTTCATAGAAAATTTGACAGATTCCTGACAGTTTTGATGTGCTTAATATGTTTATATAAATATAATTTTTCTCTGCTTCATAAAGTCACTGTAATCCTCCCATGATCACTAACTGCTATGTGATGTGGGCGGCATTGTCACAGAGGCAAGGCTGAGTAAAACAGTAATGCCGTAATCCAGCAGGGCTGACTCATCGAGATGTGGATTAGGGCACTGCATCCTTCAGCATCGAAACAAAGAGCAAGAAAAGAAAAACTCATCAGCAGAAATCCATCATTAGCAATTGGCCACGTTTACCCATTTTTTCTTAACTGGGATGCTCATTGTGTATTGGGAGACTTGATAACAAACCAGCTGTTGCATAAAAAAAGGCTTTGCAGAACAGCTTTAATCAGTGTTTGAAGGTCTGGATGTTTGTGAAAGTTGATGGGAAAAGCAATTAGACATGAAGTTCCCTTGTTCTCCCTCTGAGGAGAACCTTTCCACATTTTACCGTGATTAAACATTTGCTGAACTGGGAGTGTGGCTCATCTAGTTTCCATTGGGGATAGCATACAGAGAAATCTTTGGTGTGCTTTCTTTGTGACACATTATTACAGCTTGTCTTAAAATGGCACACAGGAATACATTATTATACATTGTTATCACAATGATAAAGCAGAGGACACCTCTGCAGACAGCATGAACTATGAGAAAAGTGTTTGAGGTCAGGAGGGGGTCAGTTGAAGCTGGACCTCCTGTAGTTATCCAGTTGTGTAATATCTCATTTTTAATTGTCCAAAGGCCTTATAAGCACGCAGTCCAGTTTAATGGCTGTTGCAAACATTTAAAAATAACATCTTTCTACAATATTTGCACATAACAACTACAGCTTCACTAAGGTTAGAAGACTAAAACACTTATTTAAGGTTAGTGTAAGATCTACACTGAATAGCCTTTTTGTGTCCTTTAATTTATTCAGCCTGGCATAATTTTCATGTTAGCTGGTTTCTGTTTGAGACAGTGTTGTACAAAACCTTGTGCAGCTCCATCAATCTTGTTTCATGCTTGTCACCATTTTTGTAGCCGTTTTCTGTCACTTTTTTCATGGTTGTATGAGCTATGTAGGAAGATAATATCCACATTCTTAATCCCCCCTGCAAGCCTGCAATGATTGCCCAATTGTTTCTCCAGTTGATGGAAACAGATGTCAATGAGTAAAACACTAGACCGACTATCACTGAGCCCTTTATTATGAACATCTTGTGCAATCTAATGCAATCCAATACAACAGCTCTGCCACATATTCTACTTTCACAAAGCTTATACATTTTCAGTTTTTGTTGACATGGTCAGCAAGGTGATAATTCTACTTTGTTTATTGGTGGTAAACTGGAGTGCATTACATTGAAATGTGTTCCTAATTATTTTGTCCAGCCCATTAACATACATACACTCCAGTACACCAACACCACCCACTACAACCTCAATAATAAACATAAAGTAGAATTATCACCTTTCTGACAATGTCAACAAAAACTGAAAATGTATAAGCTTTATATAAGTAGAATTTATGGCAGAGCTGTTGTATTGGATCACATTAGGCTGCACAGATGTTCCTAATAAAGTGCTTGATGAGTGATTGTTAACCCCTGAAATAATCAGAAATTTGAATCTGACTAGGTAAGATCTTGGTGATGGTAAAAGAAACTGCATTAATTGTTGGTATATGATGGGACATAAACTCAGATCTCCGGCATGAAAGTCAGACGTGCTTCATGCCCATTCACTACCCTGATACTCCACACTACACATACTTTCCACCTTGCAACATAATGGCACACTAAATCACCCAGTATGAACTTAATTCCTAGAGTATACAGTATACCTACCATGAGAGATGTTTCATCTCTCGCAGACACAGTAGTTGGGAACATTTTCTTAGCCATCTTGGAGAATTAAAAAGAAGAAATGTTGCAGATTCACAAGCATCATTTTGGTTTCTAATGTACCAGAATGATAACTGTAATAACTGCAGTAACAATGACAACACATTAGTTTGCTTTCACAGATTCATGCTCCCTTCACAGAAAATAGCTCAATAAACGTGCAGTAAATAGTGTGATTATTTTCTCATTTAGGCATAGCTGGCAACCCAGTGCTCTTCAACGAAAACGGAGATGCCCCCGGGCGCTACGAGATCTACCAATACCAGATCCGAAACCGAACGGCTGAGTACAAAATCATTGGCCACTGGACGGATCAACTTCATCTCACCGTGAGTATTGCCCTTTTTATTACATACCCACACATTCCCACACAAAAGAATTGATGACATTCAGCCTACAAGTGTTATGTGTGCGTTAGTGTTTGCAATAAAAATCCTTCTCTGAAAAGTTGTTTTCACTAGCTCTGCAGCTGCGTGTTTGCTCACTAACTCCTCCCAAACCATTTGATAGCACTTAGTGCCATCTTCAAAGGTGTAAATATCCAGAGGGCACTTTAAATGATTAACAGGGCGGACTGTGATGAAAAGAAAGCCATAAGAGCTTAAGGCCAGACATATTTAATATCATCTCTCCAGACAGCATCACTGACTTCCAAAAACAGTACTGTGGGCAGGGGGTGTGATGAAGTAACAGTATTATAACAGTAAATTACATAAAAGAACCAAACAAATTATGTTTTGACAAAATGAAGAGGAGGCCTTGGGCAGGCAAAGGAGAGTACAATTGAAAACATAAAGCAGCTTGAGAGGAGCTTTGTCTTCTTTACCTCTTTCAACAACATGTGCTGTGGAGGAAAAAAAAAGAAAAAAGAGAAGCTTGTGGTGGGCATCTACTGTGGAACTTGCCAGTTCTGACTCTAAAGCCGGCTGTATTTAATTAGTGTGCTTTGAGTTCTTAATTAAGTGCACATTTAGAAACAAATTTACTGGCTTTGAGTGAACAGCCACAATTGAATGAAATTGATAACATAACATTAAAGAGAGCAAACCCGTTTGAAAAGAAACATTTAATTTATCTTTACAAGTGTGCTTGTAAAAGGGGGGAAATCCACAAAGGAGAGCTGTATACTGAAACAGAATTTATCTTGTATACCTCTGATCGTAGACAGTTGAGCATTGATTTTCGAACACATACAACTATTTACCAAAGCAAAAAAAAAGGAGAGAGAGGGGGAGCGAGAGAAGATAAACACTGCGTCAGTTCCCTGCAGAGCAAACAATGGGTTGGCTCGTTTCTCTTGTGTCTTGCCCTTCAGATAATTTGACCTCCCACTGGAAAATTTTGCTGAATCTAAGAGGAATGCTTCATTTGACCCTCAGTTTGCCCTTTCCCACCCCCCACCTAAATAAATAAATAAAATCAAGTAGCATGGGAGCATAAGATTGGTACTTCAGCCCTGGTTCAAACACCCAAACAGCAAGTAATCACCCTTCAGATTGTCCTTGAGCTCCAGGGGTCTAGGGCATCTTTTTTGGATCAATAAAACATCACTAACTCTGCATGCTGCTATTTTACAGGATATGGACAGCTTACTACACAACAAATCTTTTCTCATCTGTCTTTGTTCCTCTCTGTGTGTCCATTCATGTCTATTTGTGTCTCTCTGCCTCCTTTGCAGGTTCGTTCGATGCAGTGGCCTGGCGGTGTCCGCCAGATCCCTTCCTCAATCTGCAGCCACCCCTGTCAGCCCGGTGAGCGCAAGAAGATCGTGAAGGGCATCCCTTGCTGTTGGCACTGTGAGCGCTGCGATGGCTATCAGTACCAGGCGGACACCTACACGTGTAAGATGTGTCGCTTTGATTTGCGGCCCAACGAGAATCACACGGGCTGTGTTCCAATCCCCATTGTTAAGCTGGAGTGGAGCTCTCCGTGGGCAGTCATCCCTGTGCTTATTGCAGTCGTTGGCATCATGGCCACTCTGTTTGTGGTGGTCACCTTCATCCGCTACAACGACACTCCCATTGTGAAAGCATCAGGGCGAGAGCTAAGCTATGTGCTGCTAACTGGCATATTCCTCTGTTACGCCACAACTTTCCTGATGATTTCTACACCCGATGTAGGAATCTGCTCCCTCCGGAGGATCTTCTTGGGTCTGGGAATGAGCATCAGTTATGCTGCCCTGCTCACCAAAACCAATCGTATCTACCGCATCTTTGAGCAGGGCACGATGTCTGTGAGTGCTCCCAGGTTCATCTCTCCGGCCTCCCAGCTAGTCATTACGTTCACCCTGGCTTCAGTGCAGCTGCTTGGCGTGTGCATCTGGTTTGGCGTGGATCCTTCCAAAGCCATCATTGACTATGAGGACCAGAGGACATCTAACCCGGTGCTGGCTCGTGGTGTACTCAAGTGTGACATCTCTGACCTGTCTCTGATCTGCCTGCTGGGCTACAGCATGCTGCTCATGGTCACCTGTACTGTCTATGCCATTAAAACCAGAGGGGTGCCGGAGACCTTCAATGAGGCCAAACCCATTGGTTTTACCATGTACACGACCTGCATTATTTGGCTAGCGTTCATCCCAATATTCTTTGGCACCTCACAATCCACAGAAAAGGTAAGATTATAACTGTTGCTATAATGCAATTTGATTTTTTTTGTTTTTTATGTCTGCAAAAGTTTAATATCACATCTATTAGCTTACTTTTATAATTTCCATTTCTACTATGTATTTCTTTTTCTTTGCTTATATCCTCTTGGTTCATTAATCAGGCTGTTTGGAACCCAGTTCCGCTATTGCAGGAATGTGTATTCAGGCAGAGATCAACACCTGGACAGGAGTTTTTAATAAGAAAATATTGCTACACATAGGCAATGACAAAAAGTACATTTACTGAAGTACAATTTTAAGGGAACTTAATTTGAGGTACTTAACATTTTGGGCTACTTTATACTACACTACATTTCAGAGTTAATGCTACTATTATTTAAGTTTCTAAGTACTTCTTCCACCACTGTATATTAGTTAACTTTTTCATAAAACTGTAATTCACTAATCCTTTTACCTCATTCCCATAAAGGCGACCAATTTTCACTTACTTTATATTAAAATATTCCACTCTGCTTTTATTTTATGACCTGAGCAATTTAAAAAATCAAGTGAATGCAACTCAGCGGCCAAAACAACTAAAAAGCGAATGTCATGTGGAAGCCTTCCGATTTTGAGCATAATAACAATCTACCAACTCTGGACGCAGTTTTATGAGTTCAGTCTCTCATAACTCTGCAGGCAGCACGCGAGACTGTGACTCACATACATGTGACGGCTGTATGCCACTGTGCATTAGAGAGAGAGATGAGCTGTGTACACAAACACAAGCTCACACTCATATTCCCATGTTAAATCAATGTGCCTGACCTAATGAACCGTGGACCTGGATCACATCCAGTGGGAGCACTGGGAGGCTACAGGTCAAGAGGGATCCAAAAGGGACATGGAAATGGAGGCTGGACTTGGAACTCACATTCAGAGGGGACAGTCTGGGTACAAAGCCAAAGGGGTACAACAATGACACAGTAGAAATGTGTAGATCCAATTGAAAGAGGTCTTTTGGCAGTGTAACAAAAGGGGCTCAGTGGCTACAAGGGAGGACAGTGGTGAGGGAAAAGCCTCATACTGGCATGGACACTATCAGCAGTAACAGCATGAGTCTGACAGATGCAACAAATTAATCTTTACCTCCTCCCCTTTGGGATTAAACAAAACAATGCATCAAAATGCTGCCCTGGAAAACTGACTGTGATAGTTACCTTTGTGGGAAAACATTCTTGAGAGACACCGTGTATGCATTGACAAGCTTAGCATCCCGAAATAATTTTGCAGAAAATCCGCATATGACTGCAGCCAATTCACGTAAATTAATAATGTAGTATGTAACCAGCAGTTCATATGCTGCATGTTATGTTAACGCCACAAAGTCCACACTGCTGTGAATCTGCATATTAGCTCTCTCTTACACCATATATCTGCTGGCATTTAACACAGAGCAACAGCCTCTGCACGTTGAAAACAATGAGAGGCCTGCTGAGCTCAATAGACACTGCTTGTTTTATGTCACATTTACTGAAATATATTCTGGAAAAATGAACTGAAACTATCAGCACTATATGTTCTTTATCATCATACACACACAGTAGCATACTCAATGAAGAAAAAAACAGTCCAAGTGCAAAATCCACATGATTTTTTAATGTGAATGTTGCACATCTTAAGTCACATGTCAACAGCAGCCCCGACTTCTTTGTTTAATCATTTCATCTCCTCTCTCTGAAGATGAAAGAGAATTATACAATCACAGAGAGATTGAACAGCTTTTTTGGAGGATGAGGTAATCCATTAGCTAGCATGGCTTTGAATAGTAAAATAGAAGTGAGAAAAATCTTTGAAGGGTAAGTTAAGTCCTACTCTTTGTTTCCTCCTCCATACCTCAGATGAATTTAATTTACAAACCCTGAAAAACTCCTCTCAGGCCTGTATAAGACACTCTAAATTATATGAGTCCCTCATTAATTATTATTTCCTGTAGAAACTGTACACACAATGGCTGGGAGATGGTTCCACTTTTATCATTTAGAAAACGTCTACCATTGCCTTGAGCTACATTAAGGTAAGACATGAAATGGAACAGAAAATATAAATTCTGCTTTAGGGAAATGTCCTACATTTTTTATCCCCTCATTTGAGAGAGAATAATCATATTTAATATATAACCAAAAGAGAGTTGAGTAGGAAAAAAAATTACTTACACTCTAATATAGTTTTGGTCTAGTCACACCATACAGCACTAAGTTACTTTGTTGTTGTGGACTGCTTTTACAGCTGAACAATAAAGTAGCCAGCTTTTCTCGTTCTAGGCTATACAATGAAAAAAAAAATCTGTGACTGATTCTCTGAGCTGTTACATAAACAATGTTCTTATTTAAGGAATTAACATGTCAAAGCAAACACACCTCATAATCATCGTACTGTAAATGACAGGCCCCACAAAGACTCACAGCCCATGTTAACACGCT
The DNA here is from genome assembly GCF_963924715.1 of Thunnus thynnus. Lineage (NCBI taxonomy): Eukaryota > Metazoa > Chordata > Actinopteri > Scombriformes > Scombridae > Thunnus > Thunnus thynnus. Next base: position 11,270,470 of record NC_089520.1, read on the forward strand.
TTTCAGAGAAAATTAAATGCTCCACTTCCTTCGGGTCCTGATTTACCTTATCTAGCTGCCTATGTGCTCATCACCAGTTTACAGCGGGCCTCTGCCTCAGCGTTACAAGCACTGTCATTTATTTGTCATCTGGTGCCAGGATAAATGTAACAAATGCCACAGGAGGCTCTCTCTATCATTCAAACAGGGACATCTGGTCTATCTATGGAGCGTGATCGCTGTGCTTTATGCTAGCTTCAGGAATAGACGTGACACCTGCTTACCTGGAGAAACAGTATAAATCAGCGGCTGTCTCAAAGACACAGGGAGGAGGAGGAGGAGTTGTGCCTGACAATAGCATGCATAGCAATGTGGCTTCAGCACAACAGGCTCAGTTCAAATTTAATCAGCCCACACAAAGAACCGCTGCCATTATAGTGCATGAATGGACTGATGAATTGAGTGGTGTTGTGTATTTCTCTATGAAGTCTCCATCACACTATTGGCACTGTCAACTCGACGACAAAAAACTGCTGTTAGTGCACTAGTCAGACAAAGAGTGGGAGTTGCAGTGAGTTCAACGAGACCAGATGTCAGACAGGAGTGTGCTTGTAACAGTGTTGGTTCAGTTCATCCCTGCTACCTCCCCAACTCCCCACTCTTTTCCATCTCTCTCTTTGTCTATTTTCAATCCGAAGATAAACAGCATTATTCACAGTAATGTCCCGCAGGCCCAATAATACATAATGAAGATTGATGCTTTTGAGCAGAGGGAGCTGAGCAACATCTTGGACTTCAGAGAGCAGTTGTTGCTCTCATTAGGCCCACAGCACAGTAAGCCCTCTGGGTCTTGGCTGTTGACCTCTGGGTGCTCGAATAATGGGTGAACATGCCACAACGCTAATCAAGGCCAAAGGACTATGATCTTTATAAATGACATTCTCCCATGGAGCTATATTATTGTGTCCCCCAAGGCTTCTATTTGTTTATTAGCTTAATTAGAGTGCAATCATGGTGAATTCTCATGCAGCAAGCCTCTCTGCTGAATGTTTCCATAGCATGCTGAGAAATAATGCAGTAGCTTAATGTAGAATGAGAATTATCCTGAATAAATGAATTTAATGGATTGCATCCTGCAGCAGAGGCTCTCCAGAGTCCCTGGTTGAAAATAGAATTTGTTTATATTTAACTCTCAAATTAATCTTACGTTATCAGTTATCACAGGCGTTCTCATTCCGCTGTGTTGCACTCTTTGTAGGCCTCTGTAGGTTTTTTGACTCCTCTTATCATATACTGATAGATCCCCATTATATTCCTTGCATCTAGTTCAGGCAATAATGCTGCCATGTGCCTCTTACTCTGGGTTATGTTTTTCCTCAGGCAAGATATGCTGATGGCAATGTGATGACAGGTGTGTCAGATTTACAGCAACTTGCTTTCATGAGCTCCAGCCTGTGCATGCTCAGGTGTGCTGCAATCAGGAGAAACAAATAATTAAATTGAACACTGGAGTTGGTGTGACACTAAAAACAGGATTTGTAAGCAAAAGTAGCTCCATGAAGCAGAACAATAGGCATTGGAGGTTTTTTTTCATCCAGTGGCAACTCGATGCTATCTGACGAACTATCAGACAGAAATATATTGATTTCAAATAAAACGCTGAGCAGTAATTCAATATTATCATTTATCAACTTTTGGCAGAATCGTATTGTGACAATTTGGAGAAATTGTGTTTTGAGTTAGAACGATAAATCAGCGAGGGTGATATATCAGCTGAGATTAGCTTTTAAATAATTATGTTTTGTAGTTGATGAATAACAACAAACCGCAGTACAGATATGCCAAAGATACAATTGAGATAATTTAAAAACTGCGTCACAGTTGCTTGTCGGCCAGAAAGCAATATAAAGTTGGCCTCCCCAGTTGTAAAATGTCCCACTCAGTACGCATCTTTGTCACAATTACAAAATATATATATCTTTAAGAATCCTAGTTCAAAATGTTTTTGCATGTAATATGTTAATGTAATAAATTAATGTTAGCCAATATATAGAAATCAGATTTTTGTAAATTTTAAATGTTAATGACTACAAGGATGCCTTTGAAGATTTTAATTCTTGGGTGAAAAACAACAGCCACATTTTTTTCTGTTTATATGAGTAACAGCTTGGGTTCAGCCGTCCATCCCTAAGGCAGCAGTGAACCGAGCCCAGAGCAGTTCACTGGTTAACACTCCCTACAGCTGGGAGGGGACCACTGCAGCTGTCTCTCTATCATACAGCCTCCATTCTTCCATTCTTCACTCTAGCCAGCGGTCCCACATGGTTACCAGGGCTAGTTGAGATGAGATGCGGCCAGTCTGGGGGGAAAGCACCGTGGAGACTCACAAATAATAGAAACAAACAAGATATTCAAGCAGAGGTCACATCTGGGGAGCTAAATGTTACTCTGCTTTGATGAATAACCAGCAGAGACCTACTGGGGGTCACTCAGCAGCAGATGGAAATTCTCTCAGTCAAAAGGATGAGACACTACTTCAAAGATCGAACCATATAAAATGTTTACAGTTTATGGTACAAAGCCTACGCATGGGGGAATTTATTAGTTTATTCTAATCTCATGGCTGCCGGAAATATTTGATTCTCATTTGCTAGCATGTCTCAAGAACAATAACATATATAAGTCAACAGTGGTTTAATTACATTTGCACATTATGATAGTATAAGAACCATAATACACTCTGAAAAATCCCAATAAAGATTTGCGTTTCTTTTAATCCGGCACCAGCCATTTCCTTTGAGATCTGGATCATTCTCGCCCACAGTATATTGAAAATCTGCATGTCCCATCCTACAGAGAAAATAAGACACATGTCGCCCATTTCCTTGTACCCATATTTCAGTTGCTTAACTGTTAAATAAACTGCCTTTGGAAGACAGGAGCTGAAAATATGCCTCATTAAATGCTTTTAAAAGTAAAAGAACAGTAATAAACAGCTCCTGCTTGAGGCAGTGTGAGAAACATAGTGATAATCTGGGTTGTTTCACATCACAACAGATTCAGACCAGATGCTCAAACATCAGGATCCAGAGCAAGACTGAATTTGGTCCTTACTGATTGAATTTGGATTTGGGATAGTAATTTTGATAAATGCTTTTGACATAAATGAGTGGACAAGCAAGAGAGAGAAACTACACTAAAACTTACATTTATTTATTTCCATTTTGGGATGAATAAAATATGATTTACTGAGAGACAATGTTGTTACCTGCATGGTAAAGCCCAATAATAACAGCTTCTCATATTTTCATATATGAAATTTCTTCCTGAGAAGAGGATGCTTACTGCCAGCTCCTACCCAGGTTAAAATAAATATACTGAATCCTGCACCCACAACATTTGTGTTGCAGCCCTCTAAGGCTGTATTCAGATCAAATCAGACAGTACGGCAAAAATGAAACTCCTCTTATTCATTTGAATGGGGGTGCATTTCGGCGTTTTGGCCACAGCAGCACCACACTGGCCTTTGGCTGGAAAGTTGAGCAACAGTCAACTTTTGGAGAAACGCAACCCGACGTCACTGCAGCTGAAGGCTGCAGTGGCCAATCACAGCCAGAGATCAGACTGATCAGAGCTGTAAAATCCTGCCATGAGGGAGTTACTAGAAGGAGGGGAGGACACTTCTCTTCGTTTGATAATGTTAAAAGTAAAGTAAGGCTTTGCTGTTGGCATCCCGACTCATTTTAAAAAAGACAAGAGAGAGAGAGACAGAGAGAGACAGCTCAGAGCACCAACGAATGAGAGAGAGAGAGCAGCTGTGGTCGAGCGAGATAGAGAGTGAATGAAGAGAGGGATCGCTGGTAGAGAGAACACCGGTGAATCAGATCAATAAAACATTATTTTGTGATTGTTTCACAGTGGTTAGGTTCTAGAGCACAAACACGCCCACATCCCCACACACCCCCAGTCAACCCTGTGGTGGTGGGCCACAACACCTAATTTGCTCTGAATACGGCCGAAGTCCCTATATTGAAAATGGACTAGGAGTAGAGAACATGTGACAGGAAGTGGAGGCCATTTCCTGTGTGGAGAACATTATTTTCATGTACAGGTGTACATCGTATCCGTACTGACATCTAGATCATCATCATTAAACAACTAAAACATAATAAATGATGGACTTAACAGGGCTTAACAATGAAGCATGAAATTAAAAAAAACATCAGCACAGGGAAATAAAAAGATGAATCAAATGAAAGAATAATACAAATTGATCACACTATTTGAAAATTAAGTTTATAAATGTGTTTTTGATTGACATTTTACAAATTGCTGCTTGCCTGCAAAAAAAGCCAAAAATCAAAACAAATGTTACTTATCGTCACAAGTGTGCATGAAGTGCTCACATTTAGAGCTGCAACGATTAGTCAATTAATCGATTAGTTAATTGATAGAAAATTAATCTGCAACTATTTTGATAGTCAAATAATCGTTAAAGCGATTTTTTCACTGCTTGCAGCTTCCCAACTGTGAATATTTTCTGTTTTTTATACTCCTCTATGATAGTAAACAGATTATGTTTGGGTTTTGCACTATGGTTGGACAAAACAAGACACTTTGACCATACATAGTAACCATGGGCTCTGGCAAGTCGGGATGGAATTTGTTTTACAATTATCTTATATTTTACAGACCGCACGAATAATCGTTTACTCAAGAAAATAATTGGTGGATTATTAGATAATAAAAATAATTGTTAGTTGCGTCTCTACACACATTCTATATCAGGCTGTATGTGGGAAATGATGTATGCACAGTTTTTGTATGAATGCATAATTTATACATCTGGCTGTACATCATTTTCTTGTTATATCTTGACTGAAGTAAAGTGTTTTGGTCTTATAGAGGGATAGTTAAAAAGTCAGGATGCATTCAAGTCTGCAGTATCATTACATTGTAACTTCTGTAACACAACTTACAAGTTAATTCCTCTCGGATGGCCAGTCAAGCAATCACAACACTGCACAATGTATAGAAATTACAGAAGCTTTTTCTTTCCTTCCTTCCTTTTCCTTCTTCCCTGAAGATGATTCATTAATTTGCTGCAGCTTTGTAAACAATTAAAATGGAATGAGTGAGAATGATACTCAGCATTGCCCTCCCCCCCGATTCAGTGGATTTGACCATGTGTAAAATTTTCATGAGCTTGTTTCTTTTTTATGAGCCTGCTTGTTATGAGTTAGAATAGGATCGGCTGGTGTTATCAAATCTATGTTCAGGTTGACGTGATGGCCATATTAAAACTAGCATGGCAGAAAATTAAACAAACAAGGTGGCCTTGGCTGGTTCGGCACACGTGCCATAAAAGCAGATGAGATGCTGATTTAAATCAAGTTTTATCACATCATTTGCAGTGAATAGTTTTGAAGCCTCTTTTGGCCACGGTAAAAACTACTTCAACAACAGCTTGGCCAACAAACGGGTCATTGAATGCTCTAATTAGAATGATACACAGCAGATGTCACTTGTACTGTACAGGCCACTACCCATAAAGCAATAGCTGCAACAGCCAGTGCCAAAAAAAGACTGAACAGTTTGTTTTGTGCATGTTTGGTGTTTGCCTTTTGCAGATGTACATCCAAACAACCACGCTGACCATCTCTGTGAGCCTGAGTGCCTCAGTGTCCCTGGGGCTGCTCTACATGCCCAAGGTCTACGTGGTTCTCTTCCACCCTGAGCAGAATGTGCCCAAGCGCACACGCAGCCTCAAGGCCGTGGTTACTGCTGCCACCATGTCCAACAAGTTCAACCCCAAGGCCGGACTCAGACCCAACGGAGAAGCCAAGACTGAGCTGTGCGAAAGCCTCGAAACGCAAAGTAAGAACATGAATGCTAATGAGGAAGACTTTGACTGAGAACCTGCTGGATCTTTTTTTTTTTTTTCTTCGTCTCGGGCATGTTTTGTCCTTCAGTGTCTGTAAATCAAACAAATTGTTGCGGAGATAGGAAGCAGAGTAACAAATAATTACTTATTAACAGATGTGTAGCATGTTATTTAACACTTCACTGAATCCAGTAAATTCACTAGCGTTGTTCATTTGGTAGGGGGGAAATGGATATTGTTTGCGAGTCAGGAGGAAGCATTACAGGATTGTCAATTATGTGTGTGTGGGGGGGAGCAAAGTCTTGAAGGAATGGATTACAGCTGTCAACACAGACCATATTCTGCAGTTCAACAATGCAACTACAAATCTACCTCAGATATACTTTCAAATGTAGCAAGTAGGAAATATTGATTTTGTAGTCTTTTGTAATTTTCTTTTGATGTTCACAAACCTGATTTTCATCATTTCATTGAATTTAGTGGCTACACAAGAAACTTGACATCATGACATGTTCCACATACTAAAAAGGTACCTTTTCTTTTAAACTTTTGCTTTCTCCATTTGCACTCCAGCACAGTTTTAACTGGTGAAATGATTGATGCATTAATTGATTAGTGAACTGACAAAAAAATTAACTTTTGATTATTGATCAGTGGTCTCTAATGCAGAAGAGGTCATGGCATCAGAGTATAAATGTGTATGTGAATGGGTGAATGTTGGCATGTGTTGCACAGACTAGAAAAGCGCTATATAAGTGCAGACCATTTACCATCTCAAACTCAAAATACCTGGAAGCCACTGGCCAGGTTGTTCTCTGCTAGGGAAGTCTACTTGAACACGGAAAACTCTAAGTAACTCTTCTTCCCTCATACATAGAGAGAGTAATGCTACATTAGACCGTATTTCTGGAGAACGGCAGCTTTCTTGCAGGCGAGTCAGAGTACTGCACCCAGTCTAATAATCCTGTTTGCAATGTTTTACTACTAGTGACTTTCCACACACTGTGCAACGGTGATGTAGACATGCATAATAGTATCACACTACATCACAGCTGGGTGTGGTCACAAGTCGAACAGACCACACCTGCCTGTGATGTTCAACTGATTTATACCCTCTGACCTGCAGAGGCCAGAACCCAGTTTAAACTCATTGTAAATAATCAAGTTGCATCTTACTCTCATTTCTGAAGCAGCTGAATCTCTCGGAGCGTGCCTCCCTCTAATCTCAATACCAATAAAAGTGCTTAGCACTACTGTATCAGTGACAGACTGTGGATTTATACAAGTGAAGTAAATAATGACTTCAGCAAATGAGTCAGCAGAAATTACTCATGTGACATCCAAAATGCTCTTCCTCAGCTTGTCTCTGGCAGGAAAAGGTTTCACGTCTGTCAACAGAGATACATTCCCTCCATCTGGCCTGCACTAATAAGGAATCAAGCCTATTGTCACACATTTTAAAGCTGTATTTACTCCTTAATTCTTTATACCAACAGTAGTGAAAAATGTTTCTCTTCACAGAAGAATAAAAGCGCTGACATTGTATTTACTGTTAGCACAAAAAACAGAAATCAATATAGACTGTATGCACGGTAGTAACAATGGCCCGCTGCTGCGAGGCCCATCAGAATAGCAACATGTAAACAGTGCAGCATTAATTCCTCTCTTGCTTTATGTTCCTGTTGAGGGTTAATAGGGCCTTTTGTTACAATAAGTGGCGAGAAGGCAAAGACACAGAATTGATAGCCAGCAGCAATTTATTCTGATGAGGTTACTGTTTACAGGGGCTGTACAGTGCATGGCTATTTGAATAAGCACCATTTGTCATTGTCATCCCCAGTGTGGATATATGGCTTGATGAAATTGAAAAATTCCTGTCTGGGCCAGCTCCCCCAACTGCCTAGATCTGGTGGCGATATGTCAGGATTTATCTGCTCCACCTCAGCGAATCAGCTAACACGGTCTTGGGAGACAACTGGAAAGTTGAGGCCTGATAACTGAAGGAGGTGGCGGGGGAGGGGGGCAGTGGGCTTTACTGAAACCCCCATCTGCTGTAGGTACAGTAATACAGGTCGTGCACTGAGGGTAAAATATGGCCAGAGAGTTAAGGAATATTTGGGAATTACCGGCATTTGTGCTATAATGCTGCATGGGAACGAAACAGCAACTGAACACAGATGTTCAGTTATGATATGACATTTCATCTACACTTGATACACCAGGAAAACAGGACACCACATCACACCACAACACCGCATCTCATATGTGACAATAGTTAACCTTGATGCGACTTGATTCTCACACTCACCTCTCATTTTTCTCTTTCAGGTTTCTCAACAAAGCAAACATATATCAGCTACAGCAACCATGCAATATAAGGGACAAAGGCTCTTGTCATAATGCAGGATTTCCACCTGACAGAGAAAAACATGCAGTGGATGTGTCATTGTATGGGTGGAGATCACCGAAGCATTGCCCAAAGACGTGACATGACGAGGACGGACCACAAAGAGGTGCAGGTGCAGACAGGGGACCAGAACAGATAACAGGAAAATTGTAAGGTTCCATCTTCTGTCAGCCTCACAAGAATTCAAAAAAAAAGAAAAAAAAAAGAAAAATATTTGCATGGCAGAGGCCTGGAGACTGAAGGATGGAGCTTTCCTTTTGAGTGTTTACATTTCAGCTATGCCCTCTTTCAAAGACCTCTCTGTCATCCTGAGCAGCGCGGACTGAAATTGAACTAAAATCAAGAGTGAGTTCAGGTGTTCTTAATGTTGTCTGCCAGTTTTGCAAACTATAATTAATCTTGAAATCCTCAAGGCATCACAAGGGATTAATCAACACCACAAAGGCATGAAAACATGGTTCATGGATTTGTAAGAGGGGTTTATGTTTTTGTTTTTATTTCTAAATGTATTCCGGTCTCATGAGTCAAAATTGACTGGAAATGACGATCATATCAACAATGCAACGAATCTGTACCAGACTCCATTCATTTTTTTTGCCTCTTCCAGGTTTCCTCTGAGTTAATAAGAATGACAATGACTACACATATAAGATGGTCTCTGCCGATTTTGAGCATGCCAGTTTCAACATCCTGTGTTGTGTTGTAGAAAAAGAAAAAAATAATATCTTTGGAATGCGTTTACACTCTGTTGCAGCGTTGTTACAATTGTTTGGGCCTGAGCCTATTGTACGTTAAAAACTGTTCTCAAATGGTGAAGGTCTAGTGAGTGATTGTTTATCTGTGCTTAAGTGAGGCCATGATTTGTATTATCGGTTAGCCCGAGGCTGCCACTGCCCTCTGCATACCTGTATGTGCTTTGAAACGGTGGCTCGTGGTTAAAACGAATCGTATTTTAGCCAGGAGATCTTACCGTGAGCTGTCGTCCAGGATGACCCTCCCATCACTGCCACTAGCGATTCTCTTGGTCAAACGTAGTGTAAGGGTAAAGCTTAGCTGTACAGATCCATTAGGAGGGGGAATTAAGATGAAGTATGCCCTTGAGAGAGAGGATCGTGCAATATGCCCTGAAGGTGATATCCATAATGGACAAGCTACTGAGAAAATCCATTACTTTACATGTCCTTCTCAGGCACTCTCATGATAAGGAGGAGGTGTCAGGAAGTTGTAAGGCTTTTCAACAAATGAAAATCTAATTGCAAAAGAATACAATATCTCTATCAATCACCCTCAGCTCGCTGAACAGATAAATAGTTGGCTTTGAGCAGTATAAAAGCCCTCTAATGTCTTGAGGAAAACATTGTGGGGTCATTTGTGTTGTGAATTCAATGCTGCTTTTCATGCCTCCCTCTGTATTACTTTCAGCACCATTTGTGTTGCAGAATAAAATGTGAGTGCTGACCAAATTAAATGGCAAGTTAATGTATGTTATTAAATAGATTGATGATGTCTGCTTTATGTCCTGACATATCCTAAAATTGGGGAAAATGTACAAAAAGATACAGTGCCTGGCTATCTGACTATGTATTTGTAAAACCTCATGAAAACTAATGAAGTGTGTGAAGCATGTTTAGTTTTTTTTATACAAAATTTTATTTCTATTAAAAATGTTTTCAAACTTCAATGTCCGTTTTACAGGTTTGTGTGATTTGGGAAAATCTAAGAATTTGTTCATTAATTTGATTCATTTGCTGTAAAAGGAAGAGATGAACTAACAGGTTGTTTGTATAAATATAAAACAATGTATGTAAAGTGGATGATTCAGTGGCAAACTTACATTGTCGCCATCTAAATGATTGGCAGCGCTTGTGTGTGAATGTGTGTGTGTGTTTTTTTTATCCCTGTTGTAAAGAAATAATACAGATTAAAAACAACTTTGTCAGCCCTGAGGAAAAAAAAACAATGGCTGCCATCCTCTGAATAATATGTTGCCACAATTGCTCTGATAATAGCACTGGAAGGACAGAGAATTGGTGGAGGGAAACATGAAATTATTTTAAATGAATGGTTAGTCAGTACTTGAATCCAAGGCCTCTGCATGCAACGAGCTCTCAGGATCTATCATCTTCTCCACGCCTCCCTGATACTGTGAGCCCACTATACAAAAGGCTTGAAAATAACAGTTGTTGCATAGCAAGTGTGCTAAATGCATGCCGGAGTACTAGATTACTACAATATACAGAGCACAGTATATATCATCCTCCCATGGCATGGACAGAATGAGGTTTCTGCAATGTTTAGTCTCATGAGGCTACAACCTTCTGCATGACATACAGTCCTTTTGTTTGAAGAAATTTGGAAATGTCTCATGCCAATCTGGCAGCAACAATAAATAACAAATTGTATTAGAAAAGTAATAAAGTAACTAAATAAATCAATAAATTGATACATTATTAATAACTGACACTTGGCTAAGGCCAACACAAGCTGCAAATGTCATTTGTTTCCTCAAGACCTACAAACTGCAACAATCAGTCCCACCATCTCAAAGTTTTTTGTTATTATTTGGACCCAGAATGACTGAATTTGCAGTGGCTTCTGTGGATGACATTCACAAACAAATTCATAACTCATGTTAAGAAAGATTCAATATCTCAGCTGCTCAACATGCAGCTGTTTTTAAAACACAGAAGCACAAAGGATTTGATTTACTGCAACAATGAAACATCTTCTAACACAGCATATTACTGTATGTATGCAACCCAAATGCATATAGTCTCTATGAGTATAATAATAGTCACCAACACACATTACAGAACAGTTGCACCATGGTGACCATATTGGTATAGTACAGAGAACTGCTGGTATAAGGTCGTATTCTGAAGCCTAATGCTAATACCCGATAATATACTGCTAAATATTTTTTGTGTGAGTGCAACACTAAATAAACAGAAACATACTGATTGGTTAATGCATGTTTGAGTGACTAATAATCCATTATTAGCATATTGTATATCCCAATATTCTACCTACTACTGATCAAATCATTCTGATCCTCTACCATGATGCAACTGAAAACTCAACAATTCTTGCATCTTCTTTAAAGTAAAATTGTGGCTGGCAAGCTTTTTACTGTGAAGCAACTGTGAAGTTTTCATCAACAAAAATCTCATTCTAGTGAATTAGCATCATAAAAATTATTTCTGTTTGAAGTTAAACTCAATCATATACACATACAGATGATAAGTATAATATGGAAAGACTGTGTTGTACGAATTAATAAAGTGGGGATGTTAATTATACTGACTAAACCACAGTAGGCCTTTTTTTGCCAGCTTTTATTTGGGACTGGTCTTCTTTTAAAGGGGACATATCATGCACATTTCTAGGTCTATATTTTTATTCTTGGGCTCAACTGGAACATCTTTGCATGATTTACTGCTCAAAAAAATATTTGATCTTATACTGACCCTCAGTTCAACCTCTGTCTGAAAAGCAGGATTTTTTTCCTACTTTTTCCTCATTTTTCCTTGAAATATAAACTTCTCAAATACATTCATACAGGTTCGAGCCTGGAAATACATTTGGAAATATGCGAGTGGACAGCGTGAACAACCCATGGAACAACCTTATTAACGGAAAGCACAAACAATATGACGTATTTTTTACATTTGTTCACCTCGAGTTTTGTAACATTGACCATGTATAACACAGAAATCCAACATTATAACAGTAATATTAATATACAAAAATCAAGATATGTCCTCTATAAGAATATATAGGACACTGACAATAATGCAAACCAATACAAATCATGATAGAGTTGACTCAACAGCTTTCTTACACAGTCTCAGTCACACTGTATAAGCTTCCAAAAGGTGTAAGTGGATGGCTACGATACTGGATAGGATTATATTCTACCGATCTTTTGTGTCAACCTTCTGGGCAGAAAGATAGATCCTATAATACCTGAATATTAGCTGAATTATTACAGAAATTAGAGAAGAAAAAGACTTTTCCGAAATGGCTGTTTGAAATAATGGCACCAACAAAAGCTCACTCAGCTTCAGTCAGCACAGACTTCACTCGCTGTGGAGAAGACATGTGAGTTTGTCTTATTTGTCCATAAACTGGTCTGTACTTGCTTCGATGAATCTGAGTCTGAAGGCAAGCAATTATCAATAGACTTGAAGAATATTTAGGACAATTTAAGATGTTAAGCAGCATAACGGCAAAAACACATTCAGGAACAAATTTCTGCGGGCAGTCATGATGACACGACAGTTGAGCAGTTCAATGCAATCTACTCAACTGTGTAATTAGAGAGATAGGATGATACAAATACACAGTTAGAGGTTGAAAGGTTTATCCACAGGAGCTAATGACTCATATGAACTGATGACACTATAAATGTACAACTACAGTGTGTCGTTGATGTGATATGATGTGAAATGTGAAAGCAGACAACAAAATCCAGAAAAGAATAAACATTCCCCCTGAGCGGAGACCCCTCTTCATCGCTACGTGATCACTGTGACAATGACAGCAGCTTCAGATTAGCGGAGTAAATTAATTCAAATACTGCTCAAACAGCACTGGGAAATATTAACATGAGCACACTACCCCTAAAACCCATCACACGATGCCTGGATCACAGTGCAATTATTAATCCTTTCATATGTTCTTGAAATGGTCTTGGCACACTTTCATAAGACAATTGAACCATGTCAAAGTCCTTAAAAAGTGTAAATGCTAACCGTCTTTTCTTCCAAGAAAGCGCTCAGAAAGTAATTTAATTTGGTTTTAGTCATCAAAAACCAATTTGATTTCATTAACCATTTAAACTGTATCTGATTGTGGTGCATGAGGACTGAGTCAAAGCTATCTGCAGCAATGATGCGCCTATGCTGAGACAGTCCTTGTGCAAGTATGAATAGCTCAGCAGATAAAATGTGTATCCACTCGATGCAGTCTGTAGCCCTTTCCCTGTGTGCACCTGAAGATAATACAATACAACTGCCCTCAGGTGACAGAATGGGCACAGGAGCACATTTGTCTAGAATTGAGCACCAATATACAGCAGGATTGAGAGAGGCATTGCAGTGATGTTTCTCTCAAGGGTCCTTTGACTGAGCTCTCTCAGCTGTGCAGCAATGCTACTGTATACCATCACAAACAGACTTGACTCTGACAGTGCCTGCTTTGCTGTAAAAAGCCTGATCTAGAGGCATGATTTTCCAACAGAAGAGACGGCGTCAGATGCGGAGGCTCAGAAATTCACTGTGGACAGCGAAAGAAGAGTGAGCTTAAAGAAGTGAAGAAAAAAGAAGTGACTCTGAACGTATGTTATGAAGCAAAATAACGAGGAAAACTGTAACGGCGTGTGAAGGAAACTAACAGTGCAGGCTCTCATGCTATATATTTGTGTTTTAAGAATCACAACCTCACATTTTCTCAAATATTCAACTAATATTTAATTTATCTTTAATAGGGACGAGTGATCAGAGACATGGTACTGTAGCTTATACACAGTGCACATACTATGTTGCTAGGAAACAGCACCTCATGAATATCATGCAGTTATTGCACAATCAAAGGAGTAATGTTCTGATAGTTCAGTGTAAAAGCAAAATGTTGGAGGGGTAATTCCATATGAAGATATTAAGATATTTTAATCAATTAAATACATAAATATTTCTATGTGAATATATATATATATATTTCTAAATACTGAATATACTAAAACAGATATATCTTTCTGTACAGTTTTTCATTATTTGTTCATTTTACACCACCTTTTGCACCTCCTTTGATTTCTTTTTTTCTATATTTTCTTTAAAGTGGCTATAATCGATACTTTTCATAATAACAATGTATGAACTGACAGAGTGTAATGTGAGAGGCAGTGATGAACCTGCAGAGATTTATCACCCCACTCTGCAGCTCCTCTCTGCTTTACGGAGCTTTATAGTTACTATACTATAGTTTTAGCTCATTGTTTACTGTCCAGCTGCAACTTTACTGTTTTGGTTCATCCTCAGTGCTTTCAGAGTGCCATGTTCAGGCTTCATCAGGCAGCTGTTTTCAGCAAAAAAGCTACAAAATCCCACTATACACTACCTGTTAAGCACCAAACAGACACAGTTAGTGACAAGCTGGTGAACATAGTGAAGCGTTTAGCAGCTAAAGAGCCAGATATTTCCTTCAGGAGTTGGTAGAGTCCAAAAACAGGGCTAAAAGAGAATGAATAGTGGACTTATGTTCATTCATTTCCCTGATAACTGGGCAACTATATGTGCTTAGGAAAGTCGTGTGATGTAGGTGAAAGCTCCAGAACAGTGGTGGCTGAAACTATTGGACCTTGTTGTGAGATTAATTTCGTCAACAGCCATTTTCAATGTCAAGAAGGTACTTTCAATCTCAGCTATTTTGTTCTAGTATATATTTGAGATGCACCAGTGGAATTTCAGGGCCAATAAAAATAACCAAAAATTGTCTTTGTGTTGTGGACAATATAGATGTAATAACAGCTAACATTAATCTTGCAATATCAAAAATGTCAAGAGGACAATAAGACAATGAATGTTTCTATTTTTTTTTTTTTTTTTTTTGTTTTGTTTTTGTTGTTTGTCCCACTCTTAACATAATCATTGTGAGGAAATTGTAGTTAACTGAACAAAGACCATTTTTCTGCCATTCTCTCTTCGGGGTGCCATTTCTTTGTATGTTTTTTATTGTCAACAAATTTCATGAAAAGAACAAAACCAACAACACATTAGTTTGTCTTTTAATTCTTTGCAAATTGCCTTACCTTCCCATGGTGCTTCTGAAGATGTAAATCTATAAAAATGTTTCATTCTCTGGGCTCAATAATGTCTTAAAAAGCTGATGTTCCTCAAACAGCAGTATATAGTGCATTTGTTGGGGACTATTTTTAGCTGTTAATGTACATTTGGTGCGCAAGAGCAGTGGTGTACCAACCTGAAAAATTTGAGAGTATCCCAGATGATTAAAGGGATAATAAGATATTTATGTTACTCAAAATTGTTCTTTTTCTTCTCTCAAATGTATTGCTTTTTTCTTGTGAAATACATTCTTTACATTCTCTAGAAATCTGTCACATGAAAACGTCATAAAAGAAAAATAATACATTTTTAGTTAAACCAGAACCCTATCTCTGATGAAATCTGATATGTTATATTTTAAAATATATTGGAGTGTTGTCAGTAAACCTAAACCTTAAATCTAAATGGTCACATGTTGACATTGCTTGATTTTAAGGGTCCACAAGCCAATAAGGTTGGGAACCATTGCACTAGTGATTGTATTTACGGCAGCAGGTCAGTGTATGTTGAGTTGACTTAAAATAAACTACAGTACCTGTGTTCATTGTAATGAAGTAACATGTGATCCATTACAGCACATCGGCTCATTGATATGTTTTATTGTTTTTGAACAACAATAGATAGATGGAGGAGGAGAGGAATGAGATTTGACCATCCTTAACAACACAGATACTTCTTACCAGGACCAGTTCAGTATGTAGATGACACCAGGTTGTAATCAGCATCAAACACTTACATTAATACACGCTCCATGTGGTGTAGTCGTGACAATTAACTAATCTTCTCACTTTGCTAATAAAAGCTGATTTAGATTTAATTAATTTCATTAACCATTCTGAAGCAATATGCTGTCTCTGTCATTAACTGTCAGCCAAAGCAGACAAAGACATTATTGGTCATCTTATCTTCAAAGTTGTGGTTTTAAAGCGAACACACTGATGCGTCTGTAAAACACAGACAGTGATCATCCCAACTGTGGAGTCCACTGAACGACAGTCCTAATTGAGCCCCAGGGAAGAAGGGGAACCAGACAAGTGCTGTGTGTCGAGATCCCCAGGTTAAAGAGACACTTGGGTAACATGTTTCCCTCAGGGAGGAAAAAAAAAACAAGTGTGAGGAGGTGGGTAAAGCCTTTACAATGAAACTAGGCCATCCTAACAAGGACTGGGAAAGACTGTGACAGTAGAATACAGTGCCTAGTATACCGCAGCCAGGGTCTCTCATACTCACTGCCAATATTGCTTTCATTTGCTATGCACCATTTCCCTCGCTCCTTTAAGCTCTGCCGACCCCAAATGCATTATGATGTTGTATGGTAAATATATTTCTGTCAAGCTGTTTCACCTGAAATATCTGGATCTTGATTGTTTAAATAATGACAAAGAAATGTTTATGTCAAGACAGATTCAACAATTATTCATATTTTGTTGCTTAATGGCTTAATATAATAATATTTCATAACAAAAGATTTTCTATTTTTGAACTGTAACTTCTCTTTTTGTACATTACACATACAGTGTCAAGAGACAACAATGCATCACAATTCTGTTTGAAATCCTTCTACAACTGTCGGACAGATTGCCAGATATCCATGTTGACCTCAGCATGATTTGTATTAGGGCTGCAAGTAACGATTGTTTTCATTACAGATTAACTGGCGGATTATTTTCTTGATTAAAAAGAATGAAAATAGTGAAAAAAGCATTCACAATTTGTCTGACTAACAGTCTAAAATGTTAAATCTTAACATTTTAACATAATTCACATTTGAAAAGATTTTTGGCAATTTTTTGGCATTTTTGCTTTAAAAATGACAAACAATTTATCGATTATCCAAATTGTTGATGATTTGCGTCGACTGTGATGCTCCTTGAACATATCATCTAGTGCAATCAGGTCAAACTTTCACTCTGACCAAATATCTGCAAAACATTCCCATCAGCCTCAGCTGTATTTTTTTAGCACTACTTAGCAGATGTTAGCATGCTAACACGCTAAATTAAGATGGTGTGAACATGATAATGATTATACCTGCTGAACACCAGCATGTTAGCATTGTCATTGTTATGTTAGCATTTAGCTCAAAGCACAGCTATGGCTAAATGCAGCCTCAAAGAGCTGCTAGCATGTCTGTTTTGTTTTAGTCAGATGTAGCCAAGTAGTGCATGTTAAGTGTGATCTACTATACCTGGACTCTAAGGAGAAACTAACTTATTGTAGGCCTATGATTACCAACCAGGCCAAAACCCAATGTAATACTCCTGTCTCTATTGTAATTACACAGTGAAGTTTTTGAACTTTCTTGGGGCATAATCACAGTTACCTGCTGGTCACAGAGAAAAACACTGAGTTGTTCTAATATTACAGATCACAGCACAACACAAACACAGGCACACAAGTACACACAGTCTCTATTATTATGCTATGAACTGCTCACTTGACAGTACACTCCCTAATTTTGTTATCGTGCTCAATAGCTCCACAAATCCACACATGCTCTCCTCGCTCACTGCTGACATTTTAAATACATGGCTGAATTTCTTTGTCCATCTTGGTTTAGGTCACAAATAACTGTTCTTCACATCCAGTATTACAACAATTTTCTTTCTTCAATTACAATAGCATGTGACTGACACAAACAATAGTCATAATAGTGGTGATTAAACATACTTGTAAGAGTAAACATCCAACAGAAACATGTAGTGAGAACAGATATACTGTATACTGTATCACCATGCTTAACACCGTTGACTGGCTAGAGAACAGGGCTTTTTTACTTTTGTTGCTGAAATCTCTCGGGACACCTCTCATTCTTTTGTAGCACCTACCTTATGTGCTGAGCTTGTGAAAAAAAGCAGTAGCTGGTGGCAGGAGGAAAGTTGTTTTAAAATTACAGACTGAAACTCAGAAAATAGGTGAATAAACTGTTGAGGCATGCGGTATTGATGAACACTCCAAACAGTCAATTTGTGCTATGGGGCATTAAAAGTCTTACTTATTCTGGATTTAAATAAAAGTAATCTTTGTTGTCAGCAAGAAAATTTGATTGATTTTTCTGATTTCTGATCTACATCTACATAGTCTGGGGAAAAAAAATTAACTCTATTACTTATTTTATCTGATTAATGTCTATGAAGTTTTAAACCACTTAATTCAAAAATGGAATGGAAAAATGGATGAGTAAGCAGCATGAACAGAACGTTTCTAAGATGCAGACTAATATGTGTCGTGTTACTCCTGCAGGGCACATTAATGGAGCAGAATGTGAGTTAAAATAGTAAGTTACGGGAGCTGGATTGGAGTGATGACTGCATGTGTATAATGAATGAAATGACAAATTGAACAATGAGTATTCAGGGAAGATCCACATTTGTCTTGTCCCATGAGGGACTCTACAACAACTTAGTTTGTGTGGACTTTGCTAAGAAGTAGGTCAAGTCTAGTTAGAGGTGAACTCAATCCCTGAAGCTGTTAAAAATCATGATTTATTGTAAGCCATTCAAGCCGCCCTCACCACAGTGACACTGCGGATGACACTGTAGGTAAATGTGATGCATAGGCTAGAAAAGAATTCTACTTTTATAAGAAGAGAAGGGTATCTGGTCACGGAGAGGATGGGAGCTCTGTTTCTGCACGAACAGTAATACAATACAATCAACACAGAGGGCACGAGATGCAAAGGAAGAATTTGCTCACCATTTTTAATGTAGTTCCACCCTCCAGGCAGATAGTCACCATGACTCTCATAATATGACCACTCACACACCACAACAAATTGTGGTCAACACTGGATAACACTTGCTTTGATTAGGGTTATACAACTTTGGTCCTTCTATCTAAAAGAATTAATGACCAGGCTATCTGCTTTTCCACTGAGGAAGGTTGGGAAAATACTATAAAAATTTTAAGTTACCAGGGAATGTTTATCTCCTTGAGACTCACTTTTCTACCACAGAAATCCATTTTGCTGGATTGATTTGGCTGTTAAACCTCATATTGAGATTAATATTAAAGCCACACATTTTCTGGACCAAGAGAACGTTGTATCCATAAATAAAGCTCCACTTAAAATGACTCTGTACAACCACTCTTCAAGCCAAAGAAGTGTTTTGTACATGCTTTGCTTGTGGCTCATCACATAGAGTGGGTTGGTTATTATACACAAAATGCTCTGACATGTAGTGTACATGTTTTTTTTCTTTTTTGACTCGATCTATGTGTGTGTGTGTGTGTGTGTGTGTGCATGTGTATGAGTTTGAATATACGCTGAATAAAATCAGATTCACACTTTATAAAATTAAAATTAAGATCTGAATGATCAAAATAAAGTTTGGAAAGTTTAATCTGTAGTTTGAAATGTAAATAATTCAAACATTTGTTGATGTATTTTATTGGCGCACATGTGATTGGTTTACTTTCTGTTAGTTTTTGCCTGGATTGTTTGAGTTGTTTTGAGCAGAGCCATAACTGAGACTTTAGATATATGAAGGTTTCAAGTTTTCCCACATCATCCTCAAAGCATCACTAACTACTTGCAAAATTCAAAATTTCTCATCATAATTTTGGCGAAAAACCAGAGTAGGTTGTCTTACTTGGATTTTCATACTATATCAGTTAACTGTTCAATTATACTTCAAGGATGAAATTATTGTTAAGATTACTATTTGATAATTAATCTATTTATTAATATGACTTTAATGGTGTTTTAAAGCCTTCTCCACAATACCAGAAATAAAGCAGATCCCATTTTAAGAATTTTAACGGGGTAATTATACTTATTTTGTGGAAAAACTATATCAGACACACATTATTGTTCCAAACAGAGTATATTTAATGATGTTTTAATACATGTCTGGATGGGATCTTAACTTATTTAGTCTAAACATAATGGAATCAGCTTATAAAATACCCACCATGTGTATGTACTTAAATAGAGACCATTAAGACAGCCTGGGCTGCTGCAAATTCACAAAAAAGAATAAATAAATACCAATGCAATGCCCTCAATTGATTTTTAGCTTCAGATTGAGTTGAGTTTTAGATCATTCCCCTGTCAGAAATCCCAGCATGCAAGGCTGTGAGAACAGATCTGAATCTCTGAAAGCAGTGCGTTGCATTGAACTCTCAACATTCATATCTAAGTTTTAAACCTTCAAATTCTTCTTTAAACTTTTAAAAATCACAGCTGAATATTTTGACCTTTCAAACCTAGTTTTATGATTTGTGAATATGATTTTCCTCCTTGTACTATCAACCCTCCTGTGCTCCACCAGCAGCCTGTGGTTTCATGACCTCCCCTTGAGGGCACAGCTTCATTTCTAATGGTGCTTCTGCAACGCACACACTGAACAAAAGTGACAGCTTCAGCTTTACTTTTTCTTCATTACTATAATTTCAATGCAAGTGTCAAACTCTAAAGCTGATATAGTTGTTAGGAATACTATATACTGTATTTTTTTGTCCTAGTGCAGCAAGAAGAACATGACACTATTGCTTTTTACCTCAAGGCAAGTCATAAATTCACCACTGGGTCTGAAGAAAGTCTCCAAATGCAAAAACAAATGTATGTTCAACAACCTGTGACAAATGCTATCAGTCACAAAGTCCCTCTGATGTAGAGGGTCTGATACAGGTTCTCATCAAACCTCATCCATCCTCATTCTCTTGGAGTTTTAAGATTTGATGAGTGCACAAAGACACGAATTGCCTCTTTCCCTCTCAATTTATTTGTTGCCTCAAGGCCTCACACTGTGCTGTACAATCATGCCGAAAAATATTAAAATAAAATCACAAACATCAATATTTTTACCTCCTCCTACATGGGATGACATACTGAGGAAAAACAACAATAATGGTTAGTAAAGGACAACAGCTTACAAAACCAGACATCCTGCTCCAATCAAAAGCTGTTACAAACAGCTGATTAGAGTATAAGCTGGGGTGCTGGGCCAAAATGGGAGATCTACTGTGGAGGTAATGGGCAGTCTCACGGTAACCACGCTGTACCTTTCATCAAGATCTTAACTACACCAGTCCTCACTGATGTGTCAATTAAGTGTGAGGAATAAGAGGGTGCAGTCTGGTTTCTGTGCTGTGTGCAACACTTCTGCAGCAGAGCCAAACACAATGCTCATAAAAGTGACATTTTTCAGCCTCCTAATTATCAACCACCATCTGCATAGTGTCTGAGGGATTATGATGATTTGTTTGGGGAATCCTAAACAATGAGCCCTGAAAAACAAACTGTGGCACAAAGAAAACCAATATAATATGCTAGATTTATATTAGAGGTTGAAATTAGGTTAGTTTATACATTATATATTATTATATATTAGTATTACTTTGTTGTTGCTTTCCAAGTGAAAAAAATGATGCACATGTTATCATGTAATGGATAATAAAAGGTTAATTTACAGTAAGTGGCTGAATTGTAATGTGTCTAAAATTTGTAAAAAATGAGGCTAAGCTGATGATTCGATTGTTTGCTTTCCTTCTGAGAGACTGAAAGATAAATATCAATCTTATGTCTGTGCATTACGTATAAAGCTGGAACTGAGAAGCGATTAGCCTAGTTTAGCTAGAGTCGCATAAAGGCTAGCCTGGCTCTGTACAAAAAATATATATACAATTAACACACTGTATTTTGTGTGTTGAATGTGTACTCAAACAGAAATGTAAAAATAACAGAACTTGCTTCCTCAGTGCAAACGCAAAAAAAAGTGTTTGAGGCTTTCTGGGTCCACAGCGAATAAACATTAGAGTTCTTCTCTGATTGAGACTGTTGGCTCACATGAATGACATTGAAATAAATTACTGCTGCTCTGTGTGACTTTTTGGCATACCTTTACTTGAAGATGTCCCCTATTTAGTATTCATAAACAAAACAAAATCATTTAATAAATGTTAATAACACACTATAATATGGTTTAAGTGTTTACTAATGTATTTGTCAGCAATTATAACTTCTTTTATGAAGACATATTTTATATTATAAATGTGTTTTTACTGTATTGTCATTCAATATCTGTTTATGCACCAGAATCTACTTATGGATGCCTACAGTAGGAGCTATAGTTGTTGAAAAATATATTGATAAACACTTATATCTGCTAACAACTATGTACGATTTATTAAATGTTTGTATTCTGCTTATGCATGCTAAATTTAAAGTAAGAATTAGAGTGAAGCGCTATTGACTTTTCAAATTTTATTGGACCTCATTTGTGAAATTCTAAAGAGACTCATTTTAAGACAATCATTCTGGGGTGTTTGTGATGCTCGGAATAATTAATTCATAATTTGACAGCTGAGAGCTGTAATACCAACTGTGACCACTATGTCAAAATTTCACTATGGCTCAGTGTTTCTCTAGCTATAGCCACAATGGCTTCCAAAAGTCACTGTAATTCCCTCTAAAACTACAAACTGCCATTTTTACATTTCTGTTTGTGTACGGATTAAACAAACAAGAGCTTTTGAGGTGGCATCTTTTACTTATTTGGAGAGAGCCAGGCAGCTGTTTTCCCCTGCCTCCATTCTTTATGCCAAGCTAAGCTAAGCTAATTGCTGCCTGCTCTAGGTCAATATATAAAGGAAATGTCCACATTTTTTCACGTTTTTTTTTTTTTCATGTTTGGCTTTATAATCAAGGGTTGATATCGAATAACATAAAAATTAAAAGATAATTCCCCATTGCAATATGTTAGCCTTGAGCCACACTTTGAGCCACTATTTCTCAACCATTTTCTTTATTATTATTATTATTATCAGGTATTTATTATTATCATTTATAGGCCTTAATATGCTTTTTATATATTATCTTATGCTTCATCATGTATCCTCAATATGTTTAGCTATTAATAAAGGTCCTCAGTTATCCTAAGAAGTTGTTGATAATTTTCTTTGAGCACAGTAAACAGAGGTCACTGTTTGTACAAGAACTTACAGTTTAAGACTGATTAATTAGCCAAATTAAAGTTAAATTCAAGCTTTAATGTTTCCTCTAGACATTTAAGATTACTTCTAGGAGGTGGTTATGTTTTATATTAATAAAAGTGTTATGTTACACCCCGGACAGTGTTTCCCTTTTTAGCTGCAGTGGAGGGATAAAACAACAAAAACTGAGAATTTGGCCCCAAAAAGATTGTAACTTTGAAAGATATCCACTGTATTCGACAAATCTGGATCGCTGAAGCTTCCCATTAGCTTTGGGTAAACTTTTAAATAAAATTTTGCACAAATGGAGGGCTGTGGATTTCGTCCGCAATCACTTACACTGGAAACGCATTATGAAGGGATCCTCAAATGGCTAGTATGAACAAGGAAGGACCACAACAAGAAAAAGCTGTTTCAATGTTCATTTGGGCACCTAAATATTGTTTCAAGACAGACATGAAAAATTATGAACCTATCTTTTAATGCACAGACATGAAAAGGTTTCCTGAAATGTTGAACTGCAGTGTTTCTTCACCACTAATACTAATGCTAAAAAAAAAAAGCAGGGGAAGAAGAAGAAGAAAAAGAAATGTATTTGTGGAATTAAAATCAGCCCCTTTGTGCATGTTAAGCTTCCCATAAGCCTGAAAATAATTTTCATGGCCAAGATCTTCAGCAATCTGAGCCAAATTCTTAAGCAGTGCAAAGGAGTCCAAAGAGGACTCCGGAGCGATACAAAATATGCTCTCTAAAAGCCAAACAAATCTTAAAGAATTGTTGAGAGCACTCAAGGAAATTAGTTCAGGGAAATGCTCTGCATATTTGTTAGTAAGTTTAGACAGCATAGAAAATCATTGCTGCTTACTCCACTCAGTCTTATATGGTGCGAAAACCTACACATTTTCCTGGCAGTCTATCTGTCTGGTATCAGTCTGAAAATTGCGCTGCCAATAGAAATTACCTCCTATAGACTTGCTTAAGAGGTAGTACAGGGAATACATGTCAAGAGGGCACAGAAGTATCTGTTCTGAGACCAAAGAAAATAAATGTTTTGCTTTCCCGTTTTCCCAGTGTTCCTTCCTGTCTCTTTCTCAACAATATACTTTCTATCTGCGGGGATCTGACACGTCTGGCGAGCTGACTGATTCAGTAATTGAAGGACAGATGTTAAACTAAATGTCAGCCTATTGCTACAACATGTACGCTTACTGCTGATATGAGAATAGATTAAAGCAGTTGTGGGAAACAGCCAGTAGAGTGAAAGCATCATCACTGTCCAATTAGAGGTTATAGATTACAAATAACTCACTATGCACATAGACAACCAGCCCTGTCTGTAACAGATTAGTGAATCAGTGGTGGTTCTGTTTGAATATTTCAACCTGAATTAAGTGAAAAAATAAAACTGAGAGTGTATGTTTTGTAGTTGTGAAGATAAACATGCACAGTATCTGTTCAAACAAAACAAATGAGTTGAATGTTGTGAATAACGTGCTGATCTTTGTATTTAATTTTTCTGTTTTCAGCTGAAATTTGTAAAAAAAAAAAAAAAAAAAAAAAAAAAGATGTATGTGGAGGTGTGACGAGTGCAGCTTGTGATTTTTACAGTAAAAACTCTGTTACATGTATGTCTCATTTCTAGGGCTGTAGTCTCCTGGTTGACTGGTCGATTAGTGGGTCGATATGCTCTCATCCGACCAAATTCTCATTGGTCGAATAATCGCCGTGTTACTTTCATATGGAGAGAAGTGCTACATCAGTAGCCTTCCAAGATTAATCCATTATTTCCTGCGGCAGGAGGGACAGACTAACAAATTACCTGTGAAAACGGGGGTGTATTCAAAACACCGTCGTTGTTTTCACAACTTTGAACTTGCCCAACCCAATGGAGACTGCTAGGTCTAACTGTACCAAACGTTTACTGAACGTTTACTGAATCAGTGTTTCTCCTATAATTATAACAACGAGAAACCCCGCCAAGCCAAAAAAATATTTTTAATGGTGAAAATAACGCCAAATATCCGTTCATTTGGAGATCAATAGCCTTTGGGAGTCTCTGTGCAGTGCTGTTCCAGTACATGAGTCTACCTCTGTGTCATTACCTAGGAAACTATTGGTACCGTAACTCTGTTAAGGAATAGGGCATTGCGTAGCATGTTTGTGTTGCGAGTGGGACAGAGCAGGCGGCAGGAAAGTGACAGTGGATGCGAGCAGAGCAGAGGAAAAGGTTTAGAGTAAGGTGTCAGTTTGGCAGTAAATATACAGTAGAGACTACAGTGTGTCAGTTAATAAATGCTAAAAAGTCACGTCACTGTTGTTTGTTGTTTGGTGCTGGAAAAGTGAAGGGGGTTAGTTCCAAAGTTAGCAACAATGGGTTAGCCTAACCTGAAGACGCAAAACAGAGAAATAGAGAACAGAGAAATTTGTGGCTGCTAAGTTCACTAAGGACTCTGCCCCCCCCCCCCCTTTAATGCCCTTGTTGCCACATTGCTACAGCATGTTTCCTTGCGTGTTATTGCCACAAACTGTCTATCAGTGGAATAGGGTAAAACTGATGGCAAGATGCATGATGCAAACAAAGGGAGACCCACTCATACAAACATGGCTCCATAGTGGTACTAGTGGTCAAAAACTCCACAGAGTACCTTTAACTATGGCAGTGGTTTAAAAGTTTGTACACCATTTGAATGCATGTAGTCTACTTATGTTAATATAATGTTCATCTAATTGATGAGTGACGCTCATTCCTACATGAATTTTGTTTAGACAAATTATCACAAACAGATTTAGCACATGGAAAACCTAATAGCAGGTATTTCTGTGAAGGAGTAATGGTTTGTATCTGGGGCTCTAGAAAAAATTGAATGAAGCTGCCATGTGTAATCTGCTGCGTGCACTACAAATGATGGACACTTGAAGGTGACCGGGCGTCATACACAATGCACAGAGAATGGGAGGAACATGTTGGGTCAGGGAGGTCCCACAGCTCATTTTTGTGCTAGGGCACTGTAGTGGCTCACACCAGCCATGCACAAACCAACGCAGACGTCTGCTTGTGAGCTCAACAAGGTTGGGTTTGAGGATTGAGAATGAGACATTGTGTTTAACCATATATCTATGGATGTTACACTGACCACAGCCTCTGTTCTCCATGAAAGAGCAAACTGAAAAACTTTTTACAACCACCTTTCATATCTATAGAGTTTAAGTGTTTCATACTCAAAAGATATAGTAGGTTTTAGGTGGAGTATATGACTTTAACAGCCTGCAGGTGTTTGGGTAATTCACGGCACTGGCTGTCAGCACTTTGGAGAGCCTCCCTGCTGCTTTTGTTTTAGTACAATCATGAGTCCTTGAAGCTGACAAACTGCTTTCATCCTGCTTTAATGATCGAAGACACTGATAAGGAAGCACACAGTGTAAGAGGAAGGTGCACCTTCATTTTGCATGTACAGTGAAATGAATAAACCTCATCAGACTGGGTGGACTGGGTGAAGTGAATGAGTAATACTGTCCCTTTCCTTGGAAATTACTGTCAAATTACCCTTGATGAAAGCACTGAAGTTCTTATTCAGCAAGGAGGACACAGTAGTAGCTGTGTTGGTAGGATCCCTAGAGAGATTTATTTTGTTCTGTACTGTAAAATTAAAAAGAAATACCTTTTTGAAAATAAAAACATGCATGTCTGATTAGCATCACTGTGGTGGGAATTAGTGGTGCAGAGCATAGGGAATTTTGTTAAATAAAGGATTCTAAATAAACACTGATGACAAAGCTTTTGAACAAATAACGATGTTAAAATGAATGAATCAGAAAAATAAAACAAATGAATTTACACTTCATTAGTCCTAATTTCTCTAAATTGATAGTAAATCCCTGAACAACAAACCTTCTAACAGGTGTCACGAGACGCATTTTCACTCAGTTTTCACTAAACTGTAGCTCGCAATGCCCAAGTGCTGTCTCAGCAGAAACGTCCATTACTGTTGCATATTCTGAAATCATGGTTTACAACTAATGTGTCAGAGCTAAATACTGAAGCTGAGAGAACATAAAAAAAGAAATACAAATTCCACAACCATCACAAAACATAGATAGCATTAGAAATAAACTTGGGGAAATAACAAAATACATTCACACTAAGAGAAAATGCTTTTTGAGCTGAGTAAACTCAATCTACTCCAAAAAGGATTATTGCCAGTCACAACCAAAATACATGCTGAGGGGAGACTATCCTTTCACAAACTAATCTAAGGAAAAATTGATAGTCATTTTACAAACCACACTGATAAAGTAGATGGATCTACTCGGTGTGGTTGGCTTGTGGTATACAACATGATACTAAGCAATTGTACATTTTTACCACATAAGGAGCTAGCACCAAGAATACATAGTTTTGCATCCATTTAATAAATTTAATTTCAGTCTCTATTTGAATTGAAGATGATTTGATCAATGGACATGACCACATTAAGTGAAGATAAGTGCTAAGTGTTGCTGGCACATCTGGCACTTTGCAGAGCATAAATCACCCAGCACATCCTCATAATTAAATGGCAGTATAGGTCTAATATTCAGCCGGCTTTCTGTGCATGTTTTATGGTTTGAGAACGCCGCTGTGGTTAGGTTAAGTTAGTCTGGTTAGGTTAAGACACAAAAAGCACCTAGAGGCAAACAATGGTCTCTAACTAATAAGGCAAAATCATCTTATCAAGTCACTTTATATTAATGTCATCTGTACTGCATCACTTCGCCGGGTCATAATGACCACAGCAGCTATATGATGTAAACATAACCATAGGTTGTTTTTGCAGCCTGAATTTTAGACCAATACTGTCGTTTTTCTTGTGAGGACAGGCTGAAATCACCATATTTTGTACGTATTTTCAGAGTTTCGATCTGTTTTTCTCAGTTTTGTATATATGTGTACATGGCAGGACAGTATTATAGGCAATGTGTTCTTAAAGGATAGGTTCACAATCACAATGACTTAAAACAATAGTCAGGTGCCCTTATGAACACTGAAACAGATTTTACTTGCTGTAATCATTCCTCCTTTACACTCTGGCCATTAAAGATTTTCTGTCATTTCTGTATTGTTATGATGTTGGATGTCTATGGTAAACATGGTCAAAGTTCCAAAACTTGAGGTAAACATATGTGAAATGCTCCCTGTAAGTCAAAAGCCAGGGCTTCAGCTTGCTCTGAACACTCTGTTTGCAATACTGCCTCTTCCCCATTGAACTTCCCCAGTGTCGCCTTTGTTGCTAACGTTGTTGCTAAGGTTGTTTCATGGGTTGTTTACATTGTCCACTCACATATTTCTGATCAGATTTCAGCTCAACCATATACGGATGAATTTGAGAAGTTTTTATTTGAGTAAAGAAGGACAACAAGAAGTGAAATCCTAAGACTACTTTTTGTTTACTTAGCCTCCAGAGCCAGCAGAAGTCTGCTGAGGGAAGCTAACCAATCAGAACAGAGTGGGCTCATCAGGAGGGAGACCTTAAAGAGACAGGAGCTAAAACGGCCTGTTTCAAAGGGAGACTGATCTGAGGGGCTTCATAAAGGGCCAGTATAAGATAAAGAGTTTTTAAACTGTAAATCATGCAAAGATATTCCAGTAGAGCCTCAGAATATAAATATAGACCTGGAAATGTGCATGATATTTCCCCTTCAAGAAATCCTAATGTGTTTCCAATGAAAGTGATGGTGGCAAAATCCACAGTCCTCATTCTGTGCAAATATGCCAGCGTTTGTGTGAAGCTAATATGAGGGTCAAGCAGTCTGAGTTAATCAAATGAAGTGGGTTTCTTCCAGAGTTAAAGTATTTTCAGTATGAAATTATCTCTGTTTCCACAGACTGTGGTGGAGGGATACCTTGATGGAGGGATAGTAACACAAAGGGGGAATTTAAAGCGAGCAAAATCTGTTTCAGTGTTCAAATGGGTAGCTGATTATTCTTTAAGACAGACTTAAAAATAGTGAACTTATCTTATTATAGATACATGCTGGTTTTCAAACTAAAATTTCAAACTAAAAAATAAATGGAGAAAACAACAACAACAACAACAACAAAGAAAACACTTAAGTTAAGTGCATGCACTGCAGACTGGTAACATGATGCCCATATATTGATAACAAGGTAATGTAGAGGAAGTGTGAGTGTAAGTGGAAGGCTCGACACTGACAGTAGTCTTTGCTATTTATATACAATGAATATCATTCTTAGCCGTACCACCAATATCAGAGTCGTGTGATGAGTCAAAGTCACTTTCCCGAGGGGTAGGGGGGTTGGAGGGGGTCATCCATTGGAATCCTGGGTAGTTAGGGGAGTTTCTTTATTAATGTAACACTTTTTCCTCTTTTTAGCTTGAGGAGCTTAAAATAAGCACCGCTGCTTGCACAGTGTGACAAGTGGAGAGCCTGGAGAGATTACTTCTTCACTTCTGTCGACAATAACGTAATATCATAGCTTCTTACCCTCCGACCTTAAGGCTGCACTTGTCATTCTCACACATTCATTATACACTTGGATGTAATATATGAGATCTAAAATGTGTGGTCAATGTGCTTCTTAAAATTCTCCATTCATGAGTAAAAGTTGATTGCTCATACTCTGCACACATCTTTTTCTTTTCTCTGACTTATTGCTGATTTTTATTGCTCTGTTACTTTTTCTTTTTTTAGATACAGTGAGGGAAGTTTGGGGTTGTATCGGCCAGCTTGGAGAATGAATGGCTGTTATGATGGAAGGTGATAGATTGCACAAACATAGTTGTTTTTTTTCCGCCTTATTGGCTGTTTCCACAGACAGAAACAGCCCAGACAGCAGAAAATATTAAATGAGCAATTCTATTCCACATATAAAAACCTAACTTGAGTGAGTTTTTCCTTCTTCTCTAATTTCTTCCACTAAACATCTTTGCTCTCTTAAACTGGTAATCCATCACACTTCAGAAAAAAAGTGACCTCCTTAGCAGAAGTCTGCTGTAGTCTTGATTAAGCTCTAAACAGGTAGCAAGGTACTCACGTTTTTCCTGTTCTTTGCTGTCTTTTCTAGAGTAAACGTACAAGCTGAAGTGGCTGTATGGTAATTTAATCCTTAAAGTGAGCTTCCTGTGCTGTTGTACACACTGTAACTATCAAAGGATGACTCATATGACTGAATTGCTCTATGGGGTTCACCGGTCAAGTAACAAAAGGCCATCTGATTTCTCATTCAGATTCCAATTGCCCTTTTCTGCACCTGATCCATACCAAGAAGCAGAGATGGGGAAGTATCTCACTGGGCCATTATTACAGGATTTATCGGAAAGCTCATCAGCTACAGCCAGATGAATGGCATTCAGTGTAAGCAAAGCCTGAGATGGGGACCTTAAGATATTAGCCTAAATGATGGCTGCTATTTTACCCTGCAGAGGATAAGGTTGTTTGATAGGACTGATGTAAAACAGTGGCAAGAACAGCTAGAACAGAAAATGCTTGCAGAAGAATTTGGAAAACTTAAAACTTAATTTTGAAAATGTCAAAATTGAAAAAGTAAATCTGTGTTTACAAAAAAATCGACCTAACTTTAAAAGCACTTTGGACAGATAAGAGTGCTGAAATTACTGCGGACAGCAAATATTTAGCCACACTTGTCCACTTTGGTCCAGACTGAAATATTTCAACAAGTATTGGATGGATTGCCATAAAGTTTGTTACAGATATTCATGTTGACGAATCATAATGGCTTTGGTGATCCCCTGACTTTTTATCTAGTGCCACCAATAGGTCAAAATTTTGTTCATTTTGAGTGAAATGTCTCTCCAGCTACTGGATGGTTTGCCATGAAATTTGGTGCAACCATTCATGTTTCTCATAGGATGAATTGTAATAACATTGGTGATCTTCTTACTTTTTATATAGTGCCATCATCAGGTCCAATAATTTATGAGTAAATACCTTGAAAACTAATGGCATTCCCATCAGCTTCAGTTGTTCTTAGTGCTAATTAGCAAACTAATTAGCAAGTTAAAATGCTAAACTGAGATGGTAAACACGGTAAATATCATACCTGCTAAAAATCTGCATGTAAGTATTGTCTTTGTGAGCATGTTATCATGATGACATTAGCATTTAGCTCAAGGTATCACTGTACTTAAGTACAGCCTCACGGAGCTAGTGTAGATTTAATCTCTTAAAGGGGTCCTATCATGCTCATTTCCAGCTCTATATTTTTATTCTGTATGCAGCCCCTCAGTTCAGCCTCTGTCTCTTAACAGGCAGTCTTAGCTCCTGTCTCTTTAAGGCCCCCCTCACGATGAGCCCAACTCTGTTCTGATTAATAAGATTGCTGATGAAAACCGAACATTTCCTGCTTTTGACAGTTCATATTAAAAGCTTTTAAATTACTAAGTAATGGGAAACTTTTAACATGAAGAATATATAGGAAATTATATGTGTTCCTCACCGAATTAGCCAAGCTTCATGAGCGGCTGCTATTATTCAATAAAAACAGCTCTACTACAGTGACCAGACGTCCCAGTTTGCCTTTGATTGTCCCGGTTTCAAGCTGGGTGTCCCGAGTCCCACAAATATCTGTAAAACACTAAAATGTCCCGGTTTTCAACATTCACTACCAAAAGGTCACAATTAAAATAATAGTTATAATATTCTACTTGTTTTCAGTGCTTACATAGATGTTTATCATGTTCTGGCCCACTCATTATTACCAAACCCAATATAAAAATATAAACAATGTGCCACATGCCTGAATTCAAAACTGATTTATCTGTATGTGTGCAAATCAATCACTGTGTCGTTGTCAAGGCTGTTGCTAACCTATGATGTTTGCGGCTCTTTCTGACAGAACCTGTCAGTATGTTAACAATTAGCTATCATGGTGAAGAGAGAGTCGTTCTTTTCTAAAGAACTCCAGAGGGCTTACTTCTTCCTACGTAAAGTGCCCGGCAACTAAAATGCTGTCTTCTGCACACAATGCAAGGGTACATTTTCCGGGTGTGCACTATGGAAATGCCAATATAAAAGATCATATTAAGATGGCCAAACATAAGCAGTGGTTCCCCTAAGAGCTGAGAGCTCCAGAAAAGAAACTCTAACTAAGAAGAAAGACTGCAAGGCGTAAAGTACCTGGCAATCTTCTTAAAGGTAACTTTCTTTAAAGGCTCTTTCTCGGTTTTTGTTATTAACAAGGTGCAATTATGATTTAATGTTTTGACATTTTAATCTTTGTGAACTCGTGACCAGCTTGTGGCATAGCATTGTGAAGATGTAAGTAAAGTTACTATTATGTTATAGCCTATAAAGTTATTTATAGGCCACAAAGAAATTTGTACCTTGATTTGTTGAAAAAAAAAGAAGCTGGCAGAGAATATGTCACAGTCAATCATTAAGCTGGCAGCCTGCACTTGTGCACACTGACAAATACCTTGGTGGGTTTTGAGAGACAAAAGATAATTTTTCATCTGCTGAGGCGCTGTCCTTGGTGTTGCAAGGTGCATGCGGTAGGTGTGCTAAGTGCTGAAATTATTGTCCCCCATCCTGATGAAAACACCTATGGTGTGTGCATAAGCGCATAGACGTGTGTGTGCATGAATGTGCAGTACACCTAAGGGTTCCAGTTTGGGGGTTTGAAAAGACGGTCACCCCAGGCTCCCTACAACAACATATGGAGACATTTAGAGCTATTTGTTCAGCTGATCAGTCAGAAATAATGCAGGGAGGAATAGTACAAGCAGAAACAGCCACAGTGAGATATTTGATGAAGAGCTGCAGACGACTAGCACACCTCCAGCAGGTAAACAACTTATTTTACTTTGCCCTGCTGTGTAATGGAAAAACACTCACAGCGTGCCAGCTCGACTTCAGTCATGGCTCGGCTTGACTACCCCCAAAATAATGGAAAAATGCCATAATGTTAGAGGAGTGGAGCAGTGAACTCACACGCTGTGTGTGGAGCAAATGACCATATAAAGAAATCCATCAGGAGCTGACGTCGGCTTGGGCTGAAAGCAGAAAAAAATGTTGGAAACTGAGTGTTCAGAGTAGTCTGAAGCTGGTGATTTTTGCTCACAGGGATTATTTCTACATAAGTTTACCTCTTTATTTGACACCGGCCACGTTTAATATGAACATCCGACAGTGTAACATCATACATATGACTGAAATTAAGGAAAAGCATTATAAGTCCCCTTTAAGTCTTGTTAAAATAAAAATGTCTCAGATTCATAAAGTTGACCTCTGGCACTATCAGGCTTAGGTGTGCCTACCTCTGGTGAATGAAACACATTTACAGAGCTTTCTACAGACCTGTGGGACAACAAATTATTCTGCATAGTGACAACCTTGGGCAGCTTGGGCATATTCAGGAATGTAGGGATTTCAGTCTCCTGAGTTTTTTCCCACATGAGACTTCCAACAGAAGGGACTTTTATTAAAGAAGTGTGTTTTATTAAGAATATATTCCTAGATGGGGGGCTCGTCTATCATCATGGCTGCGCAGAGGTACATTATTACACCAGAGTTATCGCTCCTGTCCCTTGTAACACTGCAGTACTCAAATGGCTACTATAAGGAAGAATTATGGTGCCTAAGACAGAGAGATTTATAACAGCAGAGCATCACATGATGAATTACTGCTTTGCCTGGGCTTATTTGTTGGTACTTAGGGTTGGCTGTGATATATACCAAAAAGCTGAGGTGCTTTGGAGTAGTCTGTCAGGGTAGTTGGGCATCAGACAGGACAACAAGCTAAAAGAAAGAGGAAAGTGGGGATGGGAAAAAGAGAACATAATGTTGAGATTATTTTTGGTTCTAACATACCGTATAAGGTGTGCTCTATTTTGGTAACCCATCATCCATCTCTACACCATGAAGAAAATGTACAACCCTTTAGTGGAGATTCATGAATAAGGCCATTCTATTAAGGTATCATCTGAATATATTTTCCATATATGTAGCCCAGATAAGCAGGATTAGTGTAGAAAACAGTCAGATGGATATATCTAGATCTGATATACTGACATACTTTTAACAATGCATTTTATGTATTACACAATATACTAATTATTGCCACTTTGCATGCATGTGGACAAAAAGTGAAGCCTTTATTGAATACTGCATCTTTTGAGAATTACAGTCACTGTGAAAGGATCCCCCTCTCATCACACAGGTTGCATATTGAAATAGCACAGTGGAGTTGCACAGCACCTGTTTATGTGGCACTGGCATACAGAATGAAAGATTATGTCTTCAGACTCATAAGATCGAAGTAGAATTTGTCCATTTGTTCGCTGTTTATTGGCACCTACAAGAGGGTCTTAGTTATGTTGCATATTTGCCTGAAAATGATGGAACAAGACCATATTTTATTTATGTGTTGAACGATTTGCACTTTAGATTGGTTATAAAGCAGATGTAATGTTTTGATTTTATCATGTGATATATATTTGTATCGTGATATTTAAGTCAATAAACTAACTAACTAGATCTGATATACTGACATAGATTGGTATTTTTGGAATATATTGTGTAATACAATAATTATTATCACCTTTTGGTGCATCACCATTTATTTGCCATACATTTACCATTTACCACATAGCAGGTCATAAATAAAACAAACCAAAACTGACTGTCGGTGGTAGACTGGATACAAATAGCGGTCTCCAGTGTGACTGGACTCCAATGTGACCATCTGTCTGACCAAACCTGTGATGATGTAAAAATGTCACATTTCTTCTGCCTTTGCTTTTCAGAGAAAACAGCCATTATGCACATGACCACAAGAGGCTGCTTTTAAGGAAAATATAAACATCAGTTGTTTCAGACTTTTTAGCCAATGACCGGTGGTGTCGTTTTTTCTTGATGAGGACACTTATTAGCTGGCACTTGGTATCCTCCCTAGTAATACTCTGCCAGGGCTGGACTGTTGCCAGCCTCACTTCTTGTCTGTTTCAGCGGCTTTATGCCTTCAGTCTGGTCATCAGCAAGTAAACACACGATCAGTTGGATTGAGATCATGTGACCGATTTGGCAGTTTGGCCCAAAACATTTGATGCTTCCTTGTAGTGCACTGCCATAATGTTATGAAATGCAATCTTGACAAGAAATGACAATATATTGGCATGCAGTATAAAATACAGACACTGTATATATGCAGTCTGCATATATTAAAATATATCACCAATATAATTACATTTTTGTATGTAATATTTTTTGTATGTAAAATATGTAACATTTGCACTTGTGGAAAAATTACAATGGTGGTCAAGCATATTTGACAGGATTCAACACAATGCAGAGAAGGTTAGAAGAGTTTTTTTGGGTTTTATAATACACAACCGATCAGTGCTGTATTTCAGAGTTTTGTGCTTAAAATCATTTTCTTAGAAAAAAATAATATGCTTATCTTCTTAAAAGTGTGCTGTAGGGTAATTCATGATATGGTTATGAATCGTCCTGTTTTTTGATCACACATTAATGTGAATGCATGACATTCTTTTAAAAAGCATCTTTACTAAAACCTGTGTCATGTCCCTCTGACCCCCTGCTTTGAAGTTTCATGCTTTGGTATGTTGCCTCAACCATATGATGATAAATAGGTCGATTATATCTATTATCTGTTATATACAAACTTGCATCATTGATTTACACTTTAAATTAAAGGTTTATTCCTGTCTAGTAAAGTAAGTTCATTATAAAGCAAAATATTACTCTGTAACAGCTGTTGATTTCCATATTTTCATTTAAACAAACACAGTACATATATTGTCATTCAATGCCAGCTGCAGTAAAGTATCCGCATGAGAAATGGTTAATGTAATCTAAAAAAACAAAGCAATTGTGTTGATTTCCCCTCGATGAAGGCTTGGAATAGTAAGGAAAAAAATGGTTTCCCCTTGGCAATGCAATCCAATTTTACCTCTGCCTCCGACACACTGCTGTATGCCTACTAAGAAATGGATGGCCATTAAGAAATGGAGGTCTTTCAGTTTATGAATATACATATTCCAAGACACCACTCATCATTTAAGTGAATTTCATAATGCAATCAATACTTTACGGTCACACCAACTGCATCAACACAATAGGAGCCCAGCCTCAAAAAATGCATTATAATTAAGGGTCTATAAATTGTGACCAGTGTGTTTCAGATGACTCCACAACTTAGGACTTTTTAATATATTGAGCTCATCCCCTGCTCTGAGGGAGGCCTGTTCTCAAAGGGCGGGTGCAACACAAAAGTGTAACAATGCCATCTAGTGGCAATATCCTACACAGTATACGGTAATGCTGTGCGGTGCATCTCAAGGAATCACGACAAGCCTGAACAGTGACATCTTTATTGGAAGTAACAGAAATGCATCATCTTTAAATGAGTCTGTTTCAGCAGGTAATACACAATGTTGTTTCATAATGCTGACAAGGCCCTTCATGTCCTGTCCTCATTTTAACACAGAGTAGAAATATGATCTATGTGGTTTTCACTGCAGCTCAGCACTGACGATCAGTTTTCCAGTAACTATTTTAAACCCTGCTGGCCACACACACAGGGCACAGACACCAGAACATGCCTCTGGCTTATGTCTGGTGCTGATAGATTGTAACTCTGCATGTTCAAGTGGCTGGGTTTGTTCTTGATCAAAGCAATAATCCACTTTCTCAACATGAAGTGTAATATTTTTTGCTTCCATGAAATATCCATGGATAAATACTAACATATGAAACTCCATGTCTTTCTATCACTTCAGCAGCTTTGATCTCAGTTTATTTATGTACGTACATGATCGATGAGGCCACACGGGGACAAATGTTTCCCAGATGTAAGTCACAAGAGGTCATTTTCAACCCACCAGGATGTGGTCACCCACATTCACAGCCATATCATTTCCATTGTTGGTGAGAAACTCAAGTTCAAAAACACTTTTCTAGTTAATCAGCAATGTTATGTACAATACATGAACATCCAATGACAGTACCACTACTTAATTGCTCCAGCCTATCATACAAATTAAAGAATAATATTTTTTCCTTAGAAAATATTTCTTTTTGTTTTTTATGGTTTTCCAGCTAACTGTCTATCTGTCTGTCTTGTCTACCTAATTAAGTCTACAAGGAAAAGAGAGCAGAACAAAGTGTGACATGTTCCGTAGCCATGGAGACTGAAAAGATTTAAAGAGAAGGACGTAATATAATAATCTTATTTCAGGGGTGAAATTCTGACTGTAAGCGTATATTGTCAAAGTCAAACACAGCAATCAAGTGTTGGTCACAAGAGAAATTAAGAGCACACTGTTTTTTGACTATGCAAATGCAAATATATTCACATAAACTATATATATATATATATATATATATATATATATATATATATATTCGCTATATATATAATTGAAGAGTTACTGGCTGTAGAGATGAAAAATAAGGATTTTGTGGACATAATCATCACAATAATGCTGGGTTTACAAATATTATTGATTTTAAAAAACTCTTAACAACAGCAGACAGCATTAATCACAGCTTTAGCTTTAGCTAGTTTTGTATTCTCATTGCTTGTGCCTGAAAACACATGGACTGTTTTGTTTACTGTTCAAAGAATAGCATGATGAGAAACACATAAATGCTATCTGAACATTTATAAGCAGGTCAGGCCTTCAGGCCTTTTCAAATTAATTGTAATTCAAATATTACATAAACAAACAACTGATAACTGATCTTTGCTGTCGTGTTTCACACAGCACTTCCAAGAGAAAATAATCACTATGAGGCCAGAACTGTTATTTCTTTCTCCATTGATTTTCTGTTGATGAATTTTCATAGGTGGTGCCTTTTTATTTGTCTTTTCATCTAAACTGGATATGTGTTGAGAAGCTAATGTTAAAACTTTCATGACCTGAATAGATTGCATATCTACTTTGTAATCTCATCCAGCAGAATGTGCATTTATTTAAAGAAAAATGTTGAGGATGATCATTTTAACTCAGAGGCATTCTGGACACACTGTCACAGCATCTTATAGAAATACCGGAGCTACAGAAAAATGGAGGCTGTTTATGTGAGAAAGTGCCGGTGGCTCAAATGTCAAAAGGCGCCTCTGTTTACTGTTGCAAAGGAGTCAGATTGAAACGGGTCAGACGCTTTGGACCAGCACATCATCCATCATCTGCCGGGCAAGCTGGGATAGGGGGAAACTGGTGACAGTTCAGCTATTTCAGCTGATGATAAAAAATCATCAAGATGCCAAAAGATTAATCAATCCATAACTGATTGTTTAAAAATTGCAGGTCATTGCAGGGAACTTAACGATACTCATAGTATGTGGGCTAATTAGTTCCAGCAAGAGCTGAAAAAGTGCTTTCAAAGGTGCTACTATTCCTGCAACAGTCAGTAGCCAGCAGTCTGCCAGGTTTGACAGTCCTTCCTGGCAGGCTGAGTTTACTCTTCCAGCAATGTAAGAAATGGTTAAGTTAAC
The DNA here is from genome assembly GCF_963924715.1 of Thunnus thynnus. Classification (NCBI taxonomy): domain Eukaryota; kingdom Metazoa; phylum Chordata; class Actinopteri; order Scombriformes; family Scombridae; genus Thunnus; species Thunnus thynnus. The sequence continues at coordinate 11,308,995 of NC_089520.1, forward strand.
ATATAAGGTTAGACGTGTTGACCTAATTCAATTTTGTTTGGCTTTTTGGGGAAGGAAAGTTCTTCACACATGAATGTATCTGGAGGGGAGTTGGCATATGTTCAGTTTTATTTGATAACAGCAGGTCAAAGATGGTTCATTTTATGTGGAAGGAGGTGGGATATATTCCGCAAGCATTCCTCTGTGTTCTTTTTTGGGAAATCTTACAATTGTGTAAAATTGTAATCTCTAGCAAATAATGAAAGATGGATGAAGGTCTAATGGCACTATGATAAAGTATCTAGATTTGTTTGATGTTTGTGTGTAAAGGTTTCATGTCATAACAAACAGGCCAATTGACAGAATGTACTGTATTAGGGATGATAATCCCTTTTCACGCCACCAAAATGTTAAAAGGAAGCCCTTATAGGTGTTAATTTGTCTAGTTATATGACCAGGGAGTAACTTGATTCTTCTGAACATCTTTTAGTAGCAGCCATAAGCCACTGGGAGCAAATGATATCACAGCTGTGTGATGAATTACCAAAGAGCGTTTGGGCATTATTAAACAGTAGGCTCTTAGCTTTTTCAGAGGAAAAGCTTGTATGACTAGCTTTTATGTGTCAGTGGATTTCAGATATATAATTACAACCAAATGTCCTGCAATTATCACTGAGGCTGGGCAACAGAGCTTACAATCAAGGCTGGGTTCAAGACTTAAGTTTAAGATTTCATGCGTAATTACCCTTTAGTATTTCATGACAAGTGCACTTTGTAAGCCTGCCCAATGTGACAGAAACAGAACAAGGGGGCAAATTGTAAGAGTCATTTCAGATCCTTCTTGATTTGTAAACATATTTTCTACTAAGGAAATTACTTGAGATAATTATAATAACTTCACAACAGCTGTGAAATAAAAATTCAACTCCTAACACACTTTTAAAAATATATTTCCCCTCTTTACAAAGACAAATAGCTTGTGCAAACTAAATTAGCAGAAACTATCCACGTTAAGTTCAGCTTACCTGCTGAGCATTAAAAACATTACACCACTAAATTACAACAGCATCATCTGTACAGCCTGTAAGACAGAGCTGTTATATGAGATACATTATGAAGACTGAGCTGAATAAATGGGCAAGTCAGACACAACAGGGAAGCACATACTGTGTGTGTGTATGTGTGTTTGTGTGTGTGATTGCCTGTGTGTGGTGTGTGTGTGTGTGTGTGTTAAACGGACAAGCACAAAAGCAAGTGTTACAATTACATTTATCAGTTTAAGTTGACAACCTCTGTTAATCTCTTCTTTGGCCCTTTTTTAAAAAAAATATATATTATTAAAGGTGTGTAGATGATTATATCATGTATTTAGTGATATCCATGTCTTCCAACAGGAAAGAATATGTACTGTATATCTCAGGTGTCAGTAAGAAAACATTAGTTGGTATGGTGGACATACTTTGCACATGTTTTCTCATCACTTGTGTATATAACATGCTTTTAAAATTTGAAGTTGATTGTCAGCACGGAGTACAACAAGTCGACCAAAATAAACAGCTATTTACATTGTTTATCACTGTGTTCCAAAATGACGCGTATAAAAGTTTTCTGATCTGATGTCCCTATGAGCAGAACAACGTTGTGTGTCCTTTAACAATTGCTACGCGACTGATATAAAAATTAATAATTAAACTACCATACAAAAATTAACTGCTAACTTTGAGCTTAAGGTTTGGTTTGTTTGGGCACAAAAACTACTTGGTTCAGGTTTGACCATCATTTAAAGAAACAAATTCTGATTGTTGGTTGAAAACAATAAACTAAAAGTGGTCTGTGTTCAGCATTTATTTAAAAAGAAATGTATTTGCCCTGCCTATTTAAATAAAGTCTTATTGAAGCAGAAAAAACTGACATACGTGTCAGTGTTAAGGCATAGCACCTATCAACACAAAACTCAAAAAGTACATTTTGGATGGATGTCATGGAGCAATATTATCAGGGAGATTTTGTGGATACAAAACCAAAACTACAACGACAAAGAAAAAAGTGGAAGAGTCAGGGATCATCTAGAATTTCTGGGTGATATCAAATTTTTGAAGAAACGACATATTTTCTATACTGTTTGACATTTGACAGCCTATTTTCAAAGTGGGATGCATTAGGAAAGCCATGTTGTTGTTGTTGTTGTTGTTGTTGTTGGTGGTGGTGGTGTTGTCTACTTTAAGCTTTGAATGCAATCTACAGTATAGCTCTGAGCTTAAACAACATGATGGTGCTGACCCACCACTTTCCTGTTTTTCAGAATTGTACTTACCTGTTAGCAGTGGATTGAGCAGGATTAATTGACATGTGTCACCAGTAAATGGATACTGGGGTGGGGGGGGGTGGGGGGTTGGGGGCAGGGGAGTAAGTGACTGAGTGGTGCCAAGTTTGCAGTATTCCAAGTAAAGCGTCCTGGCATGCACCAGCAACAGGTGGCACCTTTATGAGTGTCCTGAGTGTTGCATGACAGCGACAGCTATTGGTTTATCACCATGGTCAAGGGGAGAGACGGGTGAGGGGAAAGGGAACAGGAGTTGAATGTCAGTGGATGAGACAGTAAAAGTGTGACAAGCCATGGTGTGAGAAATATGGAGAGGGAAATGGTATCTGAGAAAAAAAACCCCAGATGATGATGAGAGAGAGTTTGAGACAGTACTTTCTCTTTTTTTCACTATGGTGTGAGGAAATGAGGCAGATCGTTCCTTGGCTGGAAATTGAGACATCTCAGTTATCTTGAACCCTCCCTCAGCAGACGAAGCACATGATGAACAGAGAATTCCAGGGAAGCCACGCTAACCTCGACCTCTGACTCTGTTGCAGCTAAAAGAACCTCAGATCGTGACTCAAGCCGATCGGACGACCCTAAAGAATCTCGGCCAATCACGATTCTAAAACCTTGTGACCTGCAATTTCCTAAATCTTGTCAAAGCACGTCAACGACACATATGCCTGTGCCAGCAAATATTATATAAAGAAGCACTGAGTGTAAAATTCATTTCAAATAGCTGAAACGTACCGTTATTCTAACAGCTCAACAGCTCTGATCCTGTTTGTAATGGATGAGACTGTAGGGACAGTGGGAGTGTTTCCCAAATGTAGGACACAACCGTAACATGTCAGAAGAGGTCAAATTTAATTACCAGTGACTCAGTAGGAAGAGCTGAACCATATCCACAATTTCATCCATTTCAATCCATATCCAGTTGTTACTAAGTAACTCACGTGAAAAACACTCAATCAACGCTGTCATGATGAAAAATATATAAACATCCACTGATATTGCATGTATACAAAGCCTGGGAGGGGGCCACGGAGAAAAAAATATAATTAATAATTTGTGCTCTCAATTTATTTATTTTTCCTGTTCCCCTCTTGTAGAGGGCACCAAATGCATTCAGTCAGCCGGAAGTTTGAAGAAAGCGAAGACATTTCCCCTGTAACGTCAGTTACTTTTTAATGTGGTGATGCCTGGTGAATGAAGAGCAGGTAAAACTTGTTTGATTTACTTCAGCTTTGCGAGCAATCCTGAACCCTGAAGCAGAGTTTTTATGATGACTTCGACAGGAGCATGACAGTTTTTATGGCAAAAAAGTCTGTTATCCTATAGAATATGATTAAGGGATCTCTGAGACAGCACAGTGTTGTGCTTACAAGCCAAAACCTGAAGTATATCCACACATCTTAGTCCAAGAAAAAAATAAAACTTTATTAAATCCAAGCCACCCGTAGTGAGGGTGTACGCAAGGCAAGGGAATGGCATGAGGGTGAATTCTGTTGAATCAAAAGCACACATTTTTAAACTGAGAGCACAACTTACTAAATGAAGAGTACAAAATCGTATTCTAAATTGTAAATTCTAAACAGATGATCTTTCTAAATAGTTAAAAGTGTTTAAGAATTGATGTATGGTGGGGGATAGTCTTATTAGCCATCTGATGCACGCTGATGAGTTAGTTATCCTGTCTCCTTATAGTGTGGGCTTACAGCAACTGCTCAGAGTCTGCTCAAGCTATGGTGGCCAGTATGACATTAAATTTAAGTTTAAAAAGAGTGTTGTCATGATTGCTAAAACCAAGGAAGATCAGAAGCAAAATTCCTTCATTCCATATGGCAGAACAAGCGCTAAATGTGGTGAACAAAGTAAGATATTTGGTTCACGTCATCAGGAACGATGATGTGATGATGTGATGATGTGATGATGACAATGTACAGCCCCGGTGTTGCAAACTGTATGCACGAGCCAATATGCTGGCACACAAATATCATATGTGATGTTAAAACAGCCCTGTTTTGGGCCTGCTGTACTCCACTCTATACAGCTCATTGTGGTGCAGTTATAGTAAAGCAAAAATGAAAAAGCTTCAGGTGGCATTTAATGATGCATTCAGAATCTTGCTCAAGCTCTCAAGATGGACAAGTGAAAGTTATATGTTTGTGACTAGTAATGTTTTCATTACATTCATGCTGTGTTGAGAAATTTTATGTACAAATTTATGTGTCGATTAATTGATTCAAAAAATGTATGGCTCCTCTTGGGCTATATATACAGTACTGTGCAAAAGTTTTAGGCACCCTAGATGTTTAGATTCTTATCCATTATGCAACACCATCAGGGAGGTGTCTGATCGGTCCCAAATTTATTCATGACATAACAATGACCCCAAGCATACAGCTAGAGTCATAAAGAACTATTTTCAGCAACAAGAAGAATGATGGTCCTGCAACAGATGGTATGGTACGGCCCCCACAGAGCCTTGATCTCAACATCATGGAGTCAATCTGGGATTACATAAAGAAGTACCTGAGACGGCCTAAATAATAAATCCACAGAAGAACATTCTTTCTCCAGGATGGTTACAACAACCTACCTGCAAGTTACCATGAAAAACTGTGTTAAAGTGTACCGAGGAGAACTGCTGCTGTTTTAAAGGCAAAGCTGCTCACAGCAAATATTTATTTCATTTGTGTAAGACGTTAATTGATAAATTAAAACAATTTATTGCAAATATTTAAGTAAGCATTCTCACTTTAGTTTTAGTGACCAAAACTTTTGCATAGTACTGTGTATATATATATACATATATATATATATATATATATATATATGTGTGTGTGTGTGTGTGTATGTGTGTGTGTGTGTGTGTATATTAACTCTGATTCTGATTCAAAGTCTACAGGCATAACACAGTCAACATAATGATTGCTATTTTAAGGAATATCTAATTACCATAACCTTCCTTACACCCATCTAATTACTACCTAATTTTGACTATGTTAAACTTCATCTTTGAGGCACGTGGAAAGCAATTTAACTCAATGTGCTGTGTTGACAGGTTGACACCAGCTCCCACTCTTGTAATGGCAACTCGCCAAGATGTGACCATTTCACATTCCTGCTAAATTGTCAATTAACATGTATGAAGACGGTATCATGTATCATATCAAGTACTACACACGTCTGTTCAACCATCTGTTAACTGCATCGTGCAGAGCATGTTCCTCACTGCATGAACAGCATGTTCCTCACTGCACCACTGATCACAGTGATAATACAATTTAAGGCTGACTGCTCTTAGAGTTATGATATTAAGATGGAGACTGAAATCTGCCCCACTAACTTGCTGAGTTTATTTGTCTTACTGACATAGTCACATGGAGAAAATACCACCTGCACTGTGCACTTGTCCCCTCTTGATTCACATAAGATGACTGGTTTCCTGGGTGTGATAAGCATTTTCCTATGAGGGCGACTCTGGTCAATGTCTCTTACAACATGTTCAGTAAAGTATTCCTTTTGAAAGTATAATTCAGGCAAAATTGAGTTTTCCATGCTGTTGAGTCCATGACGGGAACATGATGAACGCCACTTTAGAGTCAGACAAGTGTGAAAAGCAAGCATTCAATTACTCTGGAGGTAAAGTAAGAAGTTTAGCTGCATCTTCTACCTCATTGGGTGAATATGTGAGCTTTAAAGTAGCTGGAAAGTGTGAAAAGCTTTTATATACGCAAGCTTCCTGGATCAGAGGTCAGATAGAGGCCAAATCTCCACAGCAGCCGAAGATGAAACCATTTTTATTCTTATGTGACTGTTGCCATTAGACTTGAAAATAACACATCACTTCTGCGTATGCACCAAAAATAGAGGAGGTAATATTTGGTGAGGACAATCCCTGACAGGTCTGTGCAAAGTTATGAAGTCAGTACTCAGTATGAACTCAGTAAAAAGACAGCAAACCTGAAACACCCTTTCATTTATACAACTACTTTTCTAACCGAAGGTATCAAAAATGTCTCCTGATTTATATATGCTGCTGGGGGCTGAGTTCTGACCAGGGTGTATCAGCATAGCAAAGCTAGCAGAGCAGTAAATCAGACACATGGTGTGACCTCATCAGCTACTCGTCTCTCAGAGGGATTGGGGGCATTACCTCTCCCCCGATCACATGGTGCACTCCCTAAAGTTCCAAAACATTATCCACGGTTGATAAAAACATCTTTCTGATTCTGACACTATTAAAATGATCTAGATAAAAATAGTGCAGATGCGGACACCTGAGGAGGAGAGTCGGTGGCCTGCACTGTTGCCTAGGAAAATGTAACCTTTGAAGTCTAGCTCAGAAGATTTTACGCAGTCATTTCTAAAAATGCTGGAATTACATTTGGCAACTTTTAAAGCAATTTTCATGTCAACATTATGCAAATTAGCAAGCCAATGAATGGTACACAGACAAATATCAAACACAACTAACCATCTGTGGCTGGCAGTAATGTGGCGGCAAAATACTATATTGACCGAGACGGATCAAAATGAAAGAATGAGATAAGACATTGCTTGAGGGAGCAGACTCAAAGGAAGATATGGAATATCAAAGAATAGGTAGATATGTACGGCAAATGAAGTGGAAGGGAGGCAACGGGGAACCAGAGGAGGTGGAGTGTGAATTATGAGACAGACCATTAGAAACATATGCAGACAGTTGTAAGGAGCCAGTTGACAGGCAGGTCAAGGAATTTCGAGAATACTAAGCCATGACTGTATGTGCTACACCTGAAAGCAAACAGCAATATGAAGATGCAAGAAACAGCGTATGAGGGAAAACTTGGACAAGCATGTAATCTCTCATTATTCAATTGTATGTGTTTTACGCAATGTAGAATCAAAACTGGAGCTTGACCTCTGATTCTGTGGCCAGAGTATGATGAGAGCATCCATCATCGGGGATGAAATGGACTTGACACAAGATTTGCTGATACTGAGTGTCAAGGGCCGGGAAAACAGGTAGAAACCACAAGGTAAGATAAACTTCCAGATTTCAAGAGTTACATCAATTTATGTAAGAGTTTAAGTGAAAAATGTACTAAATCTACCTCTGTATGTATTATTTTATGCTTTCAAGTCTTTTTTCAACCTTTTCTATAACCAAAACACATTAATGATGTTTCTTTCAGATTCTCAAAGTGTAAAAAATTCGGCCACTTTAGATTTGATGACACGTACATTCTGTCATTCTTGCTTTAATATAACATCAGTAGTAGTAGTTGAAAATAAAAGTCAATAATAAAATACAAACAGTTTATCTATTCATTTATGTATCTGTGTATACTGTATACTGTACCTGTGTGTATGAATTAATAAATGAAGATTTTATTATTGTGTCATAACTATGCTAAGTTCATATTAAGCTGATCCAGACGGTTGTGTAAACATTTTAAAACAATACAACAAAAATATTTGAATTGTATTTTTAGATCTGCATGTCTACAAAAATCATAAAACACTGACAAACTGTGTCCTTTTTGAACACTTAATGAATACAAATAAATACTAATTAAATACTCTATCTTTTGAGACAAAATTGAACAACCAGTGCAATTTTTGATCATCTGTGAACCAGAATATTTCAGGATTTTCTTCAAGCTTTTCTACTGAAATTTGAAAAATTCTTCATTCATCATAGTATGTTCAATATAAAAGAAAATGGGACTTACACTAAACTTCTCCCAAATCAGACAGCTCACTTTTTTTTTTTTCTGAATATTTTTGAAGAGGATGTGCAACTAGATATCTTTGGCTTTTAGATAAGTGACATGTAACATGTGGTCATAAATTGGTTTAAAATGCATGTATGTCCTTACTGTGGTATGTATGTGCATGTATGTATCAGTTAATAAAGTTGTTTGAAATTAACAAAGTGCAGACAGAAAGACAGGACTGAGACTGTAGTTTTACAAAAATTAAAAAAAGAAATAATGCAAATAAATCAAATAAGTTATCAAGTTTCATATTTGCATTAAATTATTATACAATATAATGATACAATATAATAATTCACTCTTTAACAGATAAGTCAGGCATCGCAGTAAAAATAAAGCGTGGAACAGTTTTTACGTTCTCCATCAACTCTCCCCAGACCCTGACCTAACTAGATGACATGGCTAAACCTCCAGCCATTAAACCAGTACGTGCCTTTGGTGTCATCTTTCCATGTGAGTGACCCAGTAAGCCAGATAAGTAGCTGGCGAAAATGTATGTAATCTTACGCATTAAGTGCTTATGCTTTTATGACATCTAGAAACATGTACGCTACTGTATACTACTGCATTAGACACTGATATCCTACATAATCCCCATAGTTTTGATATTTAAAAATCTGAATCAGTACAACCCACTTTTCTTCATTTTTATTTCGTCATCTCAAAATAAAACTTGAAAGCAGAAATTTGCAATAACTTACACATTGACAATGCATGTGAGTTAAATAGTCCCAGACCTAAGACCACCTCTGACCTAAGACCAGAAAATTATACCTGGAGGCATATTTCTTAAAGTGTGACAGATTTATGGTTGTTGTTGTTTGCTAAAGGCAAAGTTCACTGGTTTTACTGTCAGGGCAAGAAAAGTCTCAGCAGTTGGGAGGACTGACATGTAGTTAAAAAAAAAAAAAAAACAGGAGAGGGAGGTCTGTCATGCCTGTCCCTTTAAGATGTAAATTTGTTGTGCATAAATTTGGGTTGTTCTGCTATCACAGATAAAAAAAACATGTCAAATTTAGAGGCCAAATCCACTAATCCAAGCCAAAACTGATTTTCAAACAAGGGGAAAATGAAGAACAACACATTCTGTATGTATACTCCACACAGTACAGTACTACTTCAGTAAATTTAAGTTTATCATCATATTTAATACATGAACACATTTGTATCTATCAGTTTGCATTTTGATATGATCATCTACTGTATGTGTACTTCTGGTTAGGATGTTTTGTTTTGTTGGAGATATAAACACTTGTTGATACTCTTGATCATGTTTCAGATGTTCATAGGAACATAAACTCTCAACAGCTGCCCCATGTTTGGCTTGACATCCAGCCAGGAGGGGACAATGTAGCACGCCTACACATCACTTCTTAATATAAGCCTCTATGGACAGTGGCTGGCAAAGTTTACTGTGTCTTAAAATAATACAACTCTGAACATGACATGCAATTGGAATACCAGAGTGTGTAATGAAAGACGAGAGACAAAAGATTTCAAGGGCTTATGTTGAAGCCTTGAACTTTCATTTAGATGTAGCTGTGGCCAATACAGAGTGATCAGAGCCAGCCTATTGTTATAACTCTAAATCCATCCTAGTGTTTCTAATATGAACGTTTTCATAGATTGCCTTGAAGAGGACACTGTGCTCTGGATATTAAATGATTCATAAAATAAACCCCATCATTTTTCCACTTAAGTTTGTCAAGTCAATATTGACCATTTATAAATTTCTTATTTTGTTAATTAAGCTTGGCAGGAGTTTTTGGATGTACAAAAGCACTGCACACAGTGTTCTGATATTATCTGAGCACACAGAGAACTATTGATTTAAATAAAAAATATCCACCAAACTGTTTTGATGTGTTTGATGTTAATGCACTTCCCTTTTTTCAGATATAATTTCAGGTATGTGGTTTGTAATAAAAGTGTCAACTACTGTCTTATATGTTGCACTTCATGTGTATGTATTATGAACATCCTTTAAAAATGTAAAAAAAAACAACAACAACAACAACATGAGTTTGGTTCTTCTAAGAGTCTTGCCTCCTTTATTTTCATAAAGAACTGTTCAAACAACAATCTATAAATCAGGACATTAAATTTTAAGAGTTACAGGGTCATATTACCATTTCATAGCTCACATAGTATACATAGTATACCCAATCTACTCCTTAACACGTGAACTCAGATATTTTTAGAATTCATGCTAGTGAGCAAACAAATTTCATCTTCATTTGTGTGGAAGCATCTGGTTCATGAGTACAAATGATTCTTTAAAAAGTATTTAACCTGCTCTTTGACCCACCCTTCATGGTGCCCCTCTGTTTCACCGCCCACTCAACCTCCAATGTCTTTGGAGTGACCACAAATACTAAAAAGCCTAAACAGCTTTTGGCAGTCACTGAGTCTAGGCAGTAGAGGAGCATCAAGCACAGACTCGGACGCTGCTGGAAGGATCTATTACATTGAAAAATTGGGAGAAGGCACAGTGTGACTAGACTGCTGCCTGAAAGGGAACAGAGCTGAGAGCACTGAGGACTGTGAAGAGGTAGGTGGCCCTCAAAACAAAGGCTGGATGAGTAAATGTACTGAGCAGAGAGAAGAAAGGGATTACAGTCAATGTCATTGTTTGCATCAGAAAGAACATCAGCATTTTGTGAGCAGGTGCAGCAAATTATACAAACACGTGTACTGTAATGCTTCTGTTTACTTCTACATAGAGCTGAACTTGCTGTGCTTAAAGAGCAATAAAGTGACTTACGGTAAATTTAAGTGTTTTATGTGCTATCTAGTTTCAGTTACTCAAGTTACAGATTATGTTGCCATATTAATAATTTAGATATTCGTTAAACATTATGCGGGATTTAGTTACACACAGATTTGATGTTGGTGCATGAAATCACTTTAGTGAGGCATGCAGGCTTCTCAGTTTGAATTTCATGTTTTTAAAATTGGGAGGCTGAATCATAGCAGTGAGGTCAGAGCTGTGAGTTTGTTGGTTGATGACTAACTTTAGATGGAGGCATCAAATCGATACGTAGCCTGAGATTCAGAGTGCTGCATGGAAGATGTGGGTTGTATTTTGGCAGAAAATAGGATATGTTTTTCACATTAAAAAGACCTGCAGAAGATTGTGGCTGATACTGTTCACTCTGTAGTCTCCCCTCCTCTCATAATTCTGTCTCAAATTGTGCACATGCAAGCATGTCTTGTTCTGTTGATAAAAATAAGAAAAGCTATTACGGTCAATGCAATTACACTTCACAGACCTGTAAGGAGACAATCAATTTGTAAGATAAGACATAAAAATAAAGCATAATAAAGACAGCCTGCAGTACATGACATACTATAGGTTAAGCATTTGTTTTGTATGGTGTATATGTATCAACTGTCAGCTCTCCTACAGCGATTGAACAAATGAGGAGATCCACTGGGAAGTTCAAATAACACCATTAGCGCTCATTTGACACCGAAAGGCCTTGTCATCAGGCTCAGTTTTGTTTGAGTTACACAGCTGAAGCCACTTTCTGCCTTGTACACTCAGCAGCAGTCAATGACGTGTAGTGAAATGCAGTGAGGGATATTTGAGAGGCTACCAGATGCCATTTTGAGAGTATGTGGTCAGTGGTGCAGTCATCTGCGGTGGGTGGCTGAATCACTGAGACGTGTCACGTATTACTGAGACATTAAGAGTAATTCCTTTGTCTGCCATTGAGCATCTTGAAGCGTTGTTTCCACAAACTTCAAAGAACTTCAAAGACCGTTCATGATGTTTAATATGAGGTGAGGTCAACTTTAAGTAATGTCAAAGGCAGTGTTCTGCACATGTCACAAACAGCTAAGGAATCACAAAATCACTGACTGTAATGATAATTCTGGTACAGTCAGTGATGAATGAAGCAGAATTAATTATGAGATAGACATTGAAAATACAATGGCAGCAAATAATTGTCACACAAATCTTTTCAATTTCAGTATTTTCATCACATAAAGAAAATAAACTCATCATATTTACATCAATGCTATTTTCTCCTTCAGGGCTGTGTGTACACAAAATAATAGTGTGAGTCATATAAACAGAAATCAATAGTAAAGCACAAAGGAAAAACATGGGACAGCAAGTACTGCAGTGACAGCCAGCCAGGCTACATACATTACATGTAATGATGTTTTGAAGCATAGCTCTTATTTATAAAGCAACAGTAATATTGACTGAAATGCGGCCTCCAGCACAAATCTTTGAGATCTCAGGAATAGTGACTGGCACAGGATCTCGGGATGTATTGACAGCTATTTTGCCTGCAATGTCTCCTCCCACTTAAGTCAGAATTCATTAAAAGAGATGAGAGCCTCAGCCAAATATTTAACTATAAATGTAATGAGCTAAAATGGCGAAACTATTCAGTGGGAGGGAAGAGGAGTGGGTTTCCTTTAATGCAAAGGGCTTTCTGCCAAGATGTCTCCTGTTGCAGGCAGTTTTGCTTTTACCATATGTGTTGTGTAGTTCATTTTCGAGACCCACCAAGAGCCAAGATCACTGCTGAAGCCCAAAACCTTTCTGAACATATGCTGGAGCACGTCTGCAACTAAAAATAAAATGCTACTACTTTCCAAGATGGCGGGTTGTATTTGCAGTGGGACATCAGGACAGACTGTTAAAATTTTAAAAATGAGGTGAAATATTGAAGTTTCAGTATTAAGTAAAATTGTGGCGCAAGTCAAAAAGAGTCAGACTTGTGTCGAATAGAGTTGTTAGACAATTTCATATTTGTTTAAAGGTCCTGAAAACCTATTTTCTCAATCATCTTACTATGAGCAATGGGATCTTACATGATCTGCAGAGTATTTGATTAGCAGAGTATTTGAGTCTTAATCTCTTTATAAATAATAAACAATCAGATTTCAAGGAGTTGGAGTACACATGCTGTTTGAACACCTTAAAACCTTTTGGTAAAGCGGGTTGCATAATAATTTGTGTACTACAGTAGAAAGTATTAAGATGCAATCTAGGGCTGCAACTAACGATTATTTTCATTATTGATTAATCTGTCAATTAATGAAATAGTTGTTTGTTGTATAAAATGTCAGAAAATGGTGAAAAATGTTGATCACTCACATCCTCAAATGTCTTGTTTTGTCACTGTTCACAACCCAAATATATTTGGTTTACTGTCATAGAAGACTAAAAAAACCAGAAAATATTCACATTTAAGAAGGAATTTTAGTATTTTATCTTAAAAAAAAAGACTTCAAACGATGAGTTGATTATCAAAATAGTTGGCAATTAATTTTCTGTTGATTGACTACAGCTGCAACCGCAGCTTTAATGCAATCAATAGTGACTGGTGTCTATAAAAGCAAGCATTTTGGTTATGGCTGTTCTTTGCATTATTAAGTTCATAAAGATAAGGCAGGATGAAATCACCCAAGATCTTAATAGTAATCAGAAAAACCTAAATCATTCACCAAAACCTAATAAACAAGTATTTTAAGGTAACGGGCAAAACAGAAAAGAAGACATTGTCAAAATAAATTTAAAAAAATAAAACAAAATCATGTTATGTCATCCAAGTAAACACAAAAGCACCAACAGCAGAACTCAAACAGGACTCACCTCTTCATGCCAACTACATTTTCTGAAAATCTATGTTCAGCTACAAAGTAATAATGACAATAATATAAATTGCCCATATATAACCACACCTACTTTAAGCCCCTATCCAATAAGAAGATTACAGCCTCTCAACTTGAGGTCAAATTTTACATGAACAAAAAATAGTATCAGCATAAAGTAATGCATGTGACCTTTCATAACAGAGAGGACATGACCTAACAGTTAAAATGAGTCACATGAGATACTCGTGATCCTCGTGTCATATTACACATGATGTTTTTTATATAAAACACTTGTGGCATCTTCAATGAAAATTCAAACCAAGTAAAGCCTGTGACTATACATGCCTGACAGTCACATGCTGAAAATATTTTCATAAATAATGTATATCTCAGGGTCATATAATTTATTCAACTTTATCAATTCAATGATAATATATACATGTTATATTATCTTAATGCTTAAATGTGTGTTTCTAAATTGTACCATAATTTTTTTTCAAGCCCGTCTTAAAATAACAGTTAGGTGCCCGAATGAACATTGATGTTTTTCTTGCTGTAATCATTCCTGCTGTTCATACTGACAATTAGTAGATCCTCTCCAAATGCACTTACAATGTAAGTGAAGGGGGACTAAATCTTTTGAACAAAGATGTATTTAAAAGTTTAGTTGAAGATAATATGTGGCTCCAGCCGTCTGAGTTAGTCACATAAAGTGGATATTTTCCACAATTATAGTCTTTTCAGTAAAAATGTCCCTCTTTGCGTCTCAACAGACACAAGTGTTTTCCTGTTCAGCTCCAGTGGATGAAAGAGGGATTTTGGCACTAAAAAGACTGTTGAAAGTTGAAAGATATCTATTTGATTTGACTTCTTTGGACAGCTGAAGCTTCATATCAGCTTCAAGTAAACATTTAAATTCTTTTTTTGCATGGGAGGTATAGTGGTCATTTGGGCACCTGACAGTTGTTCTAGAACAGACATGAAAAAATGAAACTGAAACTGTCCTTTAACTCCTTTAACTAATATGATCTGGACAGGGAGGCTTTAACAGTAGCGGTCTGTGTAACATTTTAAAATTTAGCCTAACTCTTCACACTGTTTATTTAAGGCTTTAACAAGTCCCGTGGTTAATTAACACATGTCTGCTAAGGATTCCCAAGATAGGAATTCATGTTCCCATGTTGAGGTCAACAAGTACTCTAAATGACACTGGTTGCTGCCTCTTACTGACTGGTCAGAGAAACTGCACTAGTGGAGAAATCCAGTGTGCCTCAGGAAATAACATCTGAGCAGTTAAGAGCAGCTGAATTTCCTCCAAGAGTTTTAAATAAATCTATGGCAACCTCTGAGTGGTGTCTGCTTAAATTTTCAAAAAGAGAATGAGCAACTATAAGCACAAACCAATCCCAAAGTTAAAAAGTCAGACACCTCAAGCTCTGAAGAGAATGTCAGTCAGTTTCATGATTTCCCTTTGAGCCATGCATGTACATTGTACTAAAGATTTCCTCTTTGTTCTTCCTTTTTGCTACAGAGCTTTCTGAATCGGCAGAGCTCAAGAGGATATCAAGATGTGGAAGAGGTCAAAGGTGACCGATCAATCTGCCGCTGGGCAGACGGGTAAGTGCAGAATGATGGACGCCTGCCCTCTCTGGTTAGGTCAATCAAGGTATTTGTATTGCAGCTTTCTGCACCTGTATTTCCTCTTACCTGAGCAATGATGATGAGCAGGATCCATTTGACTTGTACAACTAATCTTGCACAAAATTAAAATTAATGTGACATTTTATTCAAGAAACACCAAACCACAAGACAAGAAAACACCTGGGAAAGTTTGCAGCGTCAAAGATTACCTAAGGTTGGTGCCTGCATCTTTTTTGAAGACATGGAATACCCAAGGCATCTGAATAATGTTGTATTATGCTGAGTGCTGACCATTTCTGCCGAGAAAACGAAGATAATCACCACAGCTATTTCTAAGTCGAAGCAGTCAAATAATATTCATGGTTTTTCAAATCCCTGCACAGTATATCCTCCATGATGTCAAGAGAACTCTCCAGCAACAAGCATTTCTTTTTATCTGACAAGGGCACAGATGCTGTTTTTCAATGGAATTTTTTTTTTCCTTTTGCTAAGTGAAAAGAAGAACCAGCAGCTTTTAAAATGTGGCGCTGACCGTATCATTCATCAACTTCTCCCCCCTTCCAAGGATGTGATTAGGAAGTTGTCAGTCAAATAAATGGTCACAGTTGCCACAAGATGAGATGCATATAAGATGCAATCACTGAAGAGCCATGTTGTGAAAAAAAATCTC
Organism: Thunnus thynnus; assembly: GCF_963924715.1. Lineage (NCBI taxonomy): Eukaryota > Metazoa > Chordata > Actinopteri > Scombriformes > Scombridae > Thunnus > Thunnus thynnus. The sequence goes on from NC_089520.1 coordinate 11,324,980, forward strand.
AAAAAACATCAAGAAAAAAGAATTGTGTGAGTACATCTGAAGAGCAATACTGACATGCCGTTAATCGTAACACGGATGATCAACAATACCATCATGCAAGATCAATGCAACAGTCACTAGCAGCCAGCAGCTGCCACATTTGAAGAGAAAATTGAAAATGAAATGGGGTCCTTGTTTGATAGACGACAGAGTGAAGGCTTATTTGAAAATAAATTTCCTACAAATTGCTGTTTCCCAAAGTAATTGCACATAATTTCTCTCAAGCACTGCGCAGGAATCATCCTGAGACATCAGCCTCGAGCGACTCCATGGGTGATCTTGAAGTTAAGTCTAATCAACAGTTTTACAGCACAACTGTTTACATACTGCACGATACGGCTACTAACACCTTGTATATTATTTTTGTCTATGACTAACAATTTTTCGTTGTGTGATGTGTCTATGGTCTCTGAATATTTTGTTCACCTCAAGTTGTATCTGTGTCTGTGCTTCCCATCCCTGGGTTCTACAGTATTGTTTATGTTGGTGTTTTATGTGTCCGTAATCCTGTCGAAGTTCCAACCTGCCATGGTGCTTTTGTCAGGATTCATATTTACCTGTCCTGTTCCTTCTCCTGCTGTCACGTTGCGTGTTTAGTCGACGGTTCTGAGGGAGTTCACCCAGACGACAAAGGTATGCAAGCGAGAAAGAAAACAAATTTCACAAACGATTCACCTGTATGTAAGTGCATGACTCCATGTTGGATGACTTGCATGTATGACATGGTCTTCATCACTCATTGAAAGATGTCATCCAGAGTGGATGATTCAGCTTTCAGTGTCACAACAGATGCATTTCATTGTGACATTTCAAACAACGTCCGAAGGAATACCACCTAAAGGCTGTTGCTTGAGGACACTGCGGTTGATTGCCATATGTCTATTTATCTGCAATTTAAAGGGAAAATGCCACTTTTTAAACTCACACCCACATGCTGATTAGTCCTGCACAGAATGTTGGCACAGTTCAGTCTCAATAGGTGAACTTAGTGAGCTCTACAGGGACATCTCCAAGAGGTGGCATGATCACTCCTAAAACCTGTGTGCCCCCTTTAAATCATATAACATAAAACTTCAAGCTAAACTAAACATAATTACACTTGTAAATCTGGGTAAATATTGACAAACAGAAAACAGCACGTATTTTGTATCAGTGAAAAGATTACCAATGATCACCTATTTAAGGCTAGAGTTTTACATAAAGAAGACCAAGGCAAGCTGAGTAACCCCTTTAAGTTACCCTTTCTGTATTCCCTTGAGATTTTTGGCCTTTTCATGCCGGACCCACGTGTTCTCCTTGGGTTCACTGTGAGGACTGGCACTGTCACAGATACAAAACTGCAATTTTTTTGATCCTAGCAGTTCAAAGAAGGTCTAAGGGAATCATGTGCTGTCAAGTTAACACAGACCATTGAGGTCTCGAGGAAACAAGCCGGAGTGACACCCATGACCTCTGTGAGCCCTTAAGCTTCACCCAACTCTCAATACAGTATCGTTTGATGTCTAGTACTCCCTTGACAATACTGTGAAGGAATTTTGAGCAACACAAGTGCACCACAATGCTTTGAGGTATCATATATGCTTAATATAATCATAGATACCACTTGTCTATCCCTGTTCACTTGGTCATCAAGTTAAAAATGGAAATTAGCAGTTGTAGCCAACCAGTTCTAAACAAGACTAGGTCAAAACCTAGTATATGGCTGAAACATGTATGAAACGCTAGAGGGCTTTTAATTCATAACAGATACAGGAAGTGGCAGCATTTGGCCGACCAATGGTGTAACTTCATCACTCAGTCAGTGAGTCAGTCACTCAGGGACAGATATTAGTGTTTATACGACTGGCCCCGCTGTTGAGGTCAAGAATCTCATCACACTGGGACGTAAACAAATAAAAGCAAATGGTTCACCATTACTTATTGTACATGCTTTTCAGCTACATATTGGACAGCTGAGCCCAAATGACAACTAAAGTTGCACTGACGAGTATAAACACAACATCACAGAACAATAACAGTGGGAACATGTTGGAGAGTCAGCAGGTTGTGAAAAGTGCTCTGAATATATTCTTTATCATTCATTCATTCATTCATTCATTCATTCATTCATTCATTATTTCATTCATTCATTTATAGTATTATTTGGCAAGCCAGGCATATTTATAAAGCACAACTTTCAATTTTCATACACAATGGCATTTCAAAGTGCTTTACAAGGCAGAAAAGATGCAAAATAAGGAAAAAAAAACATTTAAAAAGCTAATAGAAATTTAAAAAAGAGCAATAAAGAGAGGAGCGTGCAACATGCAAGTACAGTATGTATAGAAGTGTTTAATATTTAGTTTAAATTATTCTGTATACAGAATAATTTAAACGAATAAGTTTAAATTAATTTAATTGATTAATTTAAAAATAAAAAGTTTGTTTGAACTATGTGTAGCTGTGTGCTAAACACTGTGAAATGTAAGGGTACAAAATGCATGGATAACAAGAGAAAGGATAAAACTTTGTATCTGCTGCTTTTAATTCTGATTAACTCAATTAGAGTTAACTTCAGTTGTAATTTTGGAAATACTTTTCTAGTAACAATTCATCCTCAATACAGGAAGGAGTCCTTTCAACGTGATGCAAAAGCAATATAAAATAAGAAAAGTAATTTTGGAAAATGAAAAGAGAAAAGTAAAATAAAGCAGGGGCATTAAAAATAGTCTTCAATAACAACTTGGCTGGATAGATGACTCTAAAACAGAACAAACAATGAAACTGTATTAGAAATATGATGAGATCGTTATTTGAGTTATTTTCAGACACATGCATTTCAGATGAGGACTGAATAATAAAACCTTCAATTATCTTAGTGATAGCAGCCCATGGACATGCTTATCCATCTGACAGCCAAGATCAAGAGCCAAGATCTCTTGAAAAGTAAGATATAAAGAGTCTGGTGACGATTACAAATGTATATCTAATATGTCATATATATATAAAAGATATACATTTTACGCAGTGTTTATCTGTAACATAAGCCATGTTAAACCTGCTCAGGAATAGCGGGATTGTCATGAATCTTTTTTAGTCAAATTTATGCCAACTACACTCCATGATTTTATGTGTTGTGACTGACCCATAAAATCAATGCCTGGCTTAAACATTCAGCTTTATATGCTGGTTTATATTAATAGGCTGATCAATATTTCCATATTGCTTTTAATGATGTTCACGTCACCCTTGTAAGTCCACAACATTAACGTTCAGCTTGTTAACAACTGCAAGACCAATGTAACGTTACCAGTGCTCTGCTACATATAGTACATACACCTCAGTAACACCTGCCACAAGCAATTTACCTCCATTGCGCTTCAGACTGCAAAATACTGCTGGGGCACCCTGCTCATTTCTCCTACTATATAATCTATAGTTTATATTCTGCCTATTGCAGGTCTTTCACACCAGGTGAAAATTATTAAAGCCCAGGGATCCCTGGACCAGCTGAACCCCCGTGATCAGCGTTCAGTGATGTCCCTCTCAAGATTACTGTGGGTTAGTGGGACTTTTACAATTAAACTTGCATCAATGCCTAATTCCAAAGACACTGGTGGACTCAGTGGACAAAAAATACCACAAAAGTGCCCTCTAAGGTGCCCACACAGTATTATAAGGTGCCCTGTAAGGTGCCTCCATTGTATGATAAAGTGCCCTCTAAGGTGCCCACACAGTATTATAAAGTGCCCTGTAAGGTGCCTCCACTGTATGATAAAGTGTCCTCTAAGGTGCCTGCACAAAGGATAAAAACATATCAAAGTTCTGTACTGACTGTCTAGTGGGTAAATCAGGATGAAATGCCCTATAGAGTACCTCTACATGTGACAATCTGAAATTAAATGCCCTCATGGTGCCCTTTCAGTGGAGTAAAATGTGATAGTGTCCTGTGAAGAACCCCCCAAAAATGAGAAAACATGATGTGCCTTTAAATGAAGAGGATGTAATGTAGTGTCCTATGATGCTGTTGTAATGGGGTGAGCTGGGGGTTCTGTATGGGTGCCCTTCTAGTAAATAAATAAATAAATAAAAGTAAAAAATAAAAAACATACTGAAGTGCAGAATTGGGTGCCCTTTCAATGAAAAAAGGTGCCCTATAGGGTCAGTGTATGGGAGAAAAACATTGTGAAAGGGGGGTCCATTGAATGTATCAGGTGCCCTTTATATTCTTTTGCTCCTGCCCCTGAGACAGCCTGAGTCCACCACTGTCCAAAGACAAAAATGTAAATCACTCAAAACATAAGCTACTATAAGTTGGACCCATATCGTTTAGACCTTGTGGGTCTCTATAAACTGTAGAGGGCAAATCATTTTTAATTCCTCCAAACATGACATATTTGTCCAATTTTCCCTGTTTTGAACGCTCACAAATTTAGACTGAACTGTGCTAAGAAATAAGAATATTATGTACAGAACTATCAATGAATATAGGAGTTTAAATTAATTATATATGTCCTTTCATGACCATGCAATGCTACAGACTCTTTGCAGGACAGTTTATCACAAGCAAATTACCTTCTTTCTATCATATCTCTATATAGCATATAACAAGCTGCATACAGTTTAGCAAATTTAGGCCAGTCAGAAATGCTATATAATTATTTGCAATTAAACCACAATGAATTTAGTTGAATAAGAAATATTCCAATAAATATTAACTCATGTTTTCAACATGACATAAACATTCATGTTTATGGCAAGAATACTGAATTTATCATAACACTGTTAGCTTTTGGGGTCTTTGACTTACATAAAGCATTATACAGTCACTTCAGGGTGCATGATTATACACTCAGGATGAAAAACTCACCACTAATATCACCAGGCTTGTGAGGTGGGAGAGTCCAAAGTACATTATTACAGAAAACTCGGTTAGGTCTTATTTTACAAAGCTACTACTAAACTTGTCTTAATGTATAAAAAAGTTTTGTTTTTTTTCTATAATCATTGAATTCATAGCATTTCTCTCTCTGGAAAGGTTTCAGATGTTTGTACTGCTCATCACGATGGCTGTTAAACCAATGGGAGATCTCAATGTTCTCCCTGTCGTGAGGGTGTAATGTCAGACTAAAGCCAACAAACTGGAGATGTAGAGTAGGTGGAGATCTAAATTAACATACTAGCATTCTGTTTTTGCAAAAATAGCAACAGAGTTTCTACTGAGATATTAGTACAAAAAACCTTTGGCTCGGTCAAATAATCCTAATGGAAAACTATTTTACAGTAAGGTTGAGCTGGAAGACAGTCATGCTAGTTAGATTCAGAAATTTTGCAGTTGCTTCTATTATCAGTTTATTATACAGTATTTAGGAAAAAACATAAAGAGGATTAAGCTGATATGACAATACTTATGCCAGCTACTTGGTTGCATTCACCATTAGGTGTTCATTTTATCTTTTCTTAGCCCAGATAGTCATTATTGTGGCATTCTCATCCCAGAACATGTCACCTCCTTCAGGTGAACACTTGACACGCACGTTTGTACAGTATGTGTCTATGTGTGAAGTTTACACTGGCAAATGTTTACTGGGTAACTTGTCTGGGTTTTAGATATGTACTGTATCTATCACCCACTTAGAGTCTTAGTAAGCTCTGCTTAAAAATGTATTTTTTCGTCAAACATATAACACTTCTGTTCACTGAATTACAGAGGTGCCTCCTCAAAATATCATAATTGTAGTTTATCTTTACCTGGTTCCCTCTATACATTAAGCTTGTCTAATTGTTAATATTTTTTTTATTTGATTAGGCATCAAGATTAAGTCGAAAGTGCCCGGTGTCATGATAACGCAGTTTATGGAGGAACTTCCAGAGGGAAAGACAACTCCAGATTTCACCCGCAAACCCATTGCTCTGACTATTCAAGAGGGTAAGGGTAAACAAACAAACAAATAAGGATATTAATCATCATACTTTTTCATAGTGCCAATTCATTTTCTTCTACTCTGTAATCCCAATATCAAGACAAACATACGAAAGACACTATTTCAGAAATATTTAATTGTATTATTAGAATATCAGTAAGAAAATGTGGCCTTAATCTGAAGAATACTAAAGAATTACTAAATATATTACAACAAATAATCTGTCCCTTTTTCCTTCAGGTAAATTTGCCATCTTTAAAGCCAAAATAGTGGGCAATCCAACACCTACTGTAACATGGAGCAGAGCTAATGGAGAAATTAAGTTTGATGGTCACACGTGCCTGCAGAAGTTTGACAACGCATCTCATGAGCATACCCTTGAGGTAAGCTTTGTAGTAACAGTTAAAAGGTATAAATTATGACCATCTGCAAAAACAATCCTAACAATCAACCTGCTTTCAGTGATGGTAAAAATGCAATTAACTTTGGCATTGCGTTTCGGTAGTTTCCAAAGGTGACTCCAGAGGATGCTGACACCTACAAGTGTTATGCATCAAATGAATATGGAAGGGCTGTTTGCACTGTTGTCTTGAATGTTATTGCAGGTAAGACCCTTAACACTCTTTGAATCACTGTTTCTCTCAAGTATGGTACATAACAATGGTATTATATATATTCTTGGCATATTGAATTGTGTCAACCAGATGATGAAAATGAAATTTATTGTTTGTTTACAGTTGGATTCTCTAAAGCCAAGGAACTTCAAAAGGTAGAAGTAGAAGGTGAGGCTTCAAATACATTTTGGCCTTCATGGTTTTAGATGTGGTAAGCTTCATATTTATTTTCTTTGGCAAGGCAACTTGGGTTTATTGGCTGTTGGGTCAGGGCACACCATCTTAAGGTTAAACATTATCATAAAAAGTGAGCTAATATAAACTGTCCCTGCTCCTGTCAGACAAAACAAGGACCCAGTAATAGACAAACTAGCAATGCAATTAAAAACACATTTATCACATTTTTACGAAAGGGAATTGAGCAACCAGCTGTATACATTAATACAGGTTGATGGTTTGCATTTAAGCTATCAATACTACCAGCAGTTCAATTTCTCTGTGCTACAACCTAGCCCATAAATTTCCATAGCAACATGACATTTTATTAATTAATTGGAAATATTTGGAAACAAATCTGCCTGTCATGGTTCATCTGTCACATCAGCACAGTGTCACTGTGACACCTGACACATTAATGGCTCTCTAAGACACTGAATTTTTGAACAGCAGCACCAAAATGTGTTCGGCTGTATAAACCAAACACAACGTGCTCTGGTTCACCAACATGGACGGTCGGCAATCAGCCATCTTTATTTTTGTTACAGTTTCCTTTTTGCCAAAAAACATCAAAGGGGCAGCAGAGATTAGAAAGATCAGAATGTCAGTCATTCCAGCTTTCTCTGGCCTGAGCACTGTTAAAGACGGAGCTTAACGTAATGTTTGATCATTCAGATAATGTGTGCGAGGAGCAGAATTTTATTTGGGCATGAAGGGATACTCTTTAGGGTGTCAACTAGATACAATTGTCTCCTTTCCATCTCTAGTACCTATTAAGCTGAAAACAAAGCTTTAATCAATGCATTATAGGTTTAGTACAGTTAAATGGAAGCTGCTCTTTTTGAATACCTTTGTACAAGATAACGCATGACATAAATATTCAGTGATGGACTGATATTTCTGGCTATGGTTCCTCAGATGTAGCGGAGATGAGAGGCAGACTTAAAAAACGGTGAGTAAATTATTGTAAACTTAACTGTTTGTTGTTCAAATAAACTGTTTTATGACAGTGATCCATACAGTGATTTTTCTATGACAGTATGAGAGAAATTGTTTCAGTGAAAACATGATTTTTTTTATTTTTTATTTTATTTTACTCTACAGTAATCCTGATGGAACACGTGAACAAAAGCCAATGTTGCTAGAGGAAAAGATCTGGGAAATTCTTCTTAGCGCAGACAAGAAAGACTACGAGCGCATCTGTGCTGAGTATGGTATCACCGACTTCCGCGGCATGCTGAAGAAACTTAATGATATGAAGAGAGAGAGAGAGGAGGAGATTGCGGCGGTATGGGGCCTTTAAATTAAGCTTTCATTATATTAGAAGACTCTCCAACAAAACATCTCTCAGTGCAGATCTGTTTTGTTGTTTGTTAGTGTTTGCTGTCTTTTTATACAGGCAGCCTCGTTCATTTTAATAATTCATTGTTCTTTTAAAATCTAGTTTGTATCACACCTCAGTACACTGAAACATATTGAGGTCAAGGACAATGACTGTGCAACATTTGAGCTGGACATGGACCTCAAGGATCCTTCCAGCAAAATCTTCCTGTACAAGGTGAGGCATTAAGTCCTACGTCCAGTATTGTCTTGCTGATTTTTTAATGATCTGATTATCAACATGTTCCTTAATACTGCAGGATGGTGTCATGGTTCCATTCGCAAAAGAAGAAACCGATGGGGTAAAGCACTGTCTGAAACAAATTGGCAAGAAATTTGTATTCACAATTAAAAAACTAGGCAAAGATGATGCTGGACTCTACTCAGTGGACGTTGAGGGCGTCAATGTATTTTCCACAGAATTTAAAGGTAAATCTTCAAGGATGTGATAAATTAGATTAGAATAGATTAGATGAAGTTACTTTTCAAGGACTAACTGATACACAGTGATACAATCAGACTATAGCAAAAGTGAAAATCTCTTTCAATCCTGCACATTTTTACTTCTACAACTGAGCCTGATGAAATGTACAAAACTGACCTTTTCTTTTGATACTGCTGTTAACTTTGCTTGTAATTAAATGCAAAATAAGTAGTTTATAAGATAAGATATAAAAGTATTAAAAGTCTGTTTCTTTTTTGTGTGTTTTGTGTCTTTATAATCCTGCAGTACCTGACGTTGACTTTGCTGTCAAAATACGAGAGGTTAAGGCACAAGAGCGAGAGGACGCCCTCTTTCAGTGTGTCCTTACGTCACCTATGAATGAGATCAAGTGGTTTGGCAAAAACGCTCCTTTGTTAAAGAATGAAAAACATGAATTCATTGTATCTGACGATAAACTTATCCACAAGTTGATTGTGAAGGATTGTATGCCATTGGATGCCGGTATCTACGCTGCTGTGGCAGGAATCAAATCTTGTAATGCCTGGCTTGTAGTTGAAGGTGAGAAAATAATTCTTCTCCCACTTTTTTTTTCATCTTTGTGGATTCTCATTGTACAATAAATGCCAACTCCATGCATACATAGAGGATATCTAACCAAAACCTCCCTTCCATGAATTAAAAATGTAATTTCTGAATGTAACCTTCAGCTAGAATTTATCAATATATTTGTTTGTTTTGTTTTGTTTTTCATAGCTAACAAAGATCCTGCTCACAAAGGAAAGAAGGCAACTCGCAAAACTACAGTGGCTGGAGGTGGTGATGATGAAGATCTTTTGAGAATAGCTAAAGAACAGCAGGAAAAGTATTTGAAAGAAATGGAGGAAAAAATGGCACTTGCCAAGAAGGCTCAGGCAGAGAAGGATGCTGCAGATGCACTTGCCTGGGACGAGGCAGAAGCAGCTACAAAGGCAGCTGCTGAAGCCAAAGCTGCGGCTGCAGCTGCAGCTGCAGTTGCCAAGGTGGAGAGAGCAGTAGCTAGCAAGGATGCAGCTAGCAAGGACGTAGCTGCAAGGAAAACCAAGAAAGGAGCAGATGGTGCTGGACATGCTGGAGGTGCTGGACATGCTGCAGGTGCTGGACATGCTGGAGGTGCTGGACATGCTGCAGGCGCTGGACATGCTGGAGCTGGAGGTGCTGGACATGCTGGAGCTGAAGGTGCTGGACATGCTGGAGGTGCTGGACATGCCGGAGCTGGAGGTGCTGGACATGCTGGAGCTGGAGGTGCTGGTGGTGCTGGAGGTGCTGGAGTTGCTGGAGGTGATGTAACTGCAGGTGCTGGTAAAGGCACTGGGGCTGGTGCTGGTGCTGGTGCTGGTTCTGGAGCTGGTGCTGGTGCTGGTGCTGGTGCAGGTGCTGGTGCTGGTGCTGGTGCTGGTGCTGGTGCGGATGCGGGTGCTGGTGCTGGTGCTCGTACTGGTGCTGGTGCTGGTGCTGGTGCTGGTGCTGGTGCTGGTTCTGGTGCTGGTGCTGGTGCTGGATCTGGTGCTGGTGCTGGTGCTGGCGCAGGTCAATAAATCAATCAGACTTTATTTGTAAAGCACTTTTCATACAAATACAATGTAAAACAAAGTGCTTTCCACAAACTTTCAGAATTATCTTAAAAGTTAATCTATAATCAATATCTTTAAATAGGTGCGGGTGGTGAAGGTGGAGGTGCAGCTGGAGCCGGCACTAAGAGCGGAGCTGGGGTTGGAGCTGGTGGAGGTGCTGAATTGGGAGATGACTCTGAGGGAGAAGGAGAAGAAGGGAAACGTGCAAAGCGTGTGAGAGATGGTCCACTTGTTCCAGATACAGTGACAGGTAAGAAATCTACTCATGCTGTATTGTATGCTGAAAGACTTAACAGCAAAAAATGCTTCCAAATGTGGAATTATTATTATCTATACTATGTATCAGTAATAGTAGCAATAAAAGGGTTTTGTATTGTGTTGATGTTTTTGTCTGTTGATATCCTCTTTCTTTCACTTCATTTCTTTTGTCTACATTTGACAATACTCTTGATGCTTACTGTATTGTGGCTGTTTGTCTTTTCCACAAACTTTCAGAATTTTCTTAAAAGCCATTCTTTATCTTTGATATATCTTTGATCTCTTCAAATATCCTTAATCAAAAGAAGAAAAATAAATTTAGAGCAGAATTTAAAAAAAAAAAATGGAACTGATGATGGTTTTGCTCAGAGTAAGCAGAAAGTATTCAGTAAGTGTTTCACACTGATGTTAGTCAAGGTCATGTCTTTATTAGGTCAACATTAATATAATGATAATAATATGTTGCATTTGGGTATGTGTAACATTCTGTATAAAGTTGCTATCTATTATTACTAATAGGAGATAAAATTGATGAGGATGATGAAACTGGAGATGGAGAAGGTGAAAAATCTGGGAAAAAAGGAAAACGTCCCAAAAAGAAAAGTGTGGACGGTGAAGAAGCTGTTGTTGGTAAGAGATGTCAAAGGTTGCATGTTGTAGACGATCTACTGACTTATAAAGTCATTTGGGAATGAAAATGACTTTGGCATCACGACTGTAGGAAATTCTAAACACTTCCTAACTTAGATGCAGCTGCATTAACACTAAACGTACTGTAGTATAACACTGAAAAATTTACAAGGCTCTAAAGTGTTCTGCCTTGCCAATCGAGCAATCAACTAAAAGCTCCATTTGGCCTGGATAAATCATATCATCAGGAAGGTCCTGTCAAGCATCAGTGACAGAACTTGCTTTATCCAGGATGTGTAAGATTATAGCATGGGTTTAGCCATATGTTAATTAATTCTTGAAAACCCTTGCAGTTGAAGAGCCTGCATTAAAACGTACAGTTTTTAATGTGCAGTGTTCATGAGTTCATGAGGGAATTGAATTTCTCACATGGTTTTCAGTCCAAAAACAATTGAAAACCCTGGGCTGAAAGTATTAACTTATTAAAAATAAGTTAATATTAAATAATTATCTGCTAAATTAATCTTAATTTAGCCAACACCAATTAGTAAAAGATAATTTTATATGTCTCTATATATGTTTATTTTTGTACCTCTCTTGAGAAACAGGAAGTAGAATAGCATAATAAATATGCAATGCTAAATTTTGTATTCTCCTATATGTAATCCTTTACTTAAAAGAAATATAGATATGATCTATATTTGTGTTTTGTGCATACTACATGTGCTTTTATGTTTGTAGAAATGTTTGTCTTCATGTTGTTTTAAATGCTTTTATTCATGTTTGTTAAGTTTTACTGAATGCTACTTAAATTAGAACAAAGTAGCAGCACTTTGTCTACTTTGTCTTTCTGGTGAAAGTGATACTTCCAAATGTGGAATTATCATTATCTATATTACATATCAGTAATAGTAGCAGTAAAAGGATTTTGTATTGTGTTGATGTTTTTGTCTGTTTTGATATCCTCTTTCTTTCACTTCATTTCTTTTGTCTACATTTGACAATCCTCTTGATGCTTATTATGTTATTGCTGTTTGTCTTTTCCTCAGACTTTCTGAATTTTCTTAAAAGTCAATCTTTAATCAATATCTTCAAACTCTTCAATGATAATAATGTGTTGCATATGGATATGTGTAACATTCTGTATAAAGTTACTGTTTATTATTACTAATAGGAGATAAAATTGATGAGGATGATGAAACTGGAGATGGAGAAGGTGAAAAATCTGGGAAAAAAGGAAAACGCCACAAAAAGAAAAGTGTGGAGGGTGAAGAAGCTGTTGTTGGTAAGAGATATCAAAGGTTGCATGTTGTAGACGATCTACTGACTTATTAAGTCATTTGGGAATGAAAATGACTTTGGCATCACAATTATAGGAAATTCTAAACATTTCCTAATTTAGATGCAGCTGCATTAACACTTAACGTACTGGGTACTGTTTTTATACCTCTCCTGAGAAACAGTAAGTAGTATAGCACAATAAATATGCTATGCTAAATTCTGCATTCTCCTATATGTAATCCTTTACTTAAAAGAAATATAGATATGATCTATATTTGTGTTTTGTGCGTATTACGTGTGCTTTTATGTTTGTAGAAATGTTTGTCTTCATGTTGTTTTAAATGTTTTAATTCATGTTTGCTATGTAGAGGGTAAAAAATGGAAAAAGTAACTAACCAGCAACTGATATCCTCTTTCTTTCACTTCATTTCTTTTGTCTACATTTGACAATCCTCTTGATGCTTATTATGTTATTGCTGTTTGTCTTTTCCTCAGACTTTCTGAATTTTCTTAAAAGTCAATCTTTAATCAATATCTTTAATCTCTTCAATGATAATAATGTGTTGCATATGGATATGTGTAACATCCTGTATAAAGCTCCTATTTATTATTAATAATAGGAGATAAAATTGATGAGGATGAGGAAACTGGAAATGAAGAAGGTGAAAAATCTGGGAAAAAAGGAAAACGCCACAAAAAGAAAAGTGTGGAGGGTGAAGAAGCTGTTGTTGGTAAGAGATATCAAAGGTTGCATGTTGTAGACGATCTACTGACTTTTAAAGTAATTTGGGAATGAAAATGACTTTGGCATCACGACTGTAGGAAATTCTAAACATTTCCTAATTTAGATGCAGCTGCATTAACACTTAACGTACTGGGTACTGTTTTTATACCTCTCCTGAGAAACAGTAAGTAGTATAGCACAATAAATATGCTATGCTAAATTCTGCATTCTCCTATATGTAATCCTTTACTTAAAAGAAATATAGATATGATCTATATTTGTGCGTATTACATGTGCTTTTATGTTTGTAGAAATGTTTGTCTTCATGTTGTTTTAAATGTTTTAATTCATGTTTGTTATGTAGAGGGTAAAAAATGTAAAAGGTGACTAACCAGCAACTGATATCCTCTTTCTTTCACTTCATTTCTTTTGTCTACATTTGACAATCCTCTTGATGCTTACTATGTTATTACTGTTTGTCTTTTCTGCAGACTTTCTGAATTTTCTTAAAAGTCAATCTTTAATCAATATCTTTTATCTCTTCAGTGATAATAATGTGTTGCATATGGATATGTGTAACATCCTGTATAAAGCTCCTATTTATTATTAATAATAGGAGATAAAATTGATGAGGATGATGAAACAGGAGATGGAGAAGGTGAAAAATCTGGGAAAAAAGGAAAACGTCACAAAAAGAAAAGTGTGGAGGGTGAAGAAGCTGTTGTTGGTAAGAGATATCAAAGGTTGCATGCTGTAGATGATCTACTGACTTTTAAAGTAATTTGGGAATGAAAATGACTTTGGCATCACGACTGTAGGAAATTCTAAACATTTCCTAATTTAGATGCAGCTGCATTAACACTAAACGTACTGGGTACTGTTTTTATACCTATCCTGAGAAACAGTAAGTAGTATAGCACAATAAATATGCTATGCTAAATTCTGTATTCTCCTATATGTAATCCTTTACTTAAAAGAAATATAGATATGATCTATATTTGTGTTTTGTGCGTACTACATGTGCTTTTATGTTTGTAGAAATGTTTGTCTTCATGTTGTTTTAAATGTTTTAATTCATGTTTGCTATGTAGAGGGTAAAAAATGGAAAAGGTGACTAACCAGCAACTGATATCCTCTTTCTTTCACTTCATTTCTTTTGTCTACATTTGACAATCCTCTTGATGCTTATTATGTTATTGCTGTTTGTCTTTTCTGCAGACTTTCTGAATTTTCTTAAAAGTCAATCTTTAATCAATATCTTTTATCTCTTCAATGATAATAATGTGTTGCATTTGGATATGTGTAACATTCTGTATAAAGCTCCTATTTATTATTAATAATAGGAGGTAAAATTGATGAGGATGATGAAACTGGAAATGAAGGAGGTGAAAAATCTGGGAAAAAAGGAAAACGCCACAAAAAGAAAAGTGTGGAGGGTGAAGAAGCTGTTGTTGGTAAGAGATATCAAAGGTTGCATGTTGTAGATGATCTAAATATTTCCTAATTTAGATGCAGCTGTATTAACTCTGAACGTACTGGGTACTGTTTTTGTACCTCTCCTGAGAAACAATAAGTAGTATAGCATAATAAATATGCTATGCTAAATTCTGTATTCTCCTATATGTGATTCTTTGCTTAAAAAAAATATAGATATGATCTATATTTGTGTTTTGTGCGTATTACGTGTGCTTTTATGTTTGTAGAAACGTTTGTCTTTCTGTTGTTTTAAATGCTTTTATTCATGTAAAAGTTTGTTATGTAGAGGGTAAAAAATGGAAAAGGTGACTAGCCAGCAGCAGAAGTGTTAGGAACATCAAAAAGTGCCAGGTCCTAAATGATTTTGAGGTTAATCGTGTCATGAATTCCTGTCAATTTTGCCGAATGCTACTTAAATTAGAATGAAGTAGCAGCACTTTGTTTACATCTACTTTGTCTTTGTGGTAAAAGTATTACTTATTAGCAAAATAGTCTAACCTGCAATCCATCAGGCTTGTTTTTCCTTTCTGCCACAATCATCTAGGCACTTCAGTTAAACCTGCAGTGCGAAACTTTTACATATAAATGAACGTCTGTTACATTCAAGCCCTTGCCAGACGAGTTCACACAATGCTGATTAAGCCTATTACCGCCAGATAAATCTCTGTATTTCACAGTATATGGAGTTTTTAAATCTCATGTCGGGGCAACATTCCCGCGCTAGCCATTTGGCCATTAATTGTGCAGCTCTTCTAGACTTTCCAAATGTTATCGGACCAAATGGATCAAATTCTGATAATGAAATGAATTATTTTGTGAGGGTTGAGTGATGCTCAAAAGAATTTATCCACAGTTTTACAGCCTCAACAGTAGGTTACGGCCAGTATATACTGGCGTACTGGGACAAATCCCGGTGGGCCATGAAAAAATAAGTTTTTGGGCTAGGGGACCAGCCCTCTCTGTGTGCCTGTCATTCATGGTGCGCATGAGAGTGTGCTGCCTGCTCTGCCGTAGGGTAGAGTGGAGGTGTGTCGGGGGATGAGGCATGTTTATTTGTGCTCTAGAACGCAACCGCTGTGAAACAATCAGAAAATAGCATTATATTGATCTGATTCACCGACTTTCTTGCTACCACCGCTCCCTCTCTTCATTCACTCTCTAACTTGTTCCAGCACAGCGGCTCTCTCTCTTGCTCGCTGGTGCTCTCAGCTCTTTCTCTCTCTCTCTCATCTTTTTCTTGTCTTTTTTAAAATGAGTTGGGAATCCAACAAAAAAGTCTAACTTTACTTTTAACATTATCCTACAATAAGAAATGTTCTCCCCTTGTCCTGGTAACGTCTTTGTACTCAGGCAATCACAGCCGAGCACCCCCCTTTTACTCTCACTGCCAAAAGGAGGAGACAAAAGTCCCGCACTTCAGCTTTAATCAAGTTACTTCACAATGATGCCAATATGCAACCGCTCTTGAATAGCCAGTTGAATATCACCTTTTCCAACACTCTCTGCAACTTCTGCATTGAAGTTAATGTTTGTTATCTTTGTTGTTGCTGCTGATCTTGTTTTTATGCTCCATGTTGACATTTTAATTGTTATTGTTACTGTTTTCATCAATGTTATTTGTAAGGCATATCCAACAGCAAATGAGAAACATTGGATTGATGGTAATTACGATGATATCCCCTAAAACTGAAAAGAAAAAAACAGAAAAGCCAGTGGTACCAGGGGTGAAAATGGCAGCGGGCCAGCAAGCAGTGATGAATCTGCTGAAAATGGTGAGGGTGCAGACGGCAAACAGCCTGCAGCAGCTGGCAAGCGTTCAGGCCGTGCAAGGCAAGGCCCATTGATCGTGGAGAAAGTTAGGGGTAAGATGACGGGCGCTACATTAACTGCTGCATGTGAAGCACTATCACTGAATGAAGTCATTTGATGATCAGATGACTTTCCAGTGGTTTGAGGGTTAACATCCAAAGTGTGTGACCTCCAGGTAGAAGGCTACATTTGACCTCTGATTGGTTAAATGGCCTTTTAGATGATCAGAGAGTTAAACAAGAGTGGGTTTAACCTTGAGTGCCTTTAGAAAATGCTAATCAAATATTATGCACTAATAATTTTTGCCTATAAGGCATAGCATAATTACTCCTTCAGTTGCCCTAATAGTGAAATTAATGAAAACATACATAAGTCTTATGTTTTGTAGTGAATAGATAATCATTTTATTTCTGTGATTTACAGGATGGATGAAAGCGAGCAATTTATTGTTCAATATCTATGTTTAAACTTCCGTCTCATGTGTATTGTTGATTGCAGACTGTGAGTGCGTATGTACAGTATGTCCATGTGTAAGTAATGTTTAAATGCATCTGTGCTCTGTGTGCTTCTGTGTTAACAATCTTGCTTGCTTTTTAAATGTTACTTCAGGATGAGTCGGTGCATTGAGGTTAATTATTCAAATGAGCAACTGCAGAACCAATTGATTTCTTGAGACGACAACTGCAGCACTTGTGTGCAGACACACTCTTGCATAATTCGAAGATCGAAGACAACCTTCAAGACTTTGGAGGATGACCATGCTCTAAAACAACTTCTTCACATTGAACTCTTTCACATCAAATAGACAAAATGCTTTTTTCTTCCACTTACTGCGGAACTGTCAGTCTTGAGTTGAACATTACGTGAGCTCGTATTACAAGAGCACATATTTCTTTCTTGAGTAACTATTGAAGAGAGGCAAATGAATGCCTCGGTGATGTCTTTCTTATCTTATGAGCTGTGCCAAGATTTCAACTCTGCAAACTTTGAAGTTGAAGAAGGCCACTCCCAAACCAGACAATCAAGCTACACGTAAACCAAGAAAACATCTTCATCAAGATTCAAATAAAGGCATATTTGCTCTTCTTATGAACCTGGATTATATATTCTCTTCAAATATTATATTTTCAGACATCAAATCTGCATTTTAACATGCATTTTATGATCAAAAGGCAATAAAATACATGACGTCAACAGAAAGGCAGAAAGAAAATGCTAATTTGTGTTTTTTGACTGTGAGGTAAGTGTGTACACACTTGAATCACATACAAGTACGTACACCATGCATTCATCCATACACAGATGCATGAATTCAATATAATGTAATTGTAGATGATCAAGTACAAAAACTTGAAACTAAAAAATTTGTATGCAGGTGTACGCTGTAGAATCTTTACATTCACTAACTTACTGGTTGATGAATCCTCAGACCCAGGAGTTCACTTTCATGCGGGGCTTTCTGACTGCAAAGCCATTGTTGGACAACCAGCAGAGCTGGAGTGTAAACTGAGCAGTGAAGACTGTGAGGGAATCTGGTACAAAGATGGACAGGAGGTAATCCCTAGTTTTAAATGTGCTCATTATGTAGCATATTCTTGGATGTTATTGCAATAATATAGCCCAGTGGAAACTGGTGATTATCATGTATTAATATGCTTCAGATGAGACTTTATTTATATTTGTCCAGTTATAGTAGTGTGTTTTAATGTGTTTTCCAGATTAAATCATCTGAGAGTATAACCATTTCAAAAGAAGGAAGTTTCCACAGGCTGAAAATTCAGAAAGTCACAGAGGAAGACGCTGGAAAATACAAATTTGAAGCAGATGGACGGAAGACAGAGTCCTTGATTGTTGTTGAAGGTAGAAAAATGTCCTTTCAAAATCACTTCCTTGCATCATTCATTAGAGAAAGCCAACAAGTCATAGCAATGATGAAAATGTCTTTTTAATAATACTTACTCAAAGGTTTATCTAAAATAAATAACCAGATAGCATGAAACTGCTTCAAATATCTGTATGTATGTTTTACCAATCCTTTTAGATCCACCCAGATTTGATGCTGCAGACCTGGACGCATTTAAAACTCCTATAACCGTGAAGAAAGGACAGAAAGCTACCTTCAAATTACCTTATGCTGGACGGGAACCTATAAAAGTTCAGTGGTTCCTTGAAGGTGAAGAGCTATCGGATGAAACAAATATCAAGATAGAGAACTCAGAGGGTTACAGCCGTCTCCTTCTAAGCAAGCTGCAGCGCAAGGACAGTGGTGAAGTCAAGATAAAACTCAAAAATGAGTTTGGCATCACTGAAGCCTTCAGCGAGCTTATTGTACTTGGTGTGTATTGGAAACGACAAACTACAAACATTTTTCATACAGTATTTTGTCATACTGAAAAATTTTACATTTTAGGTAATGTGTTCATCACAGATTAATATTCCATATGCCAATTTGTTTTTGGACAGATAAACCCACTCCTCCAATGGGACCTCTGGAGATTGTTGAAGCTTCCTCCTCTGCAGTTGAATTCAAGTGGAGACTCCCAAAAGACAGTGGTGGCTGCAAGATCAAAAACTATATCCTTGAAAGAAATCAAGTTGGCCGTAACACCTGGAAGAAGTTGGGGCCAATTGGTCCAGAGGCCAAATACAGGGACGTGGATGTAGACCATGGCAGGAGATACTGCTATCGCATCAGAGTGGAGACTGAAATGGGCATCAGTGAGCAAATGGAAACGGAGGACATTCAAGCTGGAACAAAAGGTAAACTCAGACCAATATTATGTTAAATACACCACTGTTTAGCAAAAGCACGGTCGCACCTGTATTAAAATGGCAATATTTCACAGTGAAACTAATTCATTTTAAAAGAATCACTACAAATGACGAGTGAACACATCTTTCAAATCGAGTTCAATTTTGTAAACTTTGACACATAAATTTGCAGCGCTGACCAATAACAAAGCTGCCTTGAGAGTGTTGACCTTTGAGGGAACATAGAGTCGTTGCCATCGTAGTGATTTCATTTGTGTTGCACCATCCAGTTATATTTAACCCTCCTCCATCGGAGTATAAACTGTTCCACAAAAGAGGAATAGTTATGAGACAGGACTCGATGCCACAAAAACATCTGTTGAATACACCATGTGAACTTAGTGTGCTGTTAGCGACCAAACTAATAAGCTTGCTCTGGGAGCCTTTTTCCTCTGTTCAATAACTCTTTATTGTATGAAATTATTTGAAATCCTGAGAACAGAATGCCAGTGGGAGTAAATGGCAGTAATGGCAGTAGAGAAAGAAACTCTGAGAGCTTTTGTCAAAATGTTCTCTGCTTGCTACTGTGTTACTGTAGGTGTTAACAAGCCAGTTACAGTAGCCCACCAACTAGCCCAGCGAGTAGTACTTTCTGACCCTTTTAGAGTGAGTAATAATTACAGATCCCGATCTTTCATGTATACAGCCTACCCTGGACCTCCATCAGCACCAAAGATTGTCAGCGCCTTCAAGGACTGCATCAACCTCTCATGGGCTCCTCCTGCAGACACTGGAGGAACCAATATTCACGGATACCACCTTGAAAAACGGAAGAAGGGCAGCAATCTGTGGAGCCAAGTCAACCAACCAAATGAGTTTATCAAAGGTTATTCTATATTAATACATTATTTCTGTTTGATCATTTTACGACAGGCTGTTACAATACAATTATGGTGTGATGATTTGTTGCTGTCATTCCTGTATTACATATGGATGATGTGTAATATATAGCATGTTTTTTCCTTATACAGGTAAAGGATTTGCTGTTAAAGATGTGGTTGAAGGCATTGAGTATGAATTCCGCGTGTCAGCAATCAATAACTCTGGAGCGGGTGAATTCAGTACACCATCTGAGTTTGTGTATGCCAGAGACCCTAAAAGTAAGTGGCTATTTAGAAATATTTATGACAGCCATTATTTTATCATACTAATACTTCATACAGCCTACAAATTGCAGCACTGAATATGAATCATGTCTTACAGAGCCTCCTGGTAAAGTCATAGACTTTAAAGTGACAGATTCCACCTACACAACCCTGTCCCTGTCTTGGACCAAACCCAAGGACATTAAGGGGGTTGAGGATGAAGCCAAGGGATATTTTGTGGAGATCAGGCCTGCAGAAAACACAGAATGGGATCGCTGCAATACACTTGCAATAACTATGACTTTCTACACTGTGAAAGGCATGAAGTCCCTGGCCATGTACTGGGTGAGAGTCATTGCTGTCAATGATGGAGGAGAGGGAGAGCCACAGGAGCTGGAAAATTACATCCTCGCTATGCCTCCTCCTGGTAGGAAAATTCACTTCAAAGTTGCTTCTGTCAAAAACTTTATCTAATATTGAACTGCTATCTGACTCAACTGTAACAATACAAAATAGTTAAAGAACTAATTTATCATTTTTGACCGTAAAAAATAAAGTTTATATTCAAATTTATATTCATATAAACAAAGAGTTTGGGTTACTAGTGAAAAAATAATTATGCTTATAGTGTGCTGATTTGATATTTGGAACATTTGAATCAGGAAAACAAAAGATGAATGAATGAATGAACATGATGATGAAATGCAGTACCGCAGTACTGTGGTAATGTGTACTGCACTATAAAATAATATATAATACAAAATTAATATATTATCTGTAGTTTTGCAGTGAAGTTTTAATTTCTGTGTTTTGTCCTTTATCCTACAAAAGCAATTGTTAACATTAAAATCTGTGACGAGCATTAACTTTCAACATATGTTCTTCACCTAGTGAGACCACGATTCACAGATACCAAAAAAATCAAGAGTTTCATGGTGGTGAGAGCAGGAAATTCTGCACGATTCAACATTAATTTTGAGGTAAAATTACCACTCCTTATTAATAAAACAATGCATAAATAATGGACCTATTTTGTCCTCCAAAAAGTCTGTCAGGAGATTATAATTGTATATTGTCTTATAGGCCTCTCCTTGGCCAGAGGTCACCTGGTTGAAAGATGGGGTGCCAGTGTCTAAAAAGGTGACCATCAGCAATGCAGAGGGTGCATCCCAGCTTCTGATTGCTTCTTCTGAGCGCTCAGACACAGGAATCTATACTATTATTGTCAAGAACATTGTCGGCCAAGAAACATTCAGCATTGAAATTAGAGTCACAGGTGAGTTAGCCAAAACTACTTCTTGTTTTAAAAATAATTGACTCCTATGCCATATACAGTAAATTAAATGAAAGAAAAACGTTTTTGTATTTGAACTCTAGATGAGCCCAAGCCGCCAGGTCCTGTGGAGATTGATGAAAATGTGCCTGGCACAGTGACCATTTCCTGGACCCCATCTCCAGATGAGAAACGTGACGACAGGCTGCACTACATGGTGACTAAGCGCGATTCAAGCAAAAGATCATGGCACCCTATTGCAGATCGCATCTTCAACAATAAATTTACAGCCTGCAACATCATGCCAGACAGAGAATACCAGTTCCGTGTCTATGCAAAAAATGACATGGGCTCCTCCAATCCCGTTGAATCACCAAAGTGGCTGATTACTAGCAAAAAAGGTATGTTAATACTTGAAACTTGAACTTGAAACTTCCATTTTCCAGGTTCATCTACAACAGACCAATATCTGTATTTGAGACAAGCTTATGCTGATACAGTACTTACAAACACATGAACCATATATTCCTTCTACAAAAGGACTGAGGCTACAAACAAAGTTGAATTGACTGTGTCCTTTCTTCCCTCGTGCATCTTCCATAAGAATGTTCAAATATTATACCAATGCTTTTACATGCTTTAGCCACTTAACTATAGTTGATTTAAAAAGACTGATGCTATGGGGCCATAAATGTACCATGCCATCACCGCACCATGTACTGTGCCAACACACCCACAATATCAATTCTGTATGCTTTTCTGTCTTTATCTTTTGTGCAATGTGTGTCTGTGACAGCCCACAGTACTAAACACTCTTGAAAGTTAAGTCTTTTTTTTTTTTTTTTGGAAAAAAATGCACATAGAGGCAACTACAACCCTTTCATGCATCAACACACATTTCTTTTTCTCAAAGTTTCTTGCAACAAAGAGAGAGACAAAGGAGACAAACTACAATAGTCTGGCGACACACAGCCAATGCATTTTGGGTTTTGTGAAAAACAGAAATTTTCCGTTAAATTTGAGCCAATTTCCACCACGTCGAATGAAGTATTGTTTGGATCTTTTTCATGACTTGTCCTTACAATTTGGCCAGAACATTTTGTATCAGGAACAGAAAGTGAGTATTATTTCTACATTGCTCTGCCTGATCATCAAAAAATTTTAGTACAGGTACAGGACCTAAAAGTACTGCACCTGTAAATTCCCAATCATACCTATAGCACAACCATCACCAAACATGCTCTCCTGTTAGACAAATGCAATTCAGTATTAATACTTAAAACTAATTTATTATAATGCATATCTACTTTTTTCCAGAAAAGTTCCATGTGAACATGCCAGAAAGTAAGGTCTGTGATCTACAGTGTGCTCCCAAGTTCCTTGTCCCATTGAAAATGCACGCTGCTCCTCAAGGCTATGAATGCTACATGAGCTGTGCTATAAAAGGAGATCCCACACCTCATGTGACATGGCTCCGCAACAATATCAGTCTGAATACCAACACTAACTATTACATCTCCAACACCTGTGGAGTCTGCTCTCTGCTCATATTGCGGGTTGGACCTAAAGATGTCGGGGAATACAAGGTTGTTGCAGAAAACCCAGTGGGGAGGGCAGAGTGCTCCACCAAATTGGCTGTCAGAGGTAAAACTTTACCAAAATGTGCCTGTATTTTTAAGACACTGTCACTATGTTTTGCATTGACATGCATGTTATACAGTGTTGACCTTTGAAATCTGAAACTAATCACTGCTTTTTTTTTTCTTTCCAGAATAAATAAACATGATGAAGACGGTAGACTTCCTCTAAAACCCTGAGAGAAGTCAAGTTGTTGGTAATTCAGAGATGATGCATACTGTATCTTTAGACATAAGCCAACCCTGTCAAATGCACAATATAGTATTAAAAAATATTGCTTGTTACATCTTCCTTTTATTCTTTTTTGATTAACAAATTCCTACAAAGAATGACATTTATTCAAGGCAACAGTCAGAATAAAGGCCTAGGCAAACGTTAGTGAAATAAAAGCCACAAACATGTTTTGTTTGATTCTACTATTCAATCCTAATAAAAGAGAAGCTTGAAATAATAATGTGCAATCTTGCATATTTTACATCTTGAAACAGAAACAGCAAAAATCCAAGTTGTGTAACTATAATAATATGCATGTTGAGCAGCAAAAATATTACAGCACAGAACTGAAAACTGTGTAGTTGCATTTTATGGGTTTTTACAGTATAATTTAAAGAAAATGTTTTTTGCCTAAAGCTTATGCAACTATGTGCTGGTGTCTTTCAGTTCATTTTTAGGTGTTTTTAGGTTTCTATTAATGTTTTTAGGGACTGGTTGCAATCATTATTTTTCCCCAATTATGGATTTGCAATCTTTCATTGGAAAGACAATCACAAAAGAAAACATACTGACATGAAAAATTGATATGACTGTTTGTTATAGTATGATATTCTTATGAAATTGTGTGTGGGTTTGGTGTAAATAAATATTTCATACTCCATTTATGATGTGGAATTTTTGGTTTGATGTGCATGTCACTTTGAAAAACAGGTAGTACTACTTAACAGAAAGTACATATATGTTTATAAATGTTAACAAAAAATACTTGCATAAACATGTATGAATATAGACTTATATTGCAGCACATGTTCATGCCTTAACATAGCAAGCACGTATCAAAATTCATGTCACTTGTTCACCTCCATGAAGGTTTATGTGAATAATTTATGTCCAGTCTTCTTGTATTACCTCTCAGAGCATATTTTTTGTGGGGTCAGACATTAGTCCAAGTTTAGAGTCACTGAAGAAGAGCGGGTCAACAGTTGCACCCAGGGCTTCAACATGAGTGACCAGTGCAGGATGACACTTCTTGGGTTCAAAGAGAAGTGCGTCTCACAATGCTAAAATAAATTCTACTGTGTAACTTGTTTCTGTTCTGTTTCAATTAGACAAGATAGAAAAAAAAAATTGTGGCTCATTAGTATCAGAATAAGGCTTAGCTTGTTTTGCTTGTTTTGTGTCTGATATGTCCAGAACAGCGTCAGAGTAAATGAGAACATTTGTGAAAATGGTAATATTTTAGGAATAGACTTGCAATATTTTAAGATTATGGTTCATTAATTTTGACATTTCTAAACATGCAAACAAAACTATTGTAAGGAGCTCAAAAAGTCAGAATTGAATTGACGCTTACCTCTTGACTGTTAAATGTTGTAAGGAAGATCAGACCGCCTATACGTACAGTTAATGCCGAGGCAGTTCAACCATGTTACTGTGTCTCTTCCCATGAGACTCTCCTTTTTAATAAGAGCAGCCAAAAGCACCCTGCTGCAGTGCTAAAGCTTAGATTCCAGGTTTGAGGGAGGGATTTCAAAACTCACAGCTGCATTTCCTGTGGTGTCCCCTTTTCAAGAACCTATAGAACTTTAGGGCCAAAGAGCGTGTCAGTAAACCTATCCCTAAGAGCCACAGTGAAAAAGCACTGGGTTAGGTTGCCCTGGGTGTCTCTGAAAGGCTTTATTGCCTCTCAAAACTGAGAGCCCACACTCAAGAATCAGCTGCCAGGTGGCTGGCAACACACAGCGGAGAACAGCAATTTACCTAAAAAAATAGTAAGTACATTTAAGAGATACTGGGAAAGATTCTTTGATATTTCACCATAAACTCTTTAATCTGTAATCCAGTTTAAGTATGTGTCTATATGTGTTTGCATGTTACTGTACACTACTTGGTAATGAGATCTAGGTAGTTATCCTAAGTCAGAATTCTAATTAAAACTGCATGCTGACAGTAATTTATATGATTCCAGTTTCTCTCAAGTTCAATATGATGAAATACCAGAAATGTTTTACTTTAATAGTGTTGTTCATATTTTGAAGAAAGCAGAATTGTCAGAGACTGATGAGAAATATAAAAAGAGGAAAATGTCAGGCTACAATGATGATTGTGGAGGTGCAAGAGAGTAGTGGCAACTGTGTGCAAAGAGTCAGTTTCTATAGTTTGACTATCAAAAAACTAAATCTTATTCATGTATTCATATGGAAATTACTCCTACACTTTCCCGCTGCAAAGATCTAAGGGCTAAACTATGCTGTTAAGCTTTAAAGTGATGTTTTATTTAGCTTTTTAATGCACAAAGAATATGTCAAATTAAATAATATGTTCTTCTATTAAATGGAGTTCAGAGATATAGGACACAGACCTGACAAGTTATTCATAAATCAGTTCACTCATAACACCCTTGGCAAAGCTATTTTTTGTCTCAGACAAATATAGCTGCACAGCAGTGCACTGAGTGTACAAAACTGCTAAATATGCTGGTGACTGACAGAACTCTGCAAAAATCATTTAAATGTATTCAATGTTTATAGTTTAAGTGGCTATCAAATATAATCCATGAACAAAAGGTTCCTGTCATTAGACTAATGAGATAATAAAAATCAGGGAAAGCAAAGTGGATAGAGGCACTAACATTAGTTTATACTTGTGCACTCAAGTTACAGTAAGATATTTTGATCACATATAAGTGATATTTGCATATATAAAATTGAATCTTTATTGAGAAAACAACTTTAATTATGAGTACATGCTGTTCTGAATTAAACATTTTGTCAGTCTTAAAAATGATACTGTCTTAAAGTCATATCAGTATGCTAATGCGACCCTTTTTTGGCATTTGTGATTAAATGTTTTGTAATGGAAATGAATAAATTACAACATAACTAGTATCCATGTGTAGAAATATACATTTTCCATACTTCATACTATTTTTTCAAATGCACAGTATATGGCTTGTCAGGTACACTGTTATTAAAGCAAAACTGGCAATACAGGCTGGCTATACCTGACTAATTATACACGTTCTTGATCATCAAAATGTCCTTTTTTTGTCCTAGTTTCAGGACAACTTTGATTTAATAACTCATCTATAGAAAAAAGAAAAGAGGCTATCTTTAACTGCACAACATTGGCCTGTGGTACCTTTTATTTTATTATCTTTTCACCCATTTCTTTCAATAATTCAGGGCTTAAAAGAAAGCAAAACCTAAGTGTTAAGATAGTTATGAGTCTTGTAGCATTTGTCAGCCACTTCACGTCACTTCCTGAGTCATGATGGATAGTTTTATGAGGTATGTGACCTACTGCCGTCAAACTTAGGCTGGGCACTTGCAGGAATCTACGCAGGGCATGCTAGGTATTTTGTTACCACAGGAATTCTTCATTTATGATACAGATAGGGTTACCAATTCAGGGATCCTTGTATCAGTTTCTTGAAATATAGATCTTTCTCTCATTCTTCAATCCTGAAGAATATTATTTCACCTACTTTTTGTAATTGGAGGGGTGAATAAATTATGTCCAATTACATCTATTGTCTGTCCAAGGAGGGCTTTACTTAAAAATCTATGAACATCATGTTGTAAAATCAGACATGCAACATAATGCCACTGAGTAGGAAAATGATAAATGATACACCCTGCAGATTCAGACCATCTGGAAGAGATTAACTATATGTTGAACAGATGGGGATTCTGATGGTTACCAACAGTGGTCAAGCCATGTCTACGTCTCCAGAATACAGGATATGTTATGCACTGATATATTTTCTTTCAATCGACTAAACGATTAATCGACTAATCATTGCAGCTCTAATCCAGTCCAGCAACCCTCAAAGCGAAGACCAAAGTGACATGCACAAGTTTGGGTTAAAATGTTGTTTATTGTTTGTGTTTTCAAAGCAGCTGTTGTCTAAATCAAGATGTTTAAGATACGTAAATCTAAGGATGAGGAGCCAACTGCTCCAGGGCAGGGTAAGTAACTATAAAATGTGATGACTCACCTTTTTTTTTTAATTACTGCTGAAAAAACGAATTAGGTAATCAACACTAATTGAATACACTACAGCATTTTCTGAGACATAGTATGAAGTTAAAATAATATATAAAACCTCAATTAAATCAGTTCTTCACAAGTTTTTCATGAAATTGTAAATCATGCACTTTATCTCATTTAATGACAGTGAAAATTAAAAAGAAGTCAAGGGTGCCTGGAGTTATGATCACCCAGTATGTGGAAGAACTACCTGAAGGAATGAGCACCCCAGATTTCACTCGGAAACCTATTGCTCTGACTATCCAAGAAGGTAAAATACCACCTCTAACCACATAATAATGTTTTCAAAGATATACAATAACTGCTCTCTGTCCTTTCTGAAGGAAAACTGGCTATTTTCAGAGCAATAGTTACCGGCAAACCAGAACCAACTGTGACCTGGGTGAGAAATGAGGGAGAAATTGATGATGAAATGTACAAAATTACCCACGATACAAGTTCTGGTGAATACCAGCTACAGGTGAGGCCATTGACCATATCATATGAGGAAAGCTTATTCAGATAACTAAAATCTAAACAAGACTGATAAATCAATGAATCAGTCAGAGTAATGAATTTAAAAAAAATCTTGCAAAAATATTGATAATCATGTATTCCCATAGATACCAGATGTATCGGTGGATCAAGCTGACACCTACAAGTGTTATGCCAGAAATGAATATGGAAAAGCGGTTGTAACAGCTGTGCTCAATGTTATTGAAGGTGAGTTACTTACTTCTTGCCATTAAATATTCAGAACTGATTCTTAAAAAAGTAAATTTGTCTGACTTAACTTTAATTGCTTCCATTTTAGTTGGCTATAAAAAGAGCAGAGCCTTGAAAGAATCAAGAACAGGTACACAACCTAAATTTCATTTATAACAATGCAGTATCAATCATTGAATGAAAATTGTAACCATGCTACCGGTTGTGTTGTAGCTATCCGAGAAACACCTGAGGATTTCAAAAAGGCCTTAAAAAACACGTAAGTAGGAAGCTAGTTTACAAATGGACAAAGGTACATGACAATGTGTTCATTTTTTTTGTTTTGTTTTATTTTATGCCTATCCATGTACAGTGTGTCCTGAGTGTGTTTCATAATTGATAATTTTGTTTCTTTTTGGAGGGTTGACATTGAGTCTAAAGAAGAAGAAAAACCAGAAATTGATGACAAGTTTTGGGAACTGTTGTTGAGTGCCGACAAAAAAGATTACGAGAGCATCTGTGCTCAGTATGGTGTCACTGATTTTCGTGGGATTCTAAAGAAACTAAATGAAAAGAAGATTGAAAGGGAGCAAGAGCAAGAAAAGGTATTTTTCAACTTCATCTGTGTTTCAATATGAAGCAACTACACCGTCAAATATCTAAAATACAGTAATATAATGGAATACCAGACATAGAGGAAATACAAACTACATACAGGAAAACTCAACATTTTCACTGTGTCAAAAGTATTTTTTTCCTGATTCTGATTACTACAGGTTGTTGAGAGACTATGCAACCTAAAGCCTATTGAAATGAGAGAAAATGGTGCTGCAGAGTTTGAACTTGAAATGTCACTGAAAGACATTACTAGCAAAATCTTCCTATACAAGGTGAGACATTTCATTTTAACTGAGTAAAGTACATGAAAGCACTGAAAGTCATATTACAAATCTACTGTATGTGCATGTGCACACAATCAATCAAATACTGTAAATGCTACATATTTAACATTCACAACTACTTGTGTTTGAACAGGATGGAGTTATGGTTCCATTTGATTGTGACACAGAGGTAAAACACGGATTGAGACAAGTGGGGAAGAAGTTTGTGTTCAGCATCAATGGTGTTAGTCCAGAGGATGCAGGATTATACCAAGTGGAAGTTGATGGAGTTAAGATCTTCTCAACAGACTTAAAACGTAAGATGATGCAGCAAATTAATTGTCTGCATACTTTACTGTAACGTGTAAATAATGCAATACAACATACAAGAGAGCTTTGGTTGCCACATGAGTTGTCCTGTGACAGAAAATACCAGATCCTGAGCTAACACAGTAATGATGTGCTACATGTTATATTTCATGCAGTTCCACCTGTAGACTTCCTGGTCAAGATTCAAGACGTGAAAGCAGAGGAAAGAGAAGATGCTGTGTTTGAGTGTGTCATCTCACATCCCATGCATAAGATAAATTGGGTTGGAAAGAATACTCCATTGGAGCAAGGGGACAAATATGACATCATTGTGTCAGAGGACAAGCTGATTCATACATTGGTGGTGAAGGACTGCATGCCATTGGACAAAGGAATTTATGCAGCTATGACTGGACAAAAATCCTGCAATGCCTGGCTTATAGTGGAAGGTACCATTTAAATGTTTCAAATTGTACAGTATTTTTTCAGCTTTATAACACAAGCTAGGCAAATATTCAAAAATTCCCTTAAAGCATTAAAAATAACCTGGTACTGTGTATTTTTTATTAGCTGACAATGATCCAAACTCACACGGAAAGAAGAAAGCTCGCAAAACAACCCGAGCTGGTGGTGGTGGAGCCGATCTTTTGAAAATTGCTCAGGAGCAACAGGCTAAGATACAGCTGGAGAGAGATGAGATGATTGCAAGGGCAAAGGAAAGGGCTGAGGCTGAAGCAGCGGCGGCAGCCGCAGCGGCAGCTGAGAAGGCAGAAGCAGATGCTAAAGCTAAAGCAGAAGCAGAAGCTAAAGCTAAAGCAAAAGCGAAGACCAAGGGGAAGACAAAGGCAAAGGGACAGACAAAGACAAAAGTAAAGGGGCAGACAAAGGCTGGAGATGGCACAGATAAGGCAGGGGAAGATGTAGAAGAGGAAGATGATGAGGAAGAGGATGAGCAGGAAGGAGAAGTACCAACTGAGGGTAAATCATCAAAAGCTAAGCAGGAGCTACAAGCAAAGGAAGAAGGGGCTCCTGATACTGAAGAAGAGGAGCCTGTTCAAGAGAAAAGAAAGAGAGTGAGAGCAGGCCCACTTGTCCCTGATACCATCATTGGTGAGACGCTCTCAGAACATAGCAATGCTACGCTATTCATATATTTCTGTTTCTAGGTAACAATAAGCTTGTATTTTCTTTAGACCCAGGAGTATACTTCACTAGTGGACTTTCAGATGTAACTGCTATCATTGGTACTGATGCCGAACTGGTCTGCAGACTGAGCAGTGAGGACTGCGATGGAGTCTGGTACAAAGATGGCAAAGAGGTGAGAAACGTAAGAGTTGATAGAATAATAGCTTCTACCTTTAACCGTCAGAGATTTAGATGTGCTTGTGTGTGTGCATTTCAGATAACAACCACAGATGATATCTGTATTGTCAAAGATGGGACTTATCGCAAACTAATTGTCAAAAACTGCAAAGAAGACGATACTGCAAAGTACCGATTTGAGGCTGATGGGCGTAAAACAGAAGCAGTGCTAAAGATTGAAGGTAATTAAATCAAAATCGATTCGAGACACTTCAACTCAAACAAAACAAAAGGCCAATCACTGTGAAAATGTGTAAAACAATATCCTTTTGAGCTCAGCGATTAAGTGCCAATATGAAAAGATGTGTGTTCTTCAACTAGATCCTCCAAGAATCAACCCCGATGACCTCGCTGACTTCATGAAACCTGTTACAATCAAAACTGGCAAAGATGCAGCCTTCAAGCTGTCTTTTGTTGGACGGGAACCCATGAAGATACAGTGGTACCATGAAGGCGAAGAGTTGTTGGAGGACAGCCATACCAAGATTGAGAAGTCTTCCTCACACAGCCGTCTGCTGTTGACAAAGTGCCCACGCAAAATCACAGGAGAAATTAAGATTAAGATTAAAAATGAATGTGGAATAACTGAGGCCATCTCCCAGCTCATTGTATTAGGTAAGCTGTGTTAAGGACTGGATGTTCTGAATTTGAAAAAATATATATGTAACACATGGATATGAGCATGGTTGTTCTTTATTCTTTTGTCTGACTACAGATAAACCAACACCACCACTAGGCCCTGTGGATATTATCGAAAGTTCTTCTTCTTGCATCGAGTTCAAATGGAGGCCTCCTAAAGACAATGGAGGGTCCCCTATCACTGACTACATCCTGGAGCGCCAGCAAATTGGCCGAAACAGCTGGAAGAAACTGGGCAAAATTGGCCCAGAGGCTAAATACAGGGACACTGATGTGGATCATGGCAGAAAGTACTGCTATCACATCAGGGCTGAAACTGATCAAGGCATCAGTGAAATGATGGAGACTGATGACATTCAGGCAGGAACAAAGGGTGAGTTGTCTTAGAAGCAAATCAAAATCTATTTGTGACAGCGTCTCAAGTATAGGAGGTGTTGTAGAAAAAGGCTTTAAGTGAGCCCATTAAAGAGATGTTGTTTTTTCTATTTTAACTTTCTTTTAGCATACCCTGGACCTCCTTCTACACCAAAAATTGTTAGTGCTTTCAAGGATTGTATCAATCTTGCTTGGTCTGCACCTTCCAATACTGGAGGAACCAACATTTTGGGATACAACGTGGAGAAACGCAAGAAAGGCAGTAATCTGTGGAGCTTTGTCAACCCACCAGATCAGCCCATTAAAGGTAGGGCCATTTTGATGATATCCACAATGACATGGATACGGTAAAAGTTTTCCTTCAGATGTGAACTTGTCAAGTGAAATGTGATTCCTTTTTCGAAGCTACAGAACTTATGAAGTTATGTTTTAAAGTCTTATACACAATGATTGATGACATGCCAACAGAGAAAAAGTATGCAGTGAAGGATGTTGTTGAAGGCATCGAGTACGAGTTCCGTGTATCAGCTATCAACATCTCTGGTGCCGGAGAGCCAAGTTCCCCATCTGAATTTGTGATTGCGAGAGATCCAAAGAGTGAGTAATAGGCCAAACTCAAATATTTTGTATGTTAATGCTGAGTAAAATCACAGTACAGTGTTCTGATCTACATAAATTTTCAGAGCCCCCTGGAAAAGTTATCGACTTGAAGGTGACTGACTCTACATACACCACCTTATCGCTGGGGTGGACCAAACCCAGGGAGGAGGAGGGGGTCCAAGATGAGGCCAAAGGATACTTTGTGGAGCTCAGACCAGCAGAAAATCCAGAGTGGGATCGTTGTAACACCAATGCTATCATTATGACCTCCTATACTATTATGGGTCTGAAGTCTATGGCCATGTACTGGGTAAGAGTCATAGCCACCAATGAGGGTGGAGACAGTGAGCCTCAAGAGTTGGACAACTACATCATTGCAATGCCTCCTCCAGGTGAGTCATTTGTCTACACTCAGAATCTGATACATTTTACTTTCAATTGGTCACTTTCTCTCATTAATTTTATCTAAAACTCAGCAGAGAGGGGAATGCTGGGGGATTAAGGGGAGATAATGGGGGGGTATTACTGTCCAAAAAGAAAAGTATGTATCTATAATACTGTATCATCATATGTGCAGATTGTTGAATAAAATTTGGTAAAAAAAAAAATAATCTAAAACTCTTCCCACATTGTCACAGTGAGACCCCATTTCACTGACAGAAAAATAAAGAACTTCATCGTAATGAGAGCTGGGAACTCTGCGCGGGTCAACTTCAACTTTCAGGTTCAGTATAATAGTCATACAAAAACGTGTGAGTGTAAGAACACAAAGTTGTTTTGTCCCATTTCAAGTGGCAGATAATTAGACATTCTACAGAAGTATAAACCCACATCATCTTAGATCTGCATCTTCTGCTGTTGACAGGCCTCTCCAATACCAGATATTACATGGCTCAAGGATGGCCTGCCTGTAGCTAAGCATGTGACAGTGAGCAACTCAGACACATCATCACAGTTAATGATCCCCTCAGCAGA
This sequence comes from Thunnus thynnus, assembly GCF_963924715.1. Taxonomy (NCBI): domain Eukaryota; kingdom Metazoa; phylum Chordata; class Actinopteri; order Scombriformes; family Scombridae; genus Thunnus; species Thunnus thynnus. The sequence goes on from NC_089520.1 coordinate 11,358,263, forward strand.
GCGTCATGACACTGGGATCTACACAATCATTGTGAAGAATATTGTTGGTCAAGAGACCTCCAGTGTTGAGATAAGAGTCACAGGTACAGTGAAAGAAAATCTTACCTCATCCATATAAAATAAAAGAGAAATAATAACCAAAGGCTGCATGGATTTGAAATGTGATATGCATAATTCGTAAGATTATTACAAAGTTGATCTAGATTTTAGAAAAGGCAAAAAAGGGCTGTCATATTTCTAGAATTAACAATTGAGGGTTTTGAAATATTTTATGTTCTTTCTTGTTTACTAAGGCATTTACAAGTGTATACTATGTTCTTTGTATACTTTGGACTCAAAAACTGATTTGGGAAAGTTTAAAGAGAGCCAGATTCAGTGTGCAGGCATTCTCACTGTAGTCAGCATAAACATAAAACATGAAGACAATAATAATCTTGTCCTACCTGTTTCTAGACGACCCCAAGCCTCCAGGCCCTGTGGAGCTGGAGGAAAATGTGTCAGGAACAGTGACCGTCTCCTGGACTCCATCTCCTGATGAGAAAAAAGACGACAGGCTTCACTACATGATCACCAAGCGCGATTCGGTTAAGCGCACTTGGCACACTGTGGCTGACCATCTTTTCAATAACAAGTTCACTGCCATCAATATCATGCCAGGACGGCAGTATCAGTTCCGGGTCTATGCCAAGAATGACATGGGGCTTTCCGAACCCTCTGAGTCACCAACCTGGGAAGTGAGGAGGAAGAAAGGCAGGTTTAAAAACAGTCATTTGAAAGTCTCTCATTTAGAGCTGAAACAATTAGTTGATAATCAACAGAAATTTTAAGTCCTCCTCCACTCAAAATGTGTCTTTCTTATTGTAACTTCACTTGGATGTTGTAGCTTCACTGTGCAGAATGATGTTTGTGCAGAGTTCACATTCATCTGCTCAAGGAGGAAAGTTTCTCTGTGATCACCTTAAATCTGAGTTTAAGGTGTATACCCTACAAGCATGATTTATGACATCACAACTAGTTTGGAGCCAACTGTGGTCCAGTATGCAACTTTAATGCAACTGCAATTAGTGAAGTAGGAGACATCTTACATAGATTGTTCTTAGATTGTGGATTTTTCAATGAGGGAGGAGTATATGTAAATCTAATGGTGTGTTCAGTTGAAAATATTCAATTTGAGCAAAAAATTTGCATGTATCGCAGGGTTTTATGATCACAAGGCGAAAATTTGCTTTGCATTCTGTGCGAACAGAGCTTAGGGATTGTACCAAGGTAATTGATGTTTTTTGTGGAAAAAACATAGCAGCCACAAATTATTAGTACAAGAAGATTGCTTTTATGTATCTTAGATCATGTCTGGAGGGGATCTTTAATCAAAAATAATTTGATAGTCAATTAATCGTTTCAGTCAATTATTAAGAATAAAGGACAAACATTTGCTGGTTTGAGCTTTTTTAGTCAAAGTTTTTTGTATATGTTTTCTAAAATTTTAAATTGAATATCTTTGGGTTTTGGACTGTCAGACAAAACAAGACGTGAAGATATCACAGAACTTGTGTTGGTTGTTGATTTTTTTTTGTTGGTTTGTTTGTTTTGTTTTTATAGACTAAATTAATTGCATAATCAAAATAATAATAATAATCAAGAGATTAATCAACAATTGAAATAATAGTGGGTATCAGTCCTAATGTATTTTAAAAGGCATTAACAAGATCTAAACAGATGTAGCTGTGTACAACTCAGTCAGCAAAAGAAGTTAATAGATGTAAGTACTTAGCATAATAAGAATGATCATTTGAAAGTACAATAATACAACTGAATTAATCTCAAAGGACAAATAAAGAATATGAATTGGCTTGCTGAGAGATGTCAACTTTAGTAGTTTTTGTACATTTGGTGAGCATACTGTACATCAAACTGCAAGGTCTGACAGAGAAGTGTTGCTAATTAATGTTTGTCTTATTTTCATGAAATGCACCATGAAAGGCAGAGCATTTTATATAAATGCTTCCAATATGGACATTTAGGACAGATAAATGATTCAATTAACAGACAGCTAAAGAGAATATAGCATTGAAAAATGTACCCATCATTATATATTACACCCTTTTAACATTTCTGCCCTTTTTCTTGTATCCTTCCAGAAACATTTTCTGTGACTCTCCCAGCCTCAAAGGACTGCAGCTTTGAGGCGCCTCCTTCTTTCACTGTTCCGCTAAAAATGCGCAACAGTCCAGAAAGCTATGAATGCTACATGAGTTGTGCTGTGACAGGAAACCCCAAACCCCATGTTACTTGGTACAGAAATAACGTCAGCCTTAACACCAACACTAACTACTACATCACTAACACATGTGGGGTCTGCTCCATGGTGATACTCAAAGTTGGGCCCAAGGACAGTGGGGATTACACAGTCATTGCAGAAAACCCTCTGGGTAGAGTGGAGTGTTCAACTAAACTTGTCGTTAAAGGTAAAAACTCCTTCTCAGTTATTTGTTACATTTTAAAATCTGTTCCTATGGCTATACTTTGCTTTAACAGCTCTCTTTTCTTCCTTCTTCTCCCTCAGATTAGGATGACGCAGTGGTCCTTAACTCCCAAAAACACCTGCCCCATTAAAATGAATGGCATGTAAATGGTTTACCAATCTGAACAGTGCTGTCATTTTTGGGTTTTTTGTGAATTACTATATTCATGTGTTTAAACAAACTGTGATGGAAAGAAAGAAAGAAAGAAAGAAAGAAAGAAAGAAACAAACAAACAAACAAATGTTATAAAGCACTAAGGACAAATTTGAGCGATTCAAACAGATTTGGTTGTATTTGAGTGCAAATTATCACAGTTTATCTGTTGGGTGCCAATTAGACATTTGAGATTCAACATGAGTGATATGCAAGAGCTTGCATCCACACATGTTCATTTTTTTACATTCATTCAACTCAGCTGTGATTATAGTTAGTTTTCTTTGCTGTTTTCTGAATAAGACATACAATTTGCTGGCTTTTCTGAAGATACGACCTCATGGAAAATTGACAATATGACAATATGGCTATAACTGAGTATGTTTTAGTGTGTGTTTGATTAATCCTTATGCCAAAATGTAAATAAATCATTTCTGTTCAACAGTCTATCTTTAATCTAAATTCATTCATGAGCCTGATTTATACAGTAACAGCCACACTGGCAGCTCTGTGAGACTGTACTTGTTTGGAAGGTATTGTTTTCCAGGTTCACCATCGTAGTTTAGTGCGTTAACAAAAGGTACAGCTAAGGCTGATGGGAGTGTCATTATGAACCAAAGTATTTGACAAATAGTATTTGACTTGATGATGAGTAGAGAAAAAGTTATCACTGTATATTCTGAGGGAAACATAAACTACTGTATCAGATTCCACTGCAATTCATTCATTAGTTGTCTGGACATCTTCAGTCAAATCTACAAATGCCAACCTCATGGTGGTGCTAGAGGAAAAAGTCAGGGGATCAACAAAGTCATGAGGGTCCATCATCTAGGAACCATGAATATCTGTACAAAATGTGTGTACAAAACTTTGACCTGCTAATGACAAGTCAAGGATCATCAAAGTCATTAGGATACATCATCTGGGCATCATGGACTTCTGTTGACATTTCATGGCATTACATCCTACAGTTGTCAAGAGATATCAAAACCAAAAATGTCAACGTCATACTGGAGCTAGTGGAAAAGTCTGGGGAAGTCAGTAGGTTTAATCCTCTGGGAAATACAGTATGAATCTCTGTAGAAAATTTGGCAATCCATCCAATAATTGTTGAGATATTTCAGTCTGGACCACAGTGATGGACCAACAGACCGACCGATAACATGTTCTGGCCACAATTTCTGTCTATACACAGACTCAGGCACTGGCCTTGCCTCTACCTTTATCTATTACATGCAGGTAAAATCAAACCATTCATTATTCTATTATAATTATTATATTATATTTATATCTGTATACTATAAACCCATGCGCAACTATGAAGTATCTTTGCTGCGATCACATTCAGTTTAGTCCTGGCATACAGTACTCTGAGGCATTTATTGAGGTGGTCCATTTCCAACTTCACATGCACTGTTTCCGCTTTGCCAACTGTCACATGGCTTCAAATTTCTCTTTTACTGCGAGCATGTGGTTGGAGGCTTTCAGAAGATATTGCATGTCTATTATAGAAAGTCATAAATGATAAAATTTCATGTGCATGACAAAGTGCAACCTTACAAAACAACTGTCTATGTCCCTGTGTAAAGTTCTCGGGCGCCCTAATATCATCAGTAGCCATATGGCATCCTGTTATTATTGACACAAGTCTTTACAGGGAGTTTATTGTACTAGGCTTTGAAATTTAAAAGCCTCTAAACAATCCAAACAAGCAAATAGTGTTTGACAATTCTGAGTGAGATGCTATGAAGGAGTTTCCTGTAATTTGGCAAAAAAGAAGGACACTATCTTCCTCTGACAACATGGATGCTTTTTCTCCATTTAACAAGAAAGTTTTAGTGTAGTTTAATTACAAACACACGGAATAGGTCAATGCAGTGTACTTTCCTATGAAAATAAATATGAAAATGAAAAAAAAAACAAGTCTGCCCTAACACAGATGGGGTTACCTTTTTCCACATTGTATTGGGTTGCTTAACGTTAGGTTTGTTTTGTCATTGTTTGGATGGAAGAATTCAAAGCCTCTGACTTCAGTGACCCTTTGTAATAAATGCCTTCAAGAACACCAGGCCTCTCATATCAGCTTCCCATGCCTGAGAACAGTCGTAGTTCCTGTGCCACACATCTGCTTTTATTACATGGCTTGAAATATCCACACACACCCACACACACACACACAATCGTGCTCAAACTGAGCATAGCTCTGTTATTACTGAGGCCACAATAACTAGGTTGTGGTTTAAAGTGCCAGCAGCCAGACTCCAAGAGAAATCTGAATGACTTCTAGCATGTCAGTAAATACCCTCAAGGTGGTCAGTGTGTTCCAACAGATTAACAGTACATTTCTCATTGTTGAAAGGAATTTTTTGACATTTCAAATTCTGAAATTAACGAGTAAAACTATTTGTTAACTACAACAACAAATTGATTTAAGGATTATTTACAGAGTTGTTTTCCTTCCTCTTATGTGGCTGATGCAGATCTCAATTATAAAAATGATCTGTGAGTGTAAAACTTATTGGCGGTGTTGATTTATAGAAACACTGGTATCACTGTGACTTTTACATTTAGAGTTCTTCATTTTAATTAATTGATTAGTAAAATAAACATCTTATTACCCGTGAATTCAACTTTCAATGTCAAGCTGGCCAGTGGCAGTTAAGTCCTCCTCAGAGAAACTCCTATCCAATCAGCAGATTTACACAGAAAAGTTAAAGGGGAATCAAGAAAGTTACTGTGCCATTTTCGCCTAATGTGATGATATGTTCTGACAGGTACTCACAATATCACGTCAGCCCATGCTCTCTTTACACAAAACTTTCAGTCATCTATTTAAACAACAATAATCTCACTGTACAGTATGTATACTCACATCTGGTCATATCTGTCAGGCTAATAAAACTGAGACTGCACAGCCATGCGGTTAATAAAGCCCAAATGAAATTCCAGTGGACCTACAACCTGTCACTCGGAGATATAGAGTATGTGTTGGGTAGGTGTAGGTGTTGTTGGTGATTTTCTCACATCAACAGTGGGGCTAGTCTATTAAAGAACACCTTGAGTCATAACATATATTAGAAAGCCCAATGCTGAGGCATATTTACATTTAAATGAATTTCAGATAAAGACAAGTCTTTTATGCCTAATAACTCTTACAGAGCACAATCAAATACACCTGGTACTTAGCTTTGAATAGGTTAAAACTCCATTAGAACAGTGCAGCCGTTATGATTTAACAGATTATTGTTGGCCATCACCTGAAATAAGAAAAAATTGGTCCTCCAGCTTTGTTATTGGTGAAGGTTCACCAAAATACAGCCCTATGTGATGTGATATTCTGACTCTGTCTTTATAGACATAGTTAGGCAGATTACTAACTGATTAAAACAAACCTGTCAATGCTGTAAAATAATTGTTTAAATGTATAGCTTTTTATGTTTTTTTGATTTGCATACACACTTGCCTGCCAAACATGATGCCTTAATGATTAGCGATATGTGTATTTTGATGTGAAGCCTGTAAAAAACCTACATGAGGCTGGAAAAACACAACTGACATCTCAGTGGAGAATCCTTTAATGTATTTTCCTACTAGTTCTTCTACTTAAAAAGTACTGTAGCCTCTGGTATTATATTAACTTTGAGATGACAAGGAATTTGTAACATTAAACTATCTAATTTCCAAGGACAAGTCTGTGGCACACTTGACAATTTTTCAGGGATCCTGGCCTCACACTCATGTTTACAGTTGCGATTCCAGACTGCTCAAAGACCCCCAATAAACACATTGTATTTTTAGATGGTGTCAATAGGATAGAAGTCATTAGTGCATCTAAACATTAATATAATGTTTTGTTGTTCTTGTAAAATCACAAGAGTGTCAGCACGAGCATACTTGGCTGTCAACACTAAGCTTTGACTAAAAACTTGTTCTTACTTTCAGCATCACAATCTGCTTAAGATAATACTGACATTCCATCTTTATTAAACAGCCAACAAAAAGACCAAACACAGTGTCTGTGTAGGTTTAACTCAAAATTATAACTGAAGTCCACATTTCCTGTTAAGGTTTGCCTTTCCAAAGGTGTAGAGTTAAAGTAATTTGTAAATATTGTAAATGATAACATGAAAGGATGAGGATACAGTATCAGTCACATTGTAGAACTATTATAGTACAATTTCAAAACAACAGTAAAAACATGCAGTATAGTGGACAATAGAGGGTCTTTGGCCTAATTCCATTTTCACGCATAAAATGCATCTCATTTTGACCATATCTCCCAGGGAAGCTCATACATTTTCCAACAAGAAGCCATAGTCATAGTCATCCCAACGTGAGGCTTGTAGACAACCTTGGCTTTCCCTCCTCCCCCTCGCTAGAGGTTGTGATTTATGCCAAAAACAAAAAAGCAATCCCCTTTCTTGGCAGGCACCGCGTCTGACAACGTGGGTGCTTGTCGCGGAGTCACTGGCATTCCTGTAAGGATTTAATAGCTTGTAGACCAGGGAGGCAACACTCAAATATCAGACTGAGAAGCAGCACCACTCAAGAGGATCAGAGGAGTACGGAGGTAAGTTCATCATTCATCTTACATACAGCACCACTCTTAAATGGAGGTGTTAAGTATTGAGCTTCGGATACAGTCTTTAACACTGAACTAATCCTGTTGCTGATTCGCTCTTAACTAGTCCACAGACACACTCATTTAATGTGGCAAACTGTGGAATGTGTTTGCCTATAAACACAATTGAGGCGCTCCGTTTTTAGAGGGTGCTCTGATATATAATGTTTTAGTTTTCCATGATTCTATTCAGTACTAGTACAGTCAAATGGTTTCGTGATTTTGCTGCTCTAATGTTTGCTCCAAATGTGTAATTTTGTCAGAATTTTGTGTTAGTGTTAAATTCAAAGCTTGTACAAATTTAACCAAGAAGACTCTCTGAGTCATTTTTTATAGAAAGTGCAAACATATGCTAATGTATACTTGCAATTGCAACAGTGACGTCTCATAACATTTTCAATTAACAACTAAAATGTGTGTTGTCACCAAATCTTATGCAAACAATATTTTTGAAAGTTAGTAAATCAAAATATCTTATTAATATTCATATTTCTGTCTCTATGTTCTATCATACACATACAGTATAGCTAATCACCAAACATAAGCTAAGTTAAACACCATTCAAAAGTCCATTGGTGACTTCATGGCTAGTCAATAGTTTTTAACAACCAAAAAGCTTTAAAAAAAATGTAAACACTTTCCCATCACACTTAGAAAAGAATCCTTTTTTCAAAAGCTTTCTTATTAATATCTGCCACAACACTGCCCAATAAATGCTTATCTGTTTACTTATTTGTCCTTTTTTACTGCTAATGAAAAATATACATTGTAAACCATAATATCTCTCTGTAACTAAGGCAAAAAAGTTTGGTAATAACCCAAAATAAGAAAACTGTTAGGCAAACCTGCTGCTGCACATGTTTAGCATCAATATCAACTCCCTAGATAGCTACACGCTTTCTGAACATGCCCTTAGTAGTATCTTGCTTTTAATCATTTTTATGATGCGCTCAGTCTCTGAGTATACTGTCCCGTGCTGTATTTCATTGCTGGTCACATAAGCAGCATGCAGCTCAGGCCACATGAAACCCATAAAAACTAACTCTCACAGCATGGAGACGATTCGCTTAGCGCTGTGTCAGAAGCCAAGTACACAGAACACGTTTTAAGCAATCCTAAAACTAAAAAACAGTCCAGTTTTAAAAGTCTGTTAAGCTCAAAAATATAAAATTCTGACAACCAGCCTTCCAGAGCACATCATGTGATTAAAAAAAAGAAACAAAACTAGTTCAATCAAATGCAATTTGTAGTCATAGGAAGAGCTCACTCACCACAACTGTAGTTAAAGCATGTTCAGCACGATTTTTTCTGTTACCATTTACAGTACTGCTTAGAAAAATAAGATAGTGATGATAATGATGACACCGATTTAGTTGCTGTAATGAAAAGCCAAGCTAGTGCGGTTAGGTGCTAATTGAAAACTATTATTTATAAAGAGTTGGGGTGTAATAAAGATCGATTACATATCTTTTTTTTTTTTTTTTGCGTCAGAGCACCATAATAAGGTTTTAATTAGTGATTAAATTTGCTATACTGAACAGATTGCACTGTAGTACAACTTACTCATCATGTCAACATTGATTTACAAGCATATTAAGATGTTAGAGATGGGATGTTCACAGTTTATGTGGCATGTGACCTATCATATGACAATCCAGTTTACTCATCTTCCAACAGCCGTAGACCAGCAACACCCTAGAATATCACGCGCCTATATTGGGTGGTGTTGGGTTTGTACAAAATACTATACATGAGAGAGGTAACGTGTCACAGAACATCTCAGAAATAAAAGTTCAATGTGCTTAATCTACCAGAAGTCACTGGGCCGATAGATTTGAAGTGTTTTTTGGAACATTTATCAATGCTGATATGTAATTGTTCAGTCAGGTTAATTTGTCCATATATGGCTCAGTTCTTTAGCGGAAATCACGATTTAGTTCTGCAATAGCGCTTGCTGGTACCTCATGGCAGGAAGTAACAGCAGCTTGTTAGCCCTGCCAACGACTGCACAGAGTTCTAGAGATAGTAAAATCAATCGGTCAGTTGGTTATTCATACAGTCTGTCAGTTAGTGGGTGTGTGTGTCTATTTACCTTTTCACCTCAGGGTATAAGGAGCTTTGCAGTCTAAAGTGACTGTTGGGGTTGCAATAGACTGTATTGCTTTCATACCCTGGTTTGCAATTAGATCGAAACCTTCTGCTACAGCCAAAGAGATGCTTTTCTCTGCAGCTCATGCACAATGCAAAATAGAGTCATGCATTACCTCTAATGTGCATGTGCAGACACATCAAACAGTTGGGAAAAAAGAGTCATATAATCTAAAATTACAATTAGCAGGGCTGTTACGCTTCGCAATTCTAACAAGTACTGGGGCTGGGGAAATGGTCCAGAGCAGAGCTACAGAGTTCAGGCAGCATCAGCAAAATTTAGTTTAAGGAAACACATTTTCCCAATGAATCACCCACATTTACTCTTAGCCATTCTTCATACTCATACATATTGAATGACTGAATGTCCCCTCTGGATTGTTTTAATCAATTTCAAGTCAAATAACCATAACAAACATACAGTATGTTTGTGTGTGGTGGTGATGGTGATGGGGCTATGAGGGTAAGTAGAGGATGCAGCTTACAATCAATATCCATCCACCAAAATCAACAAAAGACCTAGGACTGCTGTAACAGAAAATATATTCTAGCTCCAGGCAATCCCCTTCCTGTTGTCACAGTCACCTTTACTACAAAACTAATATCTGAACCTGAACTATGATTAAGATGTAGATTCTTGGGTCATGCAACAGAGAATGACTTGGGAAAGAGATTAACTGTAATTTACTGCAGCTTAAATCACCCACAGGTTTTTCTCTCTCTATTTTCCACCCTATGACCTGGTTTTGGGAGGATTATCATTAAAGGTCTTAACAATCTCAGTACAATTTCCTACATATTATGGCATCACACTTAAAGGAAATAGGCTGTTACTCTGGACAGAAAGGTTGCTCTAATAGTAGTGACTTCTTTTAACATTAGCTAAATATCTAGCCAAAATGTTAGCAAATCCTGCCAAAGATCAAATTCCATGAGGCTGCAAAAGAGTGGCTAGCTTCAGTTCAGGGCTGGCATGACTAAAGCATCAATTAATGGATGTTTATTTGCTTCTTTGCCAAGAGTTAGCTCAGCATGAAGACTGGAAGCAGGGGTTAAAAGCACTCTCTAAAGTTCAAAAATACACCAAACATCATGTCTAAAGTTCACTAATTAAAATATCGTACCTTGTTTGTTTAATCCACACATAAAGAGAAATGTAGAAATGACAATTTGTGTTTTTTACATGTGTTTTACATGTTGTAACCTCCCCATGTATTTGTTGTCAAACAGCAGCCGGGCCCAGTGACTTTGGACTAAGGTAATCTTGAGGTTGCCAAGCAACCAGTGTAGACTCCACAACTTTTGAGTGTCTTTGGTGTGATTGTGTCTTAAGACAGAGTTACTTTAAATACTCCTGAAATCTTAGTGCAACAAGCACACACTGGAGAGAAGCAAATGGTTTTTGGCAATACATACAATAATGTACAGTCATGTGATGTTATTCAGTCATGTGACGTTAATATACCCTATGCCAGGCATACACATATACATGTAGTTTGCTTTCTAAATAAACATTTCTGCAAATCCCATTAAGCCCCAGCAACACAGAATCTGTTACAATTACATGTTCCATCAGTTTATTTTTATGAGGTGACATTTGTCATTCTAAGTTTAGCAACCATGTGGTGTAATGAAAGATAGCTATGTACTAGCAGAGCACCCCACTGTGATTGGAACCAACAGATCATAAAAATATTAATTTGATAAGCATGCAATAATTTTAAAACCAAGCCAGTATGCTGCAGCTTAAAGTGAGAACAAAAAACCCTTAGTAATGTAAGTTTAAGCCTGGTGTAAAATTGTGTCATGTTGTTAATATGAAATGCTACACTCCAGTTCTAATTTTAAGAGGATTTTATTTTTGGGGAATGTGATAACGCTCAGCATACAGCAAGCAGCTGCATGGCGTGCAGCCACAGATGATCACGTTTTGTGTCTTCTACTGTATCTCTTAAGTCTATAGTTAAATAATGGTCAAGGGTAATGTTTTGGCAGACCTTTTTTTAGCATGAAAAGGAACCTTTTCACCATCAATTGAGGCTGTCAGGCAGGTCTTATGCCAAAACTGAATCCTTGAAACAACATTATTTTTCCAACAATACTGCAGATTTACAGTGACTTATCAACTGTGTTGTGGAAAAATGAGAGGAGAAATTAGGTTTCCTAGTCCTGCTGTTTGGATGGATTAGTACAGCAGCAAATACTTAAATCATCCTCCATCATCTTTTACAGTTTGGGGACTTTTGCTGATTCCACCCAGGAACAAAAAGACCCAAGATGTTTAAAAGAACAAAAGTGACGGATGGGACGGCCACTGGCCAAGGTAAGCAATAAAATATGATCTCATCTTCGAAAAGAGGCACTGAATAACACCGTCCAACATCAAACTAGTGTGTCTCTACAATATTGGCTTCTCAACAGTTTGTTTCTGTTCTTTTCTTTCAAACTATGATCTGATACAACAATGAGGTGACATGTAACCAAATAAAATCAATGATCATTATATTATTATTATTATTATTATCATTATTACCATTATTATTAGTAGTAGTAGTAGTAGTAGTAGCAGTAGTAGTAGTAGTAGTAGTAGTAGTAGTATTCAATAATGTAATTATTTGTAATACCCTACCAAATCATCAGGTCAAATCATCAAGTCTTATGATTAGGAGAACATTGAACAGTTACATGCATTGTGTCCATAAGAAATATCTTAAAATACTGTATATTTCAAACAAAGCTATCTTCAGTCAGTATTTGATCTCCTTGACAGAGTCTGACAAAGACACTTATAACACTTACTCACACAGAATCCATCACACCAGGGTGGAAAGGAGATCCATTTGTGAACAAATCTAAAGAAAATAGTAAATATATCTAACTGCAAGCATTAGTTGTATAATGTCGATGATCGTTTGTGTGTTTGAATCAATTGTGTAATGTGTAATGCTGATGATTCAATTCAAATGGTTAATTACAGGCTGTTATCAAGGCAACATTGTACCTACACAGACTTCTACTTTTGCTTTTACACTTTGGCTGTAATACAATTAAAATCAGATTGACATTATTCACAGAGTACAAGACTGACTTTGTACATTAGTAACAACATTTAAACTGAATAGCACATGCACACAGTCTATTAAAGAGGAACAGGAGCTCATAAAGTAGGTAGACATACTGTACATTGCAAAATAATCACACCGCTGTAAACTGCATAGGGTGATTGCATTGCTAGGCTATTAATGTTGTTGTATGTGGCATTAGTTCATGCTATATACTTGTCCCCGTACAAGTGTTAAATAAATGAAATGCTGCCATTGCTAGGACAAATGTAACACCTACCCAAAGTCTGTAATTAAAAGTCTGAGGGATAAGTCAGATAAACATTATATGCATACAACTCCTGTGTACCTAAACATAGGTAGCAGAATTGCATATTTTCATATACTTTGGTAATTTGGTGCATTCATAAGTGGTAGTTCACATGTGGTATAGTGTTGCACCTTGACAATGACAAACAATAAAAATGTTGCTAAAAATATGAAATTGTTTAACCTGTGCTGATGTTATTTAGCTGAATCTTGTAAATCTCATAATGTAGCCATTCCACACACCTATTGCTGTCCTAGTATCATATTTACGGTCCCTCAGTTTAATTATTTAAGTCTAATCCATTATCCAGTGCTTATGCTATGCTTACATGTGCTGTATATGCTCTTTAACATATGCCTTTATTAGGTCCTGATGCAGAGAATTGGGATGGTAAAGAAGGTAGGCTTAGAGAACCAAAGAGAAGCCCGTCGTCAGCTGTCTCTTTATTTTTTCTCTCCCTACTGCTCACGAAGGCATGAAGTACTGATATGCAATGGAATTATTAATATTCTGTAGCGCACATGTATTTTGTGCGTGGATATGTGGGTGCATTACCACATATCTGTTCTCAGGGTGGAATGTAGGCATGGATTCCCAAGGAAAAAGGTTAAAAAGATAAATGTTACTGAAATGTAAATGTAGTGAAAATGTGACACAATTTGTAAAAGTCTGAGACCACTTTCCCTTTGGACCCCACTGTATACAATATGTATGTGTGGCTCTCCACACCAGAGCCACACATACATATTGTATATAGTGGGGTCCAATATGAAAATGGTCTCAGACTTTTGGACCCCACTGTGGCTCTGAATGATAACAAACTGGTAGATTTTAACATTAAACATTCTAATATTTCATGTATTAGAATGTGTTCCAGCATGGTTTATTGGGTGAAGATTTGATTACAAAACAACAGAGTTTGAAGGTTGGATAATGATAATGGTCATGTTTTTTTATTCTTTTGTGTCAAATGCATTGTCACTGACATTTCATTTTCATATGTTGACAGTGGGATTCAGGAAAAAATCTAAGGTCCCTGGGGTGATGATTACTCAGTATATTGAGAAGCTGCCAGAGGGAAAGAGCCATCCAGACTTCACCCGCAAGCCAATTGCTTTGACCATCCAAGAAGGTAGGACTAGGATTGCATAAGAATCATTTTAAACATTGATATCACAAAATATTCCAAGGTGGAATTTCCATGATTCTGCATAATGGATTAGATCCATGAATTTTGTGCAAGGCCAGAGGGAGCAGAGCCCTGCCATTCAACACCCAGATTCCTGCGTCAGTCAGATAGAATTAAACACACTATGACTTTGATTTTAAAAGCAGAAAAAGTGATTAGATGATCAAAAATCAATGCTATCATTTTGCAGAGGACAAATTTTCCACTAGTTGTCTTAAAAGTATGCATATAAGTATTAAGCATTTGTTGTAATGAATGTACAGTATATTATAATGCAAGAAATATACATATATGACACAACAAGGTTTGAATAAACATATCTGCATTTGTTTACTGTGTTTCCAAAACAATAACAACATGAGGTGACCTTGCCTGTATCTTTTTTTTTTTTTTTTTTTACAGGCAAATTTGCTTTTTTTAAAGCCATTGTCACTGGAGACCCAAAGCCAACTGTAGTATGGAGCAGAAATAATGGAGATGTGTCTGATCCAGCAAGATATCAGTCCAAATACGATCCCAACTCCAATGAGCATACATTTGAGGCAAGTGATATGGGTTATCAAATCTCAGTGATACTATACAGCAACATGCTGATGTAAAGGAGTGATAAAAATAGCACAGAGGAAGAACTAGATAAGAAGACAGAGAAAAGGAGAGGTAAGAAAGAATATATTTGATTACATCAAGGTCATACAGCCTGCCAACCGATCAGTATTTGCTTTGCTGATTACTTTTTCTTCAATGTGGATGGAAAACGGGATTTTACTCATCCTGAGAGGGGCACACTCAACACAGTCAGTTTCATGAAAAAACAAATCTACTCCCTTATCCCCTCAACTCACTGCTGTTTGAGGATGATAATGTAAAATAAAAAAGTCTTATTCTATTCTCATTTAAAGTAGACATTATTGTGTGAAACATGTTGACAAAGCCGACTTCATCAAACACTGGGTCCATTGCTGTATATTTTACATGTTTTATATCTTCCAGATGCCACATGTTAAGCCAGACCAAGCAGATACCTATAAATGTTTTGCCAAAAATGAATATGGACAAGCCATGGTCACAGTTGTTCTGAATGTTATTGAAGGTAAGAATGGTTTTCTTGTTATGCCTTTAACAAATCAATGTATGTAATATTATACCTATTTCAAGAAGATGTAGCTTTCCTAAACCAAAGCAGAGTCACTCAATCTACAGCATGCAGACTCAAGCATACTCCCAAATCTTCTTCAACTGAATACGCTTGTATCCAAATTTGACACTCTACTAACCCATACCTTTGAGTCTATTACACACATTCCAATACCCATCCCGTAGCAGTCCCTCTTGTATGTTGTTTAATTACATGATTGTATTCATTTAAGTGCCTTCTTCTGTTTTCAGTTGGTTTCAAAATGACAAAAGCCCCACAACAACAAGCAGAAGTCGCCAATTGCAATTTTAAGAAAGTACTAAAAAGGAGAAGGTTGGTTTGTGTTACATAAGTTGATAGTCTTTTTTGTTATATACATTTACGATATTGTTCAACTAATCACAACCTATTTTCATTTCTAGTAAAGTAGTTCCCAAAGCTGAGGAACCAGAGAAAAAAGAAGGAGAAATTGATCCTAAATTTTGGGAGCTCTTAATGAGTGCTGACAAAAAAGACTATGAGAGAATCTGTGCAGAGTTTGGAGTGACTGACTTTCGCTGGATGCTCAAGAAACTAAATGAAATGAAGAGGGAAAGAGAGGAGGAACAAGCTGAGGTTTGTCATTTGTGATATTTGCATATTTGGTTTGTTTCCTTTTTTCTGTATATGCTGTACATACTTCGACAAATTTAAGTTTACTCCAGTAACAGAAGGCAATTCTTAAAGCATTAATTTGAAATAATGTTCAAATGATTGTTATCACAAATTGATATTTAATTCTTATTCTCTTTTTGACACAGTTCGTCAAAAACCTGTCAGACCTGAAACCTATCCACATCAATGCAGATGGAACTGCATCCTTTGAGCTTGAATTTGATCTTCTTGATCCAAGCAGCTCGATATACCTGTACAAGGTTAGTGTGAAAACAAGACTACATATCTAGAACTCTATTAGCATCCCTACAAAATGAGAGGTCATTGATAGCCCAATGAAATCAAAAACAGTCATCATCTCCACAACAAATTTAATTGCAATCTGCTTGTCAAGACATCTTTTGAGAACCAACATCCCCATCCACAGGCCCATCTGTTGGCAGTACCAATTTTCATACCTGTGTTTGAGAAGTGAGAGTCCCTTAACTAAGATATCTGCAACATGTCACTTAGTGTACAGTACAGTATAGCAGAGCATACAGTTTTGAGTTTGATGCTTGGATGAAGTCCTGCTATGATGCTTTCCATTGTAACTAAAAAAGTGGAATTTCTCCTGCTATTATCTTGCAGCTATATTTTGCAGGAATACTTTCAAGAATTAAGGAAGTTACATTGTATATTTCCCCCACAGGATGGTGAAATGATCCCATACACAAAGGAGTTGGGAGACAAGATGAAGCACTGCCTTAGAAAAGTCGGAAGAAAGTATATTTTCAGCATGAGGGATCTTATGCCAGAAGATGCTGGTTTCTACCAGCTGGATGTAGAAGATGTGAATATGTTTTCCACTGATTTTAAAAGTACGTTTTACATTTGAATACACAACAAATGAATGACCTTAACTGTGTTTTCAATAATTATCATTCATGCATATGTAACAAACTATTTAATTTAAAATGATTCACTTGTTATTTTTCAGTGGTGGATTTCTTGGTGAAAATTCAGGAAGTGAAGGCAATGGAGAGAGAAGACGCCGTTTTTGAGTGTGTCATATCAGCCCCCTTGTCCAAGCTTATGTGGTTTGGCAAGAATATGCCACTGGAACAAGGGGATAAATATGACATTGAAGTTTCAGAAGACAAGCTCATTCACAGGCTCGTTGTCAAAGACTGCATGGTAGTAGACAAAGGAATTTATGCTGCCTGTGCAGGAATAAAATCATGCAATGCATGGCTTGTTGTTGAAGGTAAGATATTGCAGTCTACGAAAAGACTGTAACTGATAATGTAGTGTATCATAAAGTAATGGATAAAGATTATGGTTTGTAATGGCATCATGAGAAATAACAAGGTACTCAATTCATTGTACAAGTTATTACTTTTTTTGTCATAATATGGCATTTTCAAGTGTTCACCCACTGCAAATCTCTTTCTCTTTTATTTAGCTGATAAAGGTGCACCTAAGGGCAAGAAATCAGCAAGGAAAACAACAAGGGCAGGAGGATCTGGGACAGATCTGCAGAAGGTTGCCCAAGAGCAACAACAAAAACTGGATAAGGAGAGAGAGGAAAGGAAAGAAAAAATTAAAGCTGCTAGAGAAGCTGCGGCAGAAGCAGCTGCGGCAGAGGAACCTGAAAAAACAGCAGATTCCGGTAAAGCTCCATCAAAATCAAGAAAGAATGCAGACCCCAAGACTTATGAAACTGTGTTGAATTTGAAAATAAGGGAGGCATATTGGCAGGACACTAAAAGATATCAAATGGGAATATCTGGTGATTTCTGATGAATTCAGAGATTATCAGTGATTTTAAGCCCCTGCAAAACTGCCATGAATGCAAAACACACTGAAGGAAATTACTTCCTGTCTGTCTGCACTGTGCGTGACTTGGGAATCCCCCCCCCCCCCATGTCCATTTGCATAGACTAAACAACATTTGTGTTGAATCACTTTAAATGACCAAATCTCAGGAATTATTTCAGGAATTTATGAAAGTATTACATCCGTTTTACTTCCTACAAACATGCTCCTAATAATGAACCCTGCTGCCACTATAATTCTCAACCCAAGGGAGGTGAAGTTCAAAATCTAAACAGTGTGCAAAAAAGATAAGGAATCTTTCATCTTGAATCACTGTGATGCCAATTCACACTGGACTTGTATCATAAAATGACCTCTGTGCTTTATAAAATATGTAAATATGGTAGGGGAGGGAATCTGGAATTTTACTTGAAAGACACAGGAGATTCTTACAGGATAAAGGACACAGATAACCTAATCCCAGAAGAACTCCATGTAATACTACTACAATGCAAACCTGGCTACATTAGTAATTCATTTTTTAAAAATTTGATTCATTTTTTAAATAAAAATTACAAAACCCAAACTCATGTATTTTAGTTAGGACAGAGGTCAAAACATCTTAAAATTATAAAATTGTACCATAAAATACAGTAAAAAGATAGGATTTTGCCATTCATTACACAACCAGTACAACACTGTTTCAATGTACTTATTGTCTTGGTTCAACTGCATTCTCTCATCTAGTCCTTCACCTTTCCATTTGTTTCCCATTGATTTTTGTTAAAATGTTCATCAATTTGCATGCAATACTTGCTATGATAAGTTGTTTATAGGGCAACTACTAATTAGCTTTAACGGTTGATAGGAGCGGGAAAGGATAAAGGTGCAGCAGTGGAGGTGGAACGCATTGGTAAGATATAAGAATGGTTGTGGTGACCTCTGCATGAATACACAGTTGAATATGACAGCTTTTTTTAAAATTATGGCTTCAGTCATCAGTTTTTCTTTATCCTGATAGCCTTTACTTTGAACCTCTGCATTAAATATTGAAGTCATTGTAATGTTTTTGGGGTTTTTATGTTGTGTTGTCAACTCATTATGTGACTGTCTGCCTCTTTAAGGTAAGTTTTGCGTCCTGGCATTGAATGAATGTTCTTTGCAACGATAGAGTTTACTATACTATTGCACAAGAATGTATTGTATTCTTCACTTTGCTCACTGATTAAATGTCTGTTTTGTGTTTTGGTGTCTCATGCTGAAGTATACTCAAAATAAGTTGAATATTACCCATTAGAACTTTCTAAATTCAGATTATTTTCACGTCCCAACAATTTACTCTCTAAAATTATGCAGATCTTATTTATTATATCTTATTTATGTATCAACCGGTAATTGCAAAGAAACTGATGTCTGTATTAGGCACCATGCAGTACCAGAGCTTGTGCATCTTTTAGCTTCTTTTTCTATGAATCATTTAAACTTGCTGCAACTGTATTTTCCAAAGCGTGCTGTAGTTTTTTGGGATTTTTGGGATTGTGTTTTTTCCATTATTCAATAAGCAGTCATTTTACTGCTGTATGGAAATGATCTTGCAGAGATTTAACATGTTTGAGTAAGGTAATTTATCATAATGAATATCATGGCTGCTTTTACGTTTTACGTTGATGCTGTTCACTTCAGTATGGTTGCATTTGCAGGCTGATTGGAAGATTGAATAACAGTCTCGATCTCTACACGGATTACCTATCTAAAGCAAGTTAAGTCTCTGCTAGTTGATTTTCACACTCCCCTCCAGACAGATTCTCCCTCACTGAGAATTTAAGATAAATGTGAAAATATGGAGGTACCTTGAGCTCCATATCCCACCCTATAGCAAACACAATACAACTACACAAACCATACACATCATTTAAAATAATATGTGGAGCTGATTCTAACCATGTTATTTCTGTATGATTATTACTTAACTGCAAAACAACTCCACCAGTTAGCTATAACTTTTTCTGAGCACCAGATCTAGCTAACACCTGTACCTCTTACAGTTGGCTATTGCCAACAGGTGTAACAAAAGTTACATGTGTTTCATGAACAAAGCTTTCTTTTGAGACTTATTATTTATTTGTGTTATTTATTGGTACCACTCACTGTGGTGGTCTCAGAATAAACTTTTGACAAGATGTCAGATGTGACCAAAACCCAGATTAAGTGTTACAATGCAGCTGACAGTGCTTTCACCATGGTAATCCTTGGCGAATAGGTGAAAGCTCCCAGCTCTATTTTGCATACTTAATCTGCACAATCTGTCCTGTTTGGTCACAGTTCAACCACTGAAGCATACTGTTTAGAAATTCCCTGAAAAGTAAATATTCTAAATGTAAGCCACTAGTTGTTATGTCACATATAGTAATCATTTTATATGTTCATTTCTCAAACACAGATTTCAGGGAGGCAACATTCTCACTTGATTTCTATTAATGTGAAAACTGCCTTCAGTACCAAACTCTGAACCATTAGTAATTTAATTTAAGTCATTTCTGAGTGGAGGTGGAATTCTAAAGGACACCAAATGATAAGACATTTCTCAAAATATCACTTATATCACCCCTGCATAATACTATGACTTTTTCCATTAAAAATACAATTTTATTGTCAAAATCTAAAATTGAGTGGCCCTATTACATTTCTAACAAAAAGTCCAAGGTGCAAGACATAAAAAACTGAGAAGAGAAGTCAAGGACAACTGTTCACAATTCTGCTGCCTGTGTCATTTTTAGACCTGTGTAAAAAAAAAAAAAAAAAACACTAAAATAATTTGTCAACTCATATGAAAGTATTTAGAGTCATTTGTAATACTAAAGCAATGCAAATTTACAATGGGGAAAATGTAAACTCCATCCATTTCACTAACCCTTTGGCTCATGTGATGCTACAGCGAGTTTAAATGATTTTTAGAAAAATGCTTTAAAACACCAAAATGACCCTTAAATAAACATATTTTATATGACATCTTATTCATCCATAAATGAGTAAACAGATACAGCAACAGTCTGAAATGTTTTCAAACTGTCTGTGACTGTCGATTGATTATTCAGACAAAACATCTGTAGCAGCAACAACAACAGTAGCTGGGGACTCAGGAAGTGGTAAGAGAAACAACAGTGGAGCATATAGAAAGTAGATGCAGTAGTCTGCATTTTCTGCAGGCACGCATTTCAGAAAATGGGTGTGAAAGCTGGAAGCTGTTAGCTGCTGCACCTCCTAGCTGTTGGTGCTACTATCTGCTGCTACTGCTGCTGCCACTGCAACATACTGGGAAAGTATGTTGAAAAACTAGGCCTATCCTTAGTTTCCTGTTAACTCACAGTGGCAATTGGGGGCTTTTATTTTGAAAAACAGCCTCATGCTGAGCTTCCTGTTAAGATACAGTGGCTTTTATTCTGAAAATCAGAAATGACACTCCGTATGTGTGCGTGTCTGTGTAATTTTATGTTACTTTATGTGTATGTACAGGCACAACACGTATATATGTATGTATGTATGTGTGTACATAATGTACGTATGTATGTATGTGGTATTGCTCCCACACAATGAGGGAGTAATTTACTGAATCAAGTTTAAATGACTTACTGTTGTTATTACTGTTAGGCCACTCAGCTGGGAAAGCCAGTGGCGGTGCAAAGCAAGATGGATCACATGCAGATGCAGGAGGTGGTAAGACAAACAACAGCTGAGCGTATAGAAAGAAGATTCAGTAGTCTGCATTTTCTGCAGACACGCATTTCAGAAAATGCGTGAAAAAATGCGTGAAAGCTGGAAGCTGTTCGCTGCTGCTGCTCTACCACCCACTTGCAAATGCAGAAGGCGGTAAGAGCAACAACAGTGGAGCATATAGAAAGTAGATGCAGTAGTCTGCATTTTCTGCAGACACGCATTTCAGAAAATGCGTGAGTGCTGGAAGCTGTTAGCTGCTGCTGCTGCACCTCCCGCTTGCAAATGCAGGAGGTGGTAAGGGCAACAACAGTGGAGCATATAGAAAGTAGATGTAGTAGTCTGCATTTTCTGCAGGCACGCATTTCAGAAAATGCGTGTGAAAGCTGGAAGCTGTTAGCTGCTGCACCTCTCAGCTGTTGGTGCTGCCAACTGCTGCTATCGCTGCTGCCATTGCAACTTGCTGTGAATGATGAAAGCTCAAATACACTGGAAGTTGAAAGATGACAGAAATTGCTGAAGCAATGCTGAAAATGGCTGAAAAAACAGCTGATATTTACTGAAATGTATTGCTTTGAAGACTTGGAAGCTGAAAGATAAACTGGAGCTGAGAGCTGAAGTGCATTAGCTGAAGAAGCTGAGAGCTAAAACATGTTGCTGAAACAGCTGAAATCAAATGATATACACTCAAAATATAATATCTTAAAACTGTATAAGAGGAAATTCTTTATATTAATATCAGATCCTATGGATCTTATTTTGAAAAACTAGGTCCATCCTGAGCTTCTTTTTAAAATGCATTTGCTTTATGGGACTTTCATTTTCAAAAAGAGCCTCATACTGAGCTTCCTGTCAACATACATTTACTCTATGAGGCATTTATTTCGAAAAAGAGCCTCATCCTGAATTTCCTCTTAAGTTACAGTTACTCTATTCAGCTTCATCCCGAGCATCTTGTTACAATGGCTTTTATTCTGAAAATCAGAAATGACACTCTGTATATGTGTATGTGTGTGTATTAGGGAAAGTCCCCATAAAGATAGAAAAAACAGTTTGTGTGTGTGTGTGTCTGAATTTGTCTGTAGTTATGTGTTACTGTATGTGTATGTACAGGCACAACACTTATGTATGTATGTATGTATGTAGGTAAAGAATGTATGTTTGCATGTGGTACTGCTCTCAGACAATGAGGGAGTCATTTACTGAGTCAAGTTTAAATGACTTACTGTTGTTATTCCTGTTAGGCCACTCAGCTGGGAAAGCAAGTGGCGGTGCACGGAAAGATGGATCAATTGCAGATGCAGGAGGTGGTAAGAGAAACAACAGCTGAGCATATAGAAAGTAGATGCAGTAGTCTGGATTTTCTGTAGACATGCATTTCAGAAAATGTGTGTGAGTGCTGGAAGCTGTTAGCTGCTGCTGCTGCTGCACCTCCCACTTGCAGCTGCAGGAGGTGGTAAGAGAAACAATATTAGAGCATATAAACAGTAGATGTGGTTGTCTGCATTTTCTGTAGACACGCATTTCAGAAAATGCGTGAGAGCTGGAAGCTGTTAGCTGTTGCACCTCCCACTTGAAGATGCAGGAGGTTGTAAGAGAAACAACAGTGGAGCATATAGAAATTAGATGCAGTAGTCTGCATTTTCTGCAGACACGCATTTCAGTAAATGCGTGTGAAAGCTGGAAGCTGTTAGCTGCTGCTGCTGCACCTCCCACCTGTTGGTGCCATTTGCTGCTACCGTTGCTGCCTGTGCAGCCTGCTGTGAATGATGAAAGCTCAAATACATTGGAAGTTGAAAGATGAAAAGAATTGCTGAAGCAATACTGAAAATGGCTTAAAAAACAGCTGAAATTAACTGAAAAGTATTGCTTTGAAGACTTGGAAGCTGAAAGGTAAAGCTAGAGCTGTGAGCTGAAGTGCATTAGCTGAAGAAGCTGAGAGTTAAAACATGTTGCTGAAACAGCTGAAATCAAATGATATACTCTCAAAGCTGGAAGCAGAAATGTAATGTCTTAAAACTGTGAAAGAAGAAATTCTTTGCATTAATATCAGATCCTAGGGATCTTATTTTGACAAACTAGGTCCGTCCCTAGTTTCCTGTTAATACACGGTGGCATTTGGAGTCTTTTATTTTGAAAAACCAAACCTTATCCTGAGCGTCTTTTTAAAATAGTTATTCTATGGGGCTTTATTTTTAAAAACAGCTTCATGCTGTGTTTCCTGAACATATATTTATTCTATGAGGCTTTCATTTTGAAAAAAGAGCCTCATCAGGAACTTCCTCTAAAGATACAGTAACTCTATGGACTTTTATTTTTTTTTAAAGCCTCATACAGAGATTCTTGTTAAGATACAGTGGCTTTTACTATGACAATCAGAAATGACACTGTATGTGTGTGTGTGTTTGTGTGTGTGTTTCTGTGTAATTATGTGTTACTTTATGTGTATGTACAGGCACAACACATGTGTATATATATATGTATGTATGTATGTATTTACAGAATGTATGTATGTATGTATGTACATATGTGGTATTGCTCCCACACAATGAGGGAGGAATTTACTGAATCAAGTTTAAATGACTTACTGTTGTTTTTACTGTTAGGCCACTCAGCTGGGAAAGCCAGTGGCGGTGCAAAGCAAGATGGATCACATGCAGATGCAGGAGGTGGTGAGAGAAACAATAGTTCAGCATATAGAAAATAGATGCAGTAGTCTGCATTTTCTGCAGACACGCATTTCAGAAAATGCGTGTTAGAGCTGTAAGCTGTTAGCTGCTGCTACTGCTGCTGCACCTTCCACTTGAAGATGCAGGAGGTGGTAAGAGAAACAACAATGGAGCATACACAAAGTAGATGCAGCAGTCTGCATTTTCTGCAGACACGCATTTCAGGAAATGCGAGTGAGAGCTGGAAGCTGTTAGCTGCTGCTGCTGCTGCACCTCCCACTTGAAGATGCAGGAGGTGGTAAGAGAAATAATAGCTGAGCATATAGAAAGTAGATACAGTAGTCTGCATTTTCTGAACACACACATTTCAGAAAATGTGTGTGAGTGCTGGAAGCTGTTAGCTGCTGCTGCTGCACCTCCCATTTTCAGCTGCAGGAGGTGGTAAGAGAAACAATATTGGAGCATATAAACAGTAGATGCGGTTGTCTGCATTTTCTGTAGACAGGCATTTCAGAAAATGCGTGAGAGCTGGAAGCTGTTAGCTGTTGCACCTCCCACTTGAAGATGCAGGAGGTTGTAAGAGAAACAACAGTGGAGCATATAGAAATTAGATGCAGTAGTCTGCATTTTCTGCAGACACGCATTTCAGTAAATGCGTGTGAAAGCTGGAAGCTGTTAGCTGCTGCTGCTGCACCTCCCAGCTGTTGGTGCTGCCATCTGCTGCTACCGTTGCTGCCTGTTCAGCCTGCTGTGAATGATGAAAGCTCAAATACATTGGAAGTTGAAAGATGAAAAGAATTGCTGAAGCAATACTGAAAATGGCTTAAAAAACAGCTGAAATTAACTGAAAAGTATTGCTTTGAAGACTTGGAAGCTGAAAGGTAAAGCTAGAGCTGTGAGCTGAAGTGCATTAGCTGAAGAAGCTGAGAGTTTAAACATGTTGCTGAAACAGCTTAAATCAAATGATATACTCTCAAAGCTGGAAGCAGAAATGTAATGTCTTAAAACTGTGAAAGAAGAAATTCTTTGTATTAATATCAGATCCTAGGGATCTTATTTTGACAAACTAGGTCCATCCCTAGTTTCCTGTTAACACACGGTGGCATTTGGAGTCTTTTATTTTGAAAAACCAAACCTCATCCTGAACGTCTTTTTAAAATACTTACTCTATGGGGCTTTTATTTTGAAAAACAGTTTCATGCTGTGTTTCCTGAACATATATTTATTCTATGAGGCTTTTATTTTGAAAAAAGAGCCTCATCAGGTACTTCCTCTAAAGATACAGTAACTCTATGGACTTTTATTTTTTTGAAAAGCCTCATACAGAGATTCTTGTTAAGATAGAGAGGCTTTTACTCTGACAATCAGAAATGACACTGTATGTGTGTGTGTGTTTGTGTGTGTGTTTCTGTGTAATTATGTGTTACTTTATGTGTATGTGCAGGCACAACACATGTATATATATATATATATATATATATATATATATATATATACAGAATGTATGTATGTATGTATGTACATATGTGGTATTGCTCCCACACAATGAGGGAGGAATTTACTGAATCAAGTTTAAATGACTTACTGTTGTTTTTACTGTTAGGCCACTCAGCTGGGAAAGCCAGTGGCGGTGCAAAGCAAGATGGATCACCTGCAGATGCAGGAGGTGGTGAGAGAAATAACAGTTCAGCATATAGAAAATAGATGCAGTAGTCTGCATTTTCTGCAGACACGCATTTCAGAAAATGCGTGTGAGAGCTGGAAGCTGTTAGCTGCTGCTACTGCTGCTGCACCTTCCACTTGAAGATGCAGGAGGTGGTAAGAGAAACAACAGTGGAGCATACACAAAGTAGATACAGTAGTCTGCATTTTCTGTACCCACACATTTCAGAAAATGTGTGTGAGTGCTGGAAGCTGTTAGCTGCTGCTGCTGCAGCACCTCCCACTTGAAGATGCAGGAGGTGGTAAGAGAAACAACAGCTGAGCATATAGAAAGTAAACACAGTAGTCTGCATTTTCTGAACACACACATTTCAGAAAATGTGTGTGAGTGCTGGAAGCTGTTAGCTGCTGCTGGTGCACCTCCCATTTGCAGCTGCAGGAGGTGGTAAGAGAAACAATATTGGAGCATATAAACAATAGATGCGGTTGTCTGCATTTTCTGTAGACACGCATTTCAGAAAATGCGTGAGAGCTGGAAGCTATTAGCTGTTGCACCTCCCACTTGAAGATGCAGGAGTTTGTAAGAGAAACAACAGTGGAGCATATAGAAATTAGATGCAGTAGTCTGCATTTTCTGCAGACACGCATTTCAGTAAATGCGTGTGAAAGCCGGAAGCTGTTAGCTGTTGCTGCTGCACCTCCCAGCTGTTGGTGCTGCCTTCTGCTGCTACCGTTGCTGCCTGTGCAGCCTGCTGTGAATGATGAAAGCTCAAATACATTGGAAGTTGAAAGATGCAAAGAATTCCTGAAGCAATACTGAAAATGGCTTAAAAAACAGCTGAAATGAACTGAAATGTATTGCTTTGAAGACTTGGAAGCTGAAAGGTAAAGCTAGAGCTGTGAGCTGAAGTGCATTAGCTGAAGAAGCTGAGAGTTAAAACATGTTGCTGAAACAACTGAAATCAAATGATATACTCTCAAAGCTGGAAGCAGAAATATAATATCTTAAAATTGTGAAAGAAGAAATTCTTTGTATTAATATCAGATCCTAGTGATCTTATTTTGAAAAACTAGGTCCATCCCTAGTTTCCTGTTAACACACAATGGCATTTGGAGTCTTTTATTTTGAAAAACCAAACCGCATCCTGAGCGTCTTTTTAAAATACAGTTACTCTATGGGGCTTTTATTTTGAAAAACAGCGTCATGCTGTGCTTCCTGAACATGAATTTATTCTATGAGGCTTTTATTTTGAAAAAAGAGCCTCATCAGGAACTTCCTCTAAAGATACAGTAACTCTATGGACTTTTATTTTTTTTAAAAAGCCTCATACAGAGGTTCTTGTTAAGATACAGTGGCTTTTACTCTGAAAATCAGAAATGACACTCTGTATGTGTGTGTGTTTCTGTGTGTATTTCTGTGTAATTATGTGTTACTTTATGTGTATGTACAGGCACAACACATGTATATATATACACACACACACACACACATATATATATATATATATATATGTATGTATGTATTTACAGAGTGTATGTATGTATATATGTACATATGTGGTATTGCTCCCACACAATGAGGGAGGAATTTACTGAATCAAGTTTAAATGACTTACTGTTGTTTTTACTGTTAGGCCACTCAGCTGGGAAAGCCAGTGGCGGTGCAAAGCAAGATGGATCACATGCAGATGCAGGAGGTGGTGAGAGAAACAACAGTTCAGCATATAGAAAACAGATGCAGTAGTCTGCATTTTCTGCAGTCACGCATTTCAGAAAATGCGTGTGAGAGCTGGAAGCTGTTAGTTGCTGCTACTGCTGCTGCACCTACCACTTGAAGATGCAGGAGGTGGTAAGAGAAACAACAGTGGAGCATACACAAAGTAGATGCAGCAGTCTGCATTTTCTGCAGACACGCATTTCAGAAAATGCGAGTGAGAGCTGGAAGCTATTAGCAACTGCTTCTGCAGCACCTCCAACTTGAAGATGCAGGAGGTGGTATGAGAAACAACAGTGGAGGATACAGAAAGTAGATGCAGCAGTCTGCATTTTCTGCAGACACGCATTTCAGAAAATGCGAGTGAGAGCTGGAAGCTGTTAGCTGCTGCTCCTGCACCACCCTGCTGTTGGTGCTGCCATCTGTTGCTACTGCTGCTGCCACTGCAACCTGCTGTGAATGATGAAAGCTCAAATACATTGGAAGTTGAAAAATGAAGAAATTGGCAAAGCAATGCTGAAAACGCCTGAAAAAACAGCTGATATTAACTGAAATGTACTGCTTTGAAAACTTGGAAGCTGAAAGGTAAAGCTGGAGCTGAGAGCTGAAGTGCATTAGCTGAAGAAGCTGAGAGCTAAAATATGTTGTTGAAACAGCTGAAATCAAATGATATATTCTCAAAGCTGGAAGCAGAAAGATAATGTCTGAAAAACTGTGAAAGAAGAAATTCTTTGTATTAATATCAGATCCTAGGAATCTTATTTTGAAAAGCTAGGTCCATCCCCAGTTTCCTGTTAACACATGGTGGCAGTTGGTGTCTTTTATTTTGAAAAACACCTTCATGCTGTGCTTCCTGAACATATATTTATTTTATGAGACTTTTATTTTGGAAAAAGAGCCTCATCTGGAACTTCCTCTAAAGATACAGTTACTCTATTGGCTTTTGTTTTTTTTAAAAGCCTCATACAGAGATTCTTGTTAAGATACAGTGGCTTTTACTCTGAAAATCAGAAATGACACTCTGTATGTGTGTGTGTTTGTGTTTTTCTGTGTAATTATGTGTTACTTTATGTGTGTGTACAGGCACAACACACATATATATGTATGTATGTATGTATGTGTGTACAGAATGTATGTACATATGTGGTATTGCTCCCACTCAATGAGGGTGGAATTTACTGAATCAAGTTTAAATGACTTACTGTTGTTTTTACTGTTAGGCCACTCAGCTGGGAAAGCCAGTGGCGGTGCAAAGCAAGATGGATCACATGCAGATGCAGGAGGTGGTGAGAGAAACAACAGTTCAGCATATAGAAAATAGATGCAGTAGTCTGCATTTTCTGCAGACACGCATTTCAGAAAATGCGTATGAGAGCTGGAAGCTGTTAGCTGCTGCTGCTGCACCTCCCACTTGAAGGTGCAGGAGGTGGTAAGAGAAACAACAGTGGAGCATACACAAAGTAGATGCAGCAGTCTGCATTTTCTGCAGACACGCATTTCAGAAAATGCGAGTGAGAGCTGGAAGCTGTTAGCTGCTGCTGCTGCACCACCCTGCTGTTGGTGCTGCCATCTGTTGCTACTGCTGCTGCCACTGCAACCTGCTGTGAATGATGAAAGCTCAAATACATTGGAAGTTGAAAGATGAAAGAAATTGCCAAAGCAATGCTGAAAACGCCTGAAAAAACAGCTGATATTAACTGAAATGTACTGCTTTGAAAACTTGGAAGCTGAAAGGTAAAGCTGGAGCTGAGAGTTGAAGTGCATTAGCTGAAGAGGCTGAGAGCTAAAATATGTTGCTGAAACAGCTGAAATCAAATGATATACTCTCAAAGCTGGAAGCGGAAATATAATGTCTGAAAAACTGTGAAAGAAGAAATTCTTTGTAATAATATCAGATCCTAGGAATCTTATTTTGAAAAACTAAGTCCATCCCTAGTTTCCTGTTAACACAAGGTGGCAGTTGGTGTCTTTTATTTTGAAAAACACCTTCATGCTGTGCTTCCTGAACATATATTTATTTTATGAGATTTTTATTTTGGAAAAAGAGCCTCATCTGGAACTTCCTCTAAAGATACAGTTACTCTATTGGCTTTTGTTTTTTTTTAAAAAAGCCTCATACAGAGATTCTTGTTAAGATACAGTGGCTTTTACTCTGAAAATCAGAAATGACACTCTGTATGTGTGTGTGTGTGTGTGTTTTTCTGTGTAATTATGTGTTACTTTATGTGTGTGTACAGGCACAACACACATATATATGTATGTATGTATGTATGTGTGTACAGAATGTATGTACATATGTGGTATTGCTCCCACTCAATGAGGGAGGAATGTACTGAATCAAGTTTAAATGACTTACTGTTGTTTTTACTGTTAGGCCACTCAGCTGGGAAAGCCAGTGGCGGTGCAAAGCAAGATGGATCACATGCAGATGCAGGAGGTGGTGAGAGAAACAACAGTTCAGCATATAGAAAATAGATGCAGTAGTCTGCATTTTCTGCAGACACGCATTTCAGAAAATGCAAGTGAGAGCTGGAAGCTTTTAGCTGCTGCTGCTGCACCTCCCACTTGAAGGTGCAGGAGGTGGTAAGAGAAACAACAGTGGAGCATACACAAAGTAGATGCAGCAGTCTGCATTTTCTGCAGACACTCGTTTCAGAAAATGCGAGTGAGAGCTGGAAGCTGTTAGCTGCTGCTTCTGCAGCACCTCCCACTTGAAGATGCAGGAGGTGGTAAGAGAAACAACAGTGGAGCATACACAAAGTAGATGCAGCAGTCTGCATTTTCTGCAGACACGCATTTCAGAAAATGCGAGTGAGAGCTGGAAGCTGTTAGCTGCTGCTCCTGCACCACCCTGCTGTTGGTGCTGCCATCTGTTGCTACTGCTGCTGCCACTGCAACCTGCTGTGAATGATGAAAGCTCAAATACATTGGAAGTTGAAAGATGAAAGAAATTGCCAAAGCAATGCTGAAAACGCCTGAAAAAACAGCTGATATTAACTGAAATGTACTGCTTTGAAAACTTGGAAGCTGAAAGGTAAAGCTGGAGCTGAGAGTTGAAGTGCATTAGCTGAAGAGGCTGAGAGCTAAAATATGTTGCTGAAACAGCTGAAATCAAATGATATACTCTCAAAGCTGGAAGCGGAAATATAATGTCTGAAAAACTGTGAAAGAAGAAATTCTTTGTAATAATATCAGATCCTAGGAATCTTATTTTGAAAAACTAAGTCCATCCCTAGTTTCCTGTTAACACAAGGTGGCAGTTGGTGTCTTTTATTTTGAAAAACACCTTCATGCTGTGCTTCCTGAACATATATTTATTTTATGAGATTTTTATTTTGGAAAAAGAGCCTCATCTGGAACTTCCTCTAAAGATACAGTTACTCTATTGGCTTTTGTTTTTTTTTAAAAAAGCCTCATACAGAGATTCTTGTTAAGATACAGTGGCTTTTACTCTGAAAATCAGAAATGACACTCTGTATGTGTGTGTGTGTGTGTGTTTTTCTGTGTAATTATGTGTTACTTTATGTGTGTGTACAGGCACAACACACATATATATGTATGTATGTATGTATGTGTGTACAGAATGTATGTACATATGTGGTATTGCTCCCACTCAATGAGGGAGGAATTTACTGAATCAAGTTTAAATGACTTACTGTTGTTTTTACTGTTAGGCCACTCAGCTGGGAAAGCCAGTGGCGGTGCAAAGCAAGATGGATCACATGCAGATGCAGGAGGTGGTGAGAGAAACAACAGTTCAGCATATAGAAAATAGATGCAGTAGTCTGCATTTTCTGCAGACACGCATTTCAGAAAATGCAAGTGAGAGCTGGAAGCTTTTAGCTGCTGCTGCTGCACCTCCCACTTGAAGGTGCAGGAGGTGGTAAGAGAAACAACAGTGGAGCATACACAAAGTAGATGCAGCAGTCTGCATTTTCTGCAGACACTCGTTTCAGAAAATGCGAGTGAGAGCTGGAAGCTTTTAGCTGCTGCTCCTGCACCACCCTGCTGTTGGTGCTGCCATCTGTTGCTACTGCTGCTGCCACTGCAACCTGCTGTGAATGATGAAAGCTCAAATACATTGGAAGTTGAAAGATGAAAGAAATTGCCAAAGCAATGCTGAAAACGCCTGAAAAAACAGCTGATATTAACTGAAATGTACTGCTTTGAAAACTTGGAAGCTGAAAGGTAAAGCTGGAGCTGAGAGTTGAAGTGCATTAGCTGAAGAGGCTGAGAGCTAAAATATGTTGCTGAAACAGCTGAAATCAAATGATATACTCTCAAAGCTGGAAGCGGAAATATAATGTCTGAAAAACTGTGAAAGAAGAAATTCTTTGTAATAATATCAGATCCTAGGAATCTTATTTTGAAAAACTAGGTCCATCCCTAGTTTCCTGTTAACACAAGGTGGCAGTTGGTGTCTTTTATTTTGAAAAACAGCTTCATGCTGTGCTTCCTGAACATATATTTATTTTATGAGATTTTTATTTTGGAAAAAGAGCCTCATCTGGAACTTCCTCTAAAGATACAGTTACTCTATTGGCATTTGTTTTTTTTT
Source organism: Thunnus thynnus (assembly GCF_963924715.1). NCBI lineage: Eukaryota > Metazoa > Chordata > Actinopteri > Scombriformes > Scombridae > Thunnus > Thunnus thynnus. The sequence continues at coordinate 11,390,168 of NC_089520.1, forward strand.
TTAAAAAGCCTCATACAGAGATTCTTGTTAAGATACAGTGGCTTTTACTCTGAAAATCAGAAATGACACTCTGTATGTGTGTGTGTTTCTGTGTAATTATGTGTTACTTTATGTGTGTGTACAGGCACAACACACATATATATATTTATGTATGTATGTGTGTACAGAATGTATGTATGTATGTATGTATGTACATATGTGGTATTGCTCCCACACAATGAGGGAGGAATTTACTGAATCAAGTTTAAATGACTTACTGTTGTTTTTACTGTTAGGCCACTCAGCTGGGAAAGCCAGTGGCGGTGCAAAGCAAGATGGATCACATGCAGATGCAGGAGGTGGTGAGAGAAACAACAGTTCAGCATATAGAAAATAGATGCAGTAGTCTGCATTTTCTGCAGACACGCATTTCAGAAAATGCGTATGAGAGCTGGAAGCTGTTAGTTGCTGCTGCTGCTGCACCTCCCACTTGAAGATGCAGGAGGTGGTAAGAGAAACAACAGTGGAGCATACACAAAGTAGATGCAGCAGTCTGCATTTTCTGCAGACACGCATTTCAGAAAATGCAAGTGAGAGCTGGAAGCTTTTAGCTGCTGCTGCTGCACCTCCCACTTGAAGGTGCAGGAGGTGGTAAGAGAAACAACAGTGGAGCATACACAAAGTAGATGCAGCAGTCTGCATTTTCTGCAGACACGCATTTCAGAAAATGCGAGTGAGAGCTGGAAGCTTTTAGCTGCTGCTGCTGCACCTCCCACTTGAAGGTGCAGGAGGTGGTAAGAGAAACAACAGTGGAGCATACACAAAGTAGATGCAGCAGTCTGCATTTTCTGCAGACACGCATTTCAGAAAATGCGAGTGAGAGCTGGAAGCTGTTAGCTGCTGCTCCTGCACCACCCTGCTGTTGGTGCTGCCATCTGTTGCTACTGCTGCTGCCACTGCAACCTGCTGTGAATGATGAAAGCTCAAATACATTGGAAGTTGAAAGATGAAAGAAATTGCCAAAGCAATGCTGAAAACGCCTGAAAAAACAGCTGATATTAACTGAAATGTATTGCTTTGAAAACTTGGAAGCTGAAAGGTAAAGCTGGAGCTGAGAGTTGAAGTGCATTAGCTGAAGAGGCTGAGAGCTAAAATATGTTGCTGAAACAGCTGAAATCAAATGATATACTCTCAAAGCTGGAAGCGGAAATATAATGTCTGAAAAACTGTGAAAGAAGAAATTCTTTGTAATAATATCAGATCCTAGGAATCTTATTTTGAAAAACTAAGTCCATCCCTAGTTTCCTGTTAACACAAGGTGGCAGTTGGTGTCTTTTATTTTGAAAAACAGCTTCATGCTGTGCTTCCTGAACATATATTTATTTTATGAGATTTTTATTTTGGAAAAAGAGCCTCATCTGGAACTTCCTCTAAAGATACAGTTACTCTATTGGCATTTGTTTTTTTTTTTAAAGCCTCATACAGAGATTCTTGTTAAGATACAGTGGCTTTTACTCTGAAAATCAGAAATGACACTCTGTATGTGTGTGTTTTTCTGTGTAATTATGTGTTACTTTATGTGTGTGTACAGGCACAACACACATATATTTATTTATGTATGTATGTGTGTACAGAATGTATGTATGTATGTATGTATGTACATATGTGGTATTGCTCCCACACAATGAGGGAGGAATTTACTGAATCAAGTTTAAATGACTTACTGTTGTTTTTACTGTTAGGCCACTCAGCTGGGAAAGCCAGTGGCGGTGCAAAGCAAGATGGATCACCTGCAGATGCAGGAGGTGGTGAGAGAAACAACAGTTCAGCATATAGAAAATAGATGCAGTAGTCTGCATTTTCTGCAGACACGCATTTCAGAAAATGCGTATGAGAGCTGGAAGCTGTTAGTTGCTGCTACTGCTGCTGCACCTCCCACTTGAAGATGCAGGAGGTGGTAAGAGAAACAACAGTGGAGCATACAGAAAGTAGATGCAGCAGTCTGCATTTTCTGCAGACACGCATTTCAGAAAATGCGAGTGAGAGCTGGAAGCTTTTAGCTGCTGCTGCTGCACCTCCCACTTGAAGGTGCAGGAGGTGGTAAGAGAAACAACAGTGGAGCATACACAAAGTAGATGCAGCAGTCTGCATTTTCTGCAGACACTCATTTCAGAAAATGCGTGTGAGTGCCGGAAGCTGTCAGCTGCTGCTCCTGCACCACCCTGCTGTTGGTGCTGCCAACTGTTGCTACTGCTGCTGTCACTGCAACCTGCTGTGAATGATGAAAGCTTAAATACATTGGAAGTTGAAAGATGAAAGAAATTGCCAAGGCAATGCTGAAAACAGCTGAAAAAACAGCTGATATTAACCGAAATGTACTGCTTTGAAAACTTGGAAACTGAAAGGTAAAGCTGGAGCTGAGAGCTGAAGTGTATTAGCTGAAGAAGCTGAGAGCTAAAACATGTTGCTGGAACAGCTGAAATCAAATGATATACTCTCAAAGCTGGAAGCAGAAATGTAATGTCTTAAAACTGTGAAGGAAGAAATTCTTTGCATTAATATCAGATCCTAGGGATCTTATTTTGACAAACTAGGTCCATCCCTAGTTTCCTGTTAACACACGGTGGCATTTGGAGTCTTTTATTTTGAAAAACCAAACCTTATCCTGAGCGTCTTTTTAAAATAGTTATTCTATGGGGCTTTATTTTGAAAAACAGCTTCATGCTGTGTTTCCTGAACATATATTTATTCTATGAGGCTTTTATTTTGAAAAAAGAGCCTCATCAGGAACTTCCTCTTAAGATACAGTTACTCTATGGGCTTTTATTTTTCTTTTAAAAAAAGCCTCATACAGAGCTTCTTGTTAAGATACAGTGGCTTTTATTATGAAAATGAGAAATGACACTGTGTGTGTGTGTGTGCGTGTGTGTGTGTGTGTGTGTGTATTTGTGTATTTGTGTGTATGTGTCTGTTTCTGTGTAATTATGTGTTACTTTATGTGTACGTACAGGCACAACATGTATATATGTATGTATGTATGTATGTATGTCTATATATGGTATTGCTCTCATACAATGAGGGAGTAATTTACTGAATCAAGTGTAAATGATTTACTATTGTTATTACTGTTAGGCCACTCAGCTGAGGAAGCCAGTGGCGGCTCAAGGCAAGATGGAGCACTTGCAGATGCAGGAGGTGGTGAGAGAAACAACAGTTCAGCATATAGAAAACAGATGCAGTAGTCTGCATTTTCTGCAGACACGCATTTCAGAAAATGCGTGTGCACATTTCAGAAAATGCGTGTGAGAGCTCGAAGCTGGAAGCTGTTAGCTGCTGCTGCTGCTGCACCTCCCACTTGAAGATGCAGGAGGTGGTAAGAGAAACAACAGTGGAGCACATAGAAAGTAGATGCAGCAGTCTGCATTTTCTGCAGACACGCATTTCAGAAAATGTGAGTGAGAGCTGGAGGCTTTTAGCTGCTGCTGCTGCACCTCCCACTTGAAGATGCAGGAGGTGGTAAGAGAAACGACAGTGGAGCATACAGAAAGTACATGCAGTAGTCTGCATTTTCTGCACACATGCATTTCAGAAAATGCGTGTGAGAGCTGAAAGCTCTTAGCTGCTGTTGGTGCTGCCACTGCAACCTGCTGTGAATGACAAAAGCTCAAATACATTGGAAGATGAAAGATGAACAAAATTGCTAAAGGAATTCTGAAAACGCCTGAAAAAACAGCTGATATTAACCAAAATGTATTGCTTTGAAAACTTGGAAGCTGAAAGGTAAAGCTGGAGTTGAGAGTTGAAGTGTATTAGCTGAAGAAGCTGAGCGCTAAAACATGTTGCTTAAACAGCTGAAATCAAATGATATACTCTCAATGCTGGAAGCAGAAATATAATGTCTGAAAAACTGTGAAAGAAGAAATTCTTTGTATTAATATCTGATACAAGGGATCTTATTTTGAATAATTAGGTCCATTCCTAGTTTCCTGTTAACACACAGTGGCAGTTGGTGTCTTTTATTTTGAAAAACAAGCTTCATCCCAAGCGTCTTAAAATACAGTTACTATATGGGGCTTTTATTTTGAAAAATAGCCTTCTGCTGAGCTTTTAGTTTGAAAAAAATGCCTCATCCCAAGCTTCTTGTTAAGATACAGTGGCTTTTAATTTGAAATATCAGAAATATCACCCTGTGTGTGTGTGTGTGTGTGCGCGTGTGTGTGTTCCTGTGTAATTATGTGTTACTTTATGTGTACGTACAGGCACAACATGTATATATATGTATGTATGTATCTATATACAGACTGTATAGGCCTATGTGTATGTGGTACTGCTCTCACACAATGAGGGAGTAATTTACTGAATCAAGTTTAAATGACCTACTGTTGTTATTACTGTTAGGCCACTCAGCTGGGAAAGCCAGTGGCGGTGCAAAGCAAGATGGATCACTTGCAGACGCAGGAGGTGGTAAGAGAAACAACAGCTGAGCATATAGAAAATAGATGCAGTAGTCTGCGTTTTCTGCAGACACGCATTTCAGAAAATGCGTGTGAGAGCTGGAAGCTGTTAGTTGCTGCTGCTGCTGCACCTCCCACTTGAAGATGCAGGAGGTGGTAAGAGAAACAACAGCGGAGCATACAGAGAGTAGTTGCAGCAGTCTGCATTTTCTGCAGACACGCATTTCAGAAAATGCGTGAGAGCTAGAAGCTGTTGGTGCTGCCATCTGTTGCTACTGCTGCTGCCACTGCAACCTGCTGTGAATGACGAAAGCTCAAATACATCTGAAGTCAAAAGGTGAAAGAAATTGCCGAAGCAATGCTGAAAATGGCTGAAAAAACAGCTGATATCAACTGAAATGTATTGGTTCGAAAACTTGGAAGCTGAAAGGTAATGCTGGGGCTGAGAGCTGATGTGCATTAGCTGAAGAAGCTAAGAGCTAAAACATGCTGCTGAAACAGCTGAAGTCAAATGATAAACTCTCAAAGCTGGAAGCAGAAAAATAATGTTTTAAAACTGTGAAAGAAGAAATTCTTTGTATTAATATCAGATCCTAGGGATCTTATTTTGAAAAACTAGGTCCATCCCTAGTTTCATGTTAACACACAGTGGCAGTTGGGGTCTTTTATTTTTAAAAACAGCCTCATCCTGAGCTTCCTGTTAAGATACAGTGGCTTTTATTTTGAAAATCAGAAATGACACTATGTATGTGTGTGTGTGTGTGTGTTTGTATGTGTGTATCAGGGAACGTCCCCATAAAGATAGAGAAACCAGTTTGTGTGTTTACATGTATGTGTGCATGCGTGTGTGTTAGTATGTGTGTGTGTTTATGTGTAATTATAGGTTACTCTATGTATATGTAAAGGCACATCACATATGTATGTAGGTATGTATGTATGTATGTACAAAATGTATGTATGTATGTGGTACTGCTCTCACACAATGAGGGAGTAACTTACTGAGTCAAGTTTAAATGACTTACTATTGTTATTACTGTTAGGCCACTCAGCTGAGGAAGCCAGTGGTGGTGCAAGGCAAGATGAACCACTTGCAGATGCAGGAGGTGGTATACCAGATATTTAATACTGAAAAAGTACTAAGCAAATAAGCACTAAGCAAATAACTGTTATCTGCATTAGTAACACAAAAGTTAAAAAAACTAATTTATTTTTATTATTACTTTTCAATATCTAATCAAATTATTTAATTCTCTGTAAAATCTTAATCCTGTAAATTTACTATAGCTCCTCTTAGAAGGCCAATTCATAAATGTGAAATAACAGGAGATCCTTTATAACCCGAATGTGGTAACACTTTCTTAATATACTTGGGAGCTCATCTGGCCTCTGTTAACATTGTTTGCAAAGCCTAATAGTACTTTGTTTGTTGCTTGTCATTGTGCTCACCTTTGATGTCATTTCTCTTGCTGTAACTTGTGTATCATAAACTTTCTAACTAGATCACAGTAATCTAATATTTAAGCCATGCACTGTATTAGTTATTGGAATGCACTGTTTTTTATTTAAAAAAAACAAATGCAGGTTGTACTAGTGGTGCAAGGTAAGATTATACTCTCAATTCCTCACTATTTTTTCTTTTTACATAGTGGTAGAATTCACAGGCATTACAATATTTTCCTTCACGTAATGTACAATTGTGATATAATTGGCAAGGAAATCTTTGATACTGATGAACTATTGCATCACCAATCTAATCTTAATGATTAGAAGAGAGAAGCGTAAATTGGTAACTGTTTTTTTCTTGGGGACTTTATACAGTATATATATAGTTTTAAACTGAAAGCTGCTCCACATGAAAATGTTAAGTGGAAAGTAACTTTGTTTTATGTTACCCAGAGCCTGGAATTACCTCTGGACTCTCTGATATCCTTGCTACTCGTGGACAGCCAGCAGAATTAACTGTGAAGATGAACACTGACTGCGACGGCGCCTGGTTCAAAGATGGAGAGCCAGTAAAGTTCATAAATAACTACATTTAAATGCACATTTAGCATTTTGCAAATTTGTCTGACACTTTCATTTTGATTATCTGAGTGCAAGAGTAAGAGAAGCTTTCAATTACTACATTGCCAACATTATAAACATAAACATGAATGACATACATAACATAAGTCTTACGCTTATGGAACTGCCATATTGGATATTTTTCTTTTCCTTTTTTAATGTGTGTTGTGTAACCTGAAAAAGAATGAAGTTCTCCTTTTCACTCTTGATTTGCTAGTTAAAATCCGGTGGTGGGATCAGCATAACCAAAGATGCAAACATTCACAAGCTGACAATTCACAGCTGCAGAGATACAGACTCTGGACTCCTTCGTTTTGTATCAGGGGATCTCAGTACGGAAGGAAGGATCACAGTCGGAGGTATATTTTACTTCCGTATATTGTAGAATATAAGTGACACAACAGCTCTTGTGTATTAAACTGACACCTTGTGTCTCATAGATGTGCCTGAATTTGACGAAGACGACCTTCACAAGTTCTCCAAACCTGTGATAGTAAGAGTGGGCCAGAACGCTGCTTTCAAGATGCCTTTTCAACCTCAGGAGTCTTTGACGGTCAGCTGGTTTAAGGATGGCACTGAGCTGAAAGACGGAGGAGGAGTTAAGATTGTGAGGGAGCCCAATCACAGTCGGCTGCTTCTCAGAGACTGCCTGCGGTCAGACACGGGGGAAATAAAAATCCAACTTAAAAACCCATTTGGAGCTGTGGAGGCCACATCTCAGCTTATTGTGCTTGGTACGAAAACATAGGGAAATCTAATGAGAAAAGTGAGAAATACTGAGAGATACAAATACCATCAACAGCCATGTTCAAACATAAACAAAACTTACACCTTAGTCACATTTCTGTCACTTCATTTAAAAGGTAACAAAACCACATTTTTCTTACAGATCGTCCAGGTCCACCGGAGGGTCCAGTGGAGACTGTCGAGACCACTTCATCTGTAATTGAAATTAAATGGAACCCTCCAAAAGACGATGGTGGCTCTGCTGTCACCAACTACATTATAGAACGGCAGGAAAGAGGGCATAGTCTGTGGACAAAACTCGGGGATGTCTCAGCAGAGAAGACCTCCTTTAGAGACAGGAATGTGACTCATGGAAAGAAATACAGCTACCGCATCTATGCAGAAAACCCTCAGGGCCTCAGTGACTCCCTGGAGACAGCTGATAGCATTATGGCTGGCATAATGAGTGAGTGTAGAAAAAAGAAGTCTCATTTAGCAGTCCTCAGCAAATCCCATGTTAATCTCCCTCAGGTTGTAATAAATGAAAATGCTTCTGGATAGGTTTTGTGCTGGCTTCAAATCGTTTATCACTGGCACTATTTAGTCACTGTTGAAAGTCCACCTTTTATCATTGCTGTAATAGTTGCTATATCTCTGAGAGGAATTTTTGGGATATCCTCCAGTAATAATGTCGTTGATTTATTCCATGTCTTTAATTACTTCTTAATTATTGAAAATGAGCATACTAGATAACTCAGACTACTTGTCATTCTTCAGTACTTTCTGGTCCACCTGGAAAACCCAAAGTGGTAAGTACCTCTAAGACCTGTATCAACTTGACGTGGACCCCTCCGGAGGATGACAAAGGAGTACCAATCATTGGTTACCAAGTGGAGAAACGAAAGAAGGACACAAATCAGTGGCTTGCCCTGAATGCAATTAATGAACCTATTGAAGGTTTGTCAGAACAAAAGCATACTATTATGTAGGACAATTATCTTCTTTTTATTGTATTTTTATCCTTACCTTGTTATTCACCTTATTTTCAGATGTGAACTATGCAGTTAAAGATGTCACTGAGGGAGCAGAGTATGAATTCAGAGTTTCAGCGATCAATGAATCAGGAGCAGGAGATGCGAGCCCTCCCTCCGCAATGGCGTGTGCAAAGAATCCCAACAGTAAGTTAACTTCCTTTGCTGTGCATATTAATGATTTAACTTTGTTATGCAGATAATTTCTTATTTCCGCTTTGCATTTTCTGTTTTGTTTGTGTTTCCATCCAGTGAGACCTTGTTTTAAGGACCCAGAGGACTTCCTTGTTGTCAGGGCAGGAAATTCTGTGCGTGTCAAGATTTCTTATGAGGTATGAATAAACCTAAATGCTGGCATGGAAACCGAACCCTTCCTCCTTGGTATAAATCATAAAACCATCTTAACAAGCCAGTTCTGGATTCCATATTTACTCTCCCATTCCAGCCACGTCATAATCTTGAGTCATGAGTTTGCTACAGTGTGACATGACTGCATATGCCTCACACTCATTTATCTGACATTGATATCCCCAGGCTGAACCTCCACCTCACATCACCTGGCTGAAGGATGATGAGCCAATAGCCCCGTGGATTAATGTCATCAATACAGAGGGAATGTCTCAGCTTGTTATTCCTTCATCAAAGCGCTCAGATTCAGCCATCTACACTATTAAAGCCAAAAACTCTGTGGGTGAGGCTTTCTTTGACGTTGAGGTTAGAGTCACAGGTAAGTAAAAAGCAAGCTTTTACACTATAATTAGTCCTAAAATGATGTGGAATAACAGTAGTGTATTTTTGCATTAAAACTTCTGATAGCAAGAATTTTGCACTGATATTAACTGTAAATACATTTTATTTATTTTCTGGAAATTAGGAATCAATTTTACATTAAGCATTAAATGACCTTTGCATTGTTTAGTGTTCTTGTGATGAAGAAAATGTGTTTTATCAACAGTGGACAATACTGACTAGGTAATATTTAGCCAATTAAATGCATTTATCACACCAGTGTATTGGCAAACTAATGTCAAACCCTAATTAACACTGAACACTTGCAGGTGCATTGAGAAATGTAATTCTTACTGAGTGACATGCAGTAAGAGGATATGATTTGTGGATTATTATCTTATGCCAGCTGTCAATTGCAAATATAGTCCTGACAAAACCTCCACAGCAGGGGAATTCCTAAGTAAATTTAAGGTACGATTACATAGATTTACAGATATACAGCAGCCATATTATAATAAAATCAGTGAAAATGTAAGTACTGTTTTAAATTTTACAACAAAGGCAGGATAAAGGTTAAGCAACAGTTGTTGTTTGTTCACTCAAAACAAATTAAACTCTACATCTTATGTTCTTTGTTCCTAGATGAACCCAAGTGCCCAGGGCCAGTGGAGCTGGAGCAAACAGTCTATGGCAAAGTGGCAGTATCATGGGTTCCCTCTCCAGACCAAGAGCTTGACGATCGACTGTACTACGTGGTGTCTCAACATGACTCTAACACCAGAATGTGGAAGACTGTAGCAGACCGCCTCTTTGCTAACACCTACACAGCCCACAACATTCTCCCTGGGATAGAATACCATTTCCGGGTCTATGCCAAGAATGATATGGGCCTCTCAGATCCATCTCAGTCACCTACATGGGGTGCCAACAGCAACAGAGGTGGGTTTATATATTCAGTTATGTTTACAAGGGGCATACAATAGATATAATGGTGTAATGATTTCACCATTATGTCATCATCAGAACGTCTCTTGTGTTGTATGTTCCCCTATCACTTAGTAGTCCACTAATAACTTGTTCAACTTGATGAAATTCTATATATTCTCCTTTATATTCTGTATATTCTATATATTATTATTCCTTTCGGTAAATAATCTGTGAAATCTGTAAATAAGTACACAGCGACTGACACCACCATGGTGGTAACAATACAAATTTTGAGCAAATTTGAGTTTGGCTGTGTAAAAAAGGGCTTAAGAGATAAGAAAGGCAATGTTGGTCAATCAATCGGTGGGTACACCACTTTTGTCCAGAGTGTAATATCATGAAAAATACTGGATGGATTGCAATGATTTTTTTTACAGAAATTCATGGTCCCCAGAAGATGACCCTTAATGACTTTGATAATCCCTTGACTTTTCATCTGGTGCCACCTGCACATCAAGCTTTTTAATCATCCAGTGAAATATCTCCAAATACATGGACTGGGACAAAATTTGACACAGAAATCTATGGTTTCTAGATAATGTATCCTGTTCGATCATCAGGTCAAAATTTAAATTCCGAGTCCAATATTTTAGGTTATGACCAAATAACTGAAAAACGACTGATGATTCTGTGCTTTGTGTTCAGAGCTAATTTGCAAATGCTAGCATGCCAGCACACTGACACTAAGATTATGACCATGGCAAACATTACCTGCTTAAAACAGGCATTTTAGCATTGTCATTGTGAATATATTGCCATGTGGACATCAGCGTTTAGCTCCAATCACTGCCATTCCTAAGTGCAGCCTCACATGGTTCCTGGCATGGCTCTAAACTGTTAGTCTTGTTTTTGTTTTCCCCCAACTCCAAAGTTCAATCAATGTCATTAATCTTTGAAATCTCTGATTACTTCATTGCGTGGAAGCCACAAAAATGTATATTTCAGACTTGGGTAATACAAATGAATGTCTGAAATTTCTGGATTCTGGATGACACAATTGCCATGTGACCTAAATGATCTTTTCAAACATTTCTCTCTTTAATTTTTTTTTTCTCTTAAGTTCCAATATCATCAAATGGAGTTAGTTCAATGGAGATAAGCTTTGAGAGGCCCCCATCCATCTTGGTCCCTCTGAAGGTCCACACACCACCTAAAGGTTACCAACTCTACATGACATGTGCTGTCAGAGGATGTCCTACACCCAATGTGTCCTGGTACCTCAACAACACCTGCATCAACTCAGACAAAAACTATTACATCACCAACTCATGTGGTGTGTGCTCCATGTATATTCTCAGAGTCCGAGAAAATGACGGCGGTGAATATAGGGTCGTTGCAGTCAACTCTTTGGGCAAGGCAGAGTGTTCTACTAAACTTACTGTGAGAGGTAAGGCTTAACTTAAGAGTTGTTATTTTTTCTGAAGAAATTGTTCTAGTTTATTTTTGTCTTGATTGTTTTCTCTCTTCTTTTTCTCCACAGATTGAAGTGGCATTAAGGCATTATGATGTGCTTCCTCTTACTGAAATGTTTTGGAAAACACAGTGAAAGTGAATGTGAAATGTTTTGGTGTACTGCATAGATTGTATTGAAAGTGTGTGATACTATTCTCTGAACTCCTAGAAAAACTATCTAAAATAGTCTAAATGCTAACTTATTTAATTTATTTGAAATGTTACTGATTTGCAATTGTCATCGGGATATATCATCATCATATACAGCAGGAGTGAAGTGACAAACTAAAATTAAAAGACATTTGTCAGTTTTTTTCAGAAAACAATAGGACAAATCTCTTGTAACAACTGCAATAAATCAACAAACTGTCCATCGTGTGTAGTGTTCTTTTTTATCTTGTTTATCACAGAAATTCTGTTTTTATTAATAACTTTGAAAATATTCTTCACCAACTTCACTGGCAGAAACAAACTCAGTGGCCATCATTAAGGCAACAGATGTTTCCCGCATGTGTTTCCAATTGCACATGGCTCCAACATCTGAGCCCATGACACCATGTACATCACATTACCACATTAAGCCCCTGGGAACTGAGCACACATTTTCATTGCATTTCCATATATATCCACCTGAGCTACCCAGTAAATAAGAAGATCCCTACTGCAAACTTGAAATTAGTCCTTTTTATATCTATAGTCAGATAACTGAGTCTTTGGGTGAGACAACTATGTTCAACTGATAATATGTACATATTTAAAATAAAGGATTCATACATCCATACAATATATAAAGTACCAGTCAAAGGTTTGGGCATATTAGGGAATAGGAAGATGTCTCCAATGTTTGACTGGTACTGTACATTCACATTACATACTATATTTTACTGACAAGGCCAACATAAATCAAGTCTATAACGTCCATCATGTGACATCTTTACAGAGCAGGGAAGCTGTTGGATATAGCCCTTTGACTAAATAGCACAGCCAAGATGAGAATTCCTATTTTATCTGATGACCTTATGCTGACTGATAATAGTAGAATAATGCGGCATTGTTCTACCTTTAACATTTAGTACAGTTGTTAATATACCTTTATGTAAAAGTGCTTACCTCATTTCCTCTGCCTGGTCAGAGGTGATATTTGTGTTGATTCTCCACTCGTGTCATCAGGTTTTTCTTGCAGTAATGTCACAGTCTCTTTTATGAGGTCAGGGTGACTATTCAAACTGTCTGGATAAGTCATGCTTGTTTAACCTCTGACAATGTGAACCCAAAATTCTGCTCAGTGCAACGAATACAACACACCATCACACCATGAGCAACCACCTTTTTGTAATGCCACCCCAGGTCCAATGTGACTCACCAAATACCACAAGCATGCTGTGAGAATTTCAGTTGATACTTTCAAAGGCTAATTGGAACGGCCAATTCATTTATATCAACTAGAGATTACTTTACCAAATAAAATGTCTCATGTTAATGTTTATTGACCAATAAAGGTCATAGTGATCATATTTCTGGAGACCTTGTGATGCTGCCAGTCGAAACCTTTTGGTGAGATGCTTTCCCTCTTGCACGCGGGAAATTGCAGTACATGTCTATTGTGGATCCATAAATCATGAAGCCTCAACCATGGACATCATGTACAGCAATATCCATCACTAATGTGATTGACATTAATGATATAATGCTAGAATGTGTCATAGCTTTATTTAAATCTAACAGATGGAATGTGAATCTTGATATTAGTATATGATGCTGCACATTATTTTATATTGTCAATAGTAATGGGGGAAAACTGTTGACTTGATATGGCCCATACCAGATTGAATGAACAGTCATAATGTATTTCTAGTGCTAACTGCAAAGTGATCACTTTCATAGGGATGGGTAAGAGTAACCTTCACCCTTTACTACTGCTGCAATATGGTTTTTTTCCCAACTGCATTTTACCCATGTAAGGCTTCCTATGGGAATTTTATCACCGAACAAAAAGGGGTGTCACCTTTGATATACTGGATAGATAGATAGAAGAGTACAAGTTGAAGACGGATGGCTGAACGTACACGACGAAGAAGTGAAAGTAAGTGCGATTAATTTTTTTAAACAGCAAATTTCGCGTGTCAGTAATTTATCAAATTTTTCAAATGACTAAAAGCAAATAAAATAAATGGTGTGACCGAAACCTGCATGATGTAAGGTTTCAATCGATATGTGGTACCAATCAAGGCAAATGTAATATTATTCAAATGAAGGACAGAAAGGCATCATTTGTTGAGAGAGACAAACATTAGGAGACTACATTAGTACAATCAGCTCTATGATTATTTCACATTAAACTAGTTTAAGACAAATAGCAGTACGAGTGATTAGGTAGCGTAATAAATCTAATAATCATTTTATTGTATGTGATTTTATTACAAGCATTTATTAAGCCAAGATAAGCATTAGTTTGGCTTTAAAAGGTTGCCAAAGCATCTGATTCTGCTGCTTCAAAAATCAAAATAACTAAGAAAAGAGGAAAAGTCAGATAACCTTTAAGATAAATAAAAAGATCTACAGACACCTGTTTATTTCATATAAATGTGTAAAAAATGTTTAAGCTGTCTACAGAACTATTTAAAGCTTTTAAAATCTCCATTTTCATACAATCAGTTTCCAAGTGTCCAAGGATTTTTATACTGTGTAGAATGAAAAAAATATGAATTAACCTCTTGCAATCGCCCTATAATACAGAGACTCAAGATCACATCAGTGTGCCATATTTCAGCGAGGAATGTGACTTATTCTTCTGGCTCCCCATGACTAACAAAGGACTGAGCAGAAGCCTATGATCAGTTTGCACTGCAGAATGTGTGACACATCAAAGTCTTCATTTTATGCTGGGTTGTAGATCTTCAAGGTCAGATATCCTTGTTCACAGTTTTCAGTGTTCCTCTTGGTCCTAAAAATTAAAGGACCATGTAAAAAGCCTTATGGCTATCATCATGATATACAGCCCATTTTGTTCAAATTAAAAGCCTGTCAGCTCTGGAGATACCAAAAGAATTACTCAACTAACTCAGAGATAGATAAAATAACCTATACTAACAGGCTTTTGGTCACTGCTGTACACTGGTGCTTGGCCTAAAAGTCTCTTGGGCAACAGTGAAAGTAGGTCATAGTCATCACCAGTTTGTATGGCTGAGTGCTTGGTAAAAACAATTTCTGAATCTTATTTTAACTTTCTGGATAAATATTGTTTTTCTATTAGCAAATGAAGTACACAGTTTGTGCTTTTTCACATTTCAACACAAGCAAATCTACATGACTGGTCAAGAAAAGCAGTTTTGTCAGCTTTGAGTTTGTGTTTTCCTTTCAGTCTTTTACTGATAGTTCTAGATTAGATGCCTAACGAGAGTCACAGCGCAAAACATACTTTTTAAGACTAGGTGTCATGAAAGAGATTTACAGTTATGTGCATCGGCATAACAGTCTGATGCAAAGACATTCTGCTCCTGTCTATGTTTGGATCCTGAGCAGTTAAATTGCTGGCACAGCCACTTGACTCCACAGGCAGTTAGGCAGAGTCAGCCAGTAGGTGGGATTTCACATTCCCCATTTACAGTGTCCCAACATGTCCCCAAGTGTCTGCAGGAGGCAAGGCATCCCCACTTTGACAGGCTGATGTCATACAGCAACGTAAATGATACTTGAGTAGAACCTCCCAGGCAGGGTTTCTGGCCTGTGACCCCAATTTTAGGTCTCCCAAGTTCTCATGACCCTTGCATGGTCAAGTTGAGTCATGTGATGTTGAGTATATTTCTGACCAAAGAGGGAGTGCCGAATGAATTAAATTTGATACTTACTTTTTCCAGTTAAATCAGTTTGTTTTTTTAAATTATGCCCATTGGATGCCTATTTTAACTATTTTGTAAATATTTTAGTTTTATTCTGTTTTCTTTTATTTTCTACTTTTTTCTCATTATTTTGAAATAGTATTGTTTCCTCTCATTTTATTTTGCTGTTTTATTGTAAAGCACACCACAAAAGTGCTACATAAATAAAGTTAATAATGATAATATTGACACACTAGGAAATCCTTGTGGGGTTTGCACCAAAAGGTTGGGAAACTCTGCCCCAAGGCCCGTAGGCGGATGTAAAGATTGCCAAACAAACAGTATTTGCTGCAATTGACTGAAGTTTGCTTTTCCTTTCCATGACTTGAATCTCTTTAACATTCATTTGAAAGTTATTTTGAATTTTTTAGTTTTGGGGGTGATATCTTGCAAGAACCTTTTAACCTTTAATATGTCTTCCATAAATATCCACAAATGCACTAGTCGGCTTTCTCATTGCCCTTTGCTAGATCTGAGTGGAAAAGTAATAAAACATATGTTCGACCATACAGAACAACATAATGCCAGAAACATAGGTACTTCACATAATGTCAGAGTTTTTTAAATCGTTATTATGTTTTTATTTTATAGCATAAAGGTAGCTACATACAACTGTGACAGTTTTTCTTTGTGCTTCAGCTACACAGTGATTCCAACGCTGAACTCTGAAACATCTCGTGACAAACAATCAACAGCTGCAATGACTTTAAAAACAAGCCAAGCCCCAGGTAAGATTAAACAATGTGAGGGATGTTTTTGTTGTTGTTTGTTTTTTTGTGTGCATACTGTATTTTGTTTGTTGTATGTGCAAAAAATGCATTTTATTTATTACTGTGTTGTATTATACACCATTGTACAAGTAAAAATTTAACATAAACTTTTGCCACACTATATATTCAGAGAAAGTCCTTCCCTAATAGTTCATTTAATAAATACTTTAGATATACTTTTATCCAGCTGGTTTTTGATTTTTAATATATGCCTTAAATGCATTACCAGGTTTAATTGAGATCTACTAACAGAAGGTAGTTGTGAAGGAGAGTACAATATGATTGCAGTAGAGGAAGCGAAGAAGAAACAAATTAATAACACTTCCTTACTACCACCCACTTCAAAACAAACATCATTTGATGCCTGAAATCCAACATCTTTAGTATTTGAAATGGGAAGAAGTGTAACATGGATATATATATGAAAGACAAAGTATACCCATTAAAATTTATGCTTCCAAGAAACACTAACCCGGACACTCTTAAAACCATTTACACTTACTTTAGACACCTACCACTGATGCACCAAATGCTTTATGAAAGGGATATCCCCTCAATATAGCCAACAAATTCCTACTTCTCCTGATGTCTGCTGGTGTCCAAATCCAACACTTCTTCCAGGAGCAATTGGTATGCAGAAGCAAACAACTGACTGCTGTCCTACCAGACTTGGATTATGTGTGAATCAATGCTGGAGGAACAAGGTTACAAGAAATCCTGCCTGCATTTAGATGATATAAGAGCGTAAACCAGCCCCTTGAGAGATGACACATACAGTTTGATGAATATTCAATACATGCCCTCTAACTGGAGTAGGGGCTGCTGCAGAAAAGTAATGTAGAATGGCTAATCTTTAAGAAACTCACATTGGAAGTAGTGAAATAATAAGCCAACCTATGAATTTACTGTATGTCTGTGCAGATGCTTTACTTCAGAGAGAGGAGGGACTGGCTTCACTTTGAAGTCCACTTTGTAGCTGTATTTCCACATTATCAAAGTAATTTAATTCATCTTGTGCTATTGAATAGAAATAGTTTTTCTCCGTTTTTCATTCCTTCACTGTTGTTTTTTCCCCTGAATCTGTACTTTTTGTGAGTATTACCACCTGCCTTCACACATGTATCCATGTGATTTTGTACCACTTTAGTAGATGATGTGGTAAAAGTAGGACAGACATTAAAGGGCTGCTGGCACAATATAAAGTTCTAAAATGGATATATACTAGGGCTTATAACATTTAAATTTCCAATAAATCAAACAAGTTGTGGACATCTCCAATAAAATTTCTACACCTGTAAATGAATGGTGGACATAGATTAATGGCTTTAACTGTCCCAAAATGTGTTAAATTACTATTAAACCAGGATGGCTGCAAGCACTTACTGAATAAACCTGATGAAGACAGTGACACAAAAGCCATAAATGCTTGACTGGACTGAAGGTTTCATATTTCAAACTGGGTAAAAATAACATTGTGTTTTTTTTTTTTTTTAACTAAATCTCAATTTTGCGACTGAAAACATGATTGCCATTGTCATTACTGTTATATTCTGTAAAGATATTTATTGTCCCCAGAGGATGAATCCTACTGACTTTTGTGATCCCCCTGACTTTACCTATAGTGCCACCATGAGGTCGACATTTCTGTTTTTGAGTCTCAACAACTATTGGATGAATTTGTACAGAAATTCATGTCATTCACATGATAAATTGTAACAACTTTGGTGATCCCCTCATTTTACATCTAGCGCCATCATCAGGTCAACTACGTACATTCCCATAAACCTCAGCTGTACTGTATGGGCTGGAAATAAAGAACTGATCTTAAGATTATTCAACTTATTTTTAAAGCATCTCTCTAATCTCCTCATCCTCTATTCCACCTCCAGCCCCCTCAGATCTGCTGACCAATCAATGGTTTAAATTTTACTGCAGTGACTCACTACATTATACTCACAGCAGTACATTTAATTCTGTTGTTAGTAAGTAATGGTATAATGTGCAGGCCAGAGTGAATGAAGCAGCTGAGTCATCACAAGATATGATGCTTGTGCAGAAAAGAGACAAACAGATGGTGGGTTGGATCTAGTGATTTCAACAGCTGTTGGATGAACTTGGTGTTGTGTGCTGAGTCATCCTACAGTTGAAATGTCATCCATCTCTCTTTTACACCAACACGATAAAGGACTGTCAACTGTTTTACTGTCTAAGCCAAAAACAAAGAGTAACTATGCTTTTGACCGCTTGACTTTGTAATAATCATCCTCAAAGTCTCAGAGAAGCAGACTTTTCAAAGCATTTTTTCTTTTATAGCGCTCTATCGGAAGATCAGTAGTTCAATTCCCGACTCCTCCAATCTACATGTCGAAGTGTCCTTGGGCAAGATACTGAACCCCAAATTGCTCCCGATGTGCCATCTGTGTGTCAAAGTGTGTGTGAATGATTAGATCCTCCTGATGAGCAGGTTGGCACCTTGCATGGCAGCCCATGCCATCGGTGTGTGAGAAAGGGTGAATGTGCCTTGTAGTGTAAAAGCGCTTTGAGTGGTCAGAAGACTAGAAAGGTGCCATATAAGTGCAGTCCATTTACATGCATTTACACTACCATGTCTGTTTTTTAAATTTCTTTGTAAATATAATTTGGAAAGGTATAAATAAAATGAATCTATTTATTTTATAATTGAAAAATATGAACAAAATCTAGTTATTTGTACACTTGTGCCAAATTGATTGGAATTTCTTTTAAAATGAATGAACGACAAAAAACACCAAGTTTAAGTGAAGTAGTTCTTGATATATATACTGTATGTTGCCTTTTAGATAAAAACAGATCAGACAGACAGATAATTTAATTGAAAATACATCTTAGTCAGTACAGCAAAAGGAAATACAGGCCTTGTTATAATTAAGTGGTTGTAATGACTGACGAAAAGAAATGAAATAGTGACCTCTTGTGAAATTCAGATATAACCGCAACCAAAAGCAAAAGCACTGGTGAAAATGCTTGTAATGCCCCTCTACAGTCCATGACGGAAAATAATTTTACAAATCGTGGACATTAACACATGGTAATAGAGATTCAATGATTATTGATTGGTTTAGCCATATTTAATCCCATAGTTTTTAGGAATATTTTAATAGTGTGTATATTATATATAACCTGTAGATGCAGAGTAAGGGTCTCTGGCACATTGTATATAACATGCCATCACACATAAAGCATTGTAACATTTGTGTTTACTGTACCTCTCTATGTTTGCTTTCACAACCTCATATGGCTAAGTTTAAGTGTTTTTCAATATTATTTTCTGTTCTTATCAGTGGCTATCAGGAAAAGGTCCAGAGTTCCTGGGGTTATGATCACTCAGTATATTGAGCAAGTTCCTAATGGAAAATCAACACCTGACTTCACCCGGAAGCCAATGGCTACGACTGTTCAAGAGGGTAAAAAAACAAAACAACCAACAGCATAAAACTGACTACAACACCATTATCACACTATCTACAATAGTAACACTGTTGTATGGCTCTCTGTATTTTGATTGTTCAGGTAAAACGGTTCATTTTAGAGCCAAAGTTAGTGGAGAGCCGGCACCAACTGTCACATGGGGGCGTAACAAGTGTGAAATCAATGACCCAGAAAAGTACAAGACCAGATATGATGAAAGAGACCAAGAGTACATTCTTGAGGTGAGAAAACAACAGAAAAAATTAAAATGATCCATGAGCACTTCTGTCATGGACATATTAATTAATATATTGTACCACAGTCCACCTGCACTCCCACACTTGCCGCTCTGTATTAGACATTTATATTTGAATTACAGTAATTGTTTAAAATAATGAGGTAGAATATAGTTAACATGAACTTTGCTCTCAACCACAGTACTTTACATTACTCAGTTAATTAGCTCATTCTACACATCAATGGGAAACAGAACATAATGCTAAGCACTAAATATGCAATCTATGACAATATTGCTTTATCAGATGCCCGATGTAAAACCAGAACAAGCTGACACCTACAAATGCTTTGCCACCAATGAGTTCGGAAAGGCTGTTTGCACTGCAACACTCACTGTTTTTGAAGGTGAGAGACAGATTAACTATGCAGTATGCTGATTGTACATTAATTAAATTAAATTTTAACTCCTCACTTAACATTCTCTGTTTTATTGTTGTTTTCATGTTCTCTTCCAGTTGGCTTCAAGAAGACAGGACTGGCAGGTATGAAATTTACAACAGGACTATAAAAGGAGCTTACGTCTGCTCTTTCTATCATATACCACTCCATGAGTTTCTTTTCAGGATTATAGAGACTTTCAGGTTGTTTTTTGTTTTTTTTTCTTGAATAATATTAACAATGTTTGTTAAAGAGCCCTTTGCCTTTGCCAAAGAAGGTGGTGGTTTCAAAGATCAAAGGTTTTTTGTTTGTTTATTTTTACATTTTTAAGGTTTATACAGAATCATAGGTAAAGTTTAAAAAATTATGATGATAAAATTATTTGGCATCAAAGAAACCTGAATCTCATGAATATCTTTTTTTCAAATTTACATCTCATTTTCTCTCAGCAAGTACACCTGCACCACAGGATTTCAGATCAATGCTTAAGAAAACGTAAGTTTGATTCAAATTGAAGTTTCTTGTGTATTGCTGTGAAACCCCACAAAGCACATGACTCTGTTCCTCTCTTTTCAGTGTTATCAAACGAAAAAAACAACTCCCACCAAGGAGAGATGGAGAGATGGATCCTAAGCTCTGGGAACTGCTTCTCAGTGCACCGAGGAAGGACTATGAAAAAATCTGTATCGACTATGGTGTTACTGACTTTCGCTGGATGCTGAAAAAACTGAAAGTATTGAAAAAGGAAAAGGAAGATGAACAGGCAAAGGTACTGTATGCTGTCAATGTCACAGTCTGAAACTACAATTATAGTCAGGGCTTTGATAGCTGTTAGAGTTTGTAACATCTGCACATAAATTCTGGACCATTTATTTTGAGCCAGCAAAATGTTTGTGATGTTTGTTTTTTTTTTTTTTTTGCTTGTTTGTTTTTTATGGGGCCAGAACAGTGACAGTTAAATTTTGGCATCTAAAATAAAATTTGGCATTGAAAACAAAACCTGAACTGAAAAAGGAAACATTGGCATTGAAACACTTGTATTAGAGAAAGTTGTATTGGCACTGAAAAAAGTTTCACTGAAAAATACATAAGACAATAACATGGGCATTAAAAAAGTTCCAATCTTATTGTCCTATCTTGATATTTTTTGCATTATGATGTGTTTTTCAATGTCAATCTTTAGATTTTTTCTTCATGTCTATCTTTTTGTCAGTGAGTTTTTTTTTTTCTTTTAAGTTGTCAGATTTTCTTCAGTGTCACTGGTTTTCAGTTTCAACTTTCTGTCAGCGTTTGTCATGCTGCCGCCGCTCTAGCCTCATAGTTTTTTAAACAACAAAGAAAACTGATGTGCATGTTGAGCTGTGAGAGTTTATAACACTTCCCACAAGCATTCAGCTGTATTGGGTGACCCAAATATCAGCTAAAGTTTGCTTGAGTTTTGCCAACTTTAAAACCCATTTGCATGAGACGTGCTTTTAAAGTCTTTTTAAATTTTTCTTTCCTGTGCTTGGAGAAGATTTCACGCCTGTGGTTACATTGACCTAGTGCGTGTTAAAAATTCAAATGTTCTGTTCAATATCGCTTAAGAAAAAATGTCATGGCTTCAGTGTTGAAGTTTCAATCAAAGCCTACAGATAATGTACTGTACCTATACAGGACTTGACCCTGCTGTCTTAACAGTGAAATTATTTTGTAGGTTGTAGAGAAACTGGAAAATGTGAAACAAATTGAAGTGAAACCCGATGGGACAGCTGAATTTAGCCTAGACATGACTTTACTGGATCCCAACAGTACAATTAACTTATACAAGGTGAGTTAAAAATCTATCTCAAGATGAACAATTTACAACAAATAACAGCTAAAAAAACCCCAAAACAAAACAAAAATCTGACTACTTTTCTCTTAAAAGGACGGCACAATGGTTCCATATGGTGATGATGAAAATTCAAAGCATAGCCTAAAGAAAACTGGGACTCATTATGTTTTCAGCATCAAAGATCCTCAGCCAGAGGATGCTGGATTTTACCAGGTTGATGTTGAAGAGGCAAATGTTCTTTCAACTGACTTTCGAGGTGAGCCATAACTACTGCACTTGTAATATATCAGAAGTGATTGTATTAGCAATTTGCAAGACAAATCAAAGCATGAAGTCAGTCAGTTCATTTTCATGTTCCACACCCTTCTTTCTTCCTCTCTTAGTGCCTGATGTGGAGTTTATAGCAAATATTAAGGATGTGAAAGTTTTTGAAAGTGAGGACGCCCTCTTCCAGTGTGTCTTGTCAACACCCCTCAACAGAATAACTTGGTCAACACAGGAATCGTCACTTGAAGATGGGGACAAATATGAGATCACTGTCTCAGAGGACAAACTAATTCACACATTAAAGATTAAAAATTGTGAAAAAGAAGATATTGGTGCATATTATGCCATTGCTGGCATTACCTCCAGCAGTGCCTCTCTCACAGTGGAAGGTGGGACATCTTTTCTGTTTTCATTCTGATATATACATTGATTAATGGAATATCAACAAGAGTAAATTGCTTTTTCTCCCTACTGTGTGTGTTCACTTTAATTCAGCGGATCCAGATCATAGTAAAGGCCGTAAGGGCACCCAAACTGGGGATCAGGATGATCTGATTAAACTGGCTTTGGAACAGCAGGCCAAGCTGCAACAACAGAAAGATGACCTAGAGGCAGCCAGACGAGCACAAGCTGAAAAGGATGCTGCAGATGCAGCAGCTAAAGCTGCACTAGGGGATGGAGGAGATGGTTCTGGTGATGGTTTTGGCGATGGCTTTGGAGATGGTTCTGGTGGGAAGAAGGATGGAGAAGACAAAAACAAGAATCTCCTGGCAGATGGAGATGATGACAACAAAGGAAAAACAGAAAATGATGACGCAGATGATAAAAAGAAGCGAGTACGAACAGGCCCATTGCTTCCTGACACTGTTATAGGTAAAACCGCTTACTGCATTGTGTGTAGACTGAATAACGTGTGAATGCATTACAGAGATAAATATAAGTTTTTATAATTTTAGTTCCAGTGCTCTTAAATTTGTCTCTGCCACTGCATATATTGTCAGTTTTATATGGGCCTCCATTTATAAGTGTCTCAGTATTAGGCTACTCCTAGGAATTGCACTGGGAAATTTGACAAGGATTAAAATTTGAACCAATCCAGAGTAAAATATGAGAGATACTCACAGTAGGGAGCTTTCTACTGCAAAGAACAAACTGAAATGTACGGACTGAGATTTGTATTAACTATTTTTAGGCCAATAAATTACAATAAATATCTTTGAACTGTGAAGTGGGCACAGTTCCATTCTGTTTATGGAGCAATTATATAATGGCTTTTGAATCTTATAATAATACACAACTCACTTACTCAAAGCAGCTGAAGAGGAAAAAAAACAAGTAATCAGAAAACATCATTTAAACTTTAAACTGTAGAAAAACAAAACAGCTCCACTTACAGGAGAATGATAGAAACTGAGGTGCAATTTTGATGGTCTTTTTAAATTGTAATCAGTATTAACACAACACGAAAACAGCACGCTAATATGTTCCTGCATTCTCTCTACCTTTGTTTACACTTGTTGCATCAAAGCTGAGATCTGTGGTAGTGTTTTTAAATGATATACATGTATTACATTAATTATTGTTACAGAATTAAACACTAAAAATGGTTCATAACCAACTGAGGTTGAAGACACAAATAGCACACAGTTATTGCATTAGCATCGCTATTTGAAAACGTAATACAGATGTTCAGGACCCATATGTCTGATGATGCTTACTTCACTTAACTTCATCACTTAAGCAAATAATAAATTTGTTACCTGGTCACTTAATTACATTTTGACTATGTGAAAAACAACAAGATTAAGCAGCAAATATATGACACTAAATGCTCTGTAATTTTTCACGTGGAAAAGTTAATACTTGCATCTTAACTAAAAGTCTTCATTTAGTTAAGATGCAATCATGAACAACCTCTACTTTTTGTAAATTGTAATATATATTTTTTAAATTTTGACTTTGTTCTTACTGTTGCAGATCATGGTGTTCAGTTTGTAAGTGGGCTGTCAGACACTGTTGCTAATGTTGGTGAACGTGCAGAGCTGTCCTGCAAACTAAGCAGTGATGCTTCTGAGGGATGTTGGTATAAAAATGGGAAGCTGGTAAGTCAACTATTCCAGGAAAATTTCGAGTGTATAGGAATACTGCCATGAATATTTCCTAGTTTTTAAAACCATAGAGGTTGTCAGAAATTATACACATTGCATACATTTATATGTAATTTGTAAATACTTGTGATGTGACTTGTGATTCAAAAACCTATGATACTGAACCTTTTTATCTGACAAGATAACCGACGATGATGGGGCAACAATTATTAAAGATGGAGCAAGTCACAGGTTGATAATTGATTGCTGTAAAAAAGATGATACAGCGTTGTACCGCTTTGAAGCTGAAGGACGTAAATCAGAAGCAACACTGAATATTCAAGGTCAGAATCGAAAATGGTGGCTTGTTTCCATAAAATCTGATACATTTTGCTGTGGTTTAAAAGGATTTCGGTTTTTGACTAAAACCTTTTTCTCTTATATTGAAGACCCACCCAAAATCGACCTTGACGCTCTAGGAGAATTCACAAAGCCAGTCATTATAAAGGCAGGTGAAAATGCCGAATGGAAGCTGCCATTCTCAGGTGGGGCACCAATGAACATACAATGGTACAAGGATGATGACGAGCTTTTGCCTGCCCTCAATGTGAAGATTGAAACATCAGCTACTGAGAGTCAACTATGCCTTACTAAGTGCCAGAGGAAAGATTGTGGAGAGGTCAAAATCAAAATTAAAAATGAATTTGGTACAACAGAAGCAGTTTCGAAACTTATTGTAATTGGTGAGTTGATAAGAAGAGACTTGCCACTTATTATGATATTACACAACGTACAGTATGTAAGGAGATAAATGTTTTTTCACTGTTAGCACAATATGAGTTCTTTTCACTCCTTTAACAGACAAACCCACACCACCACAGGGACCTGTGGACATTATAGAAAGTGCTGTAACATCTGTTGAGTTCAAATGGAAACCGCCAAAAGATGATGGTGGATGCCCGCTCACAAACTATATCATAGACCGCCAACAAGTGGGGCGAAATAAATGGTCAAATGTCGGAGAGATGACTAGCAGCAGCACAATTTACAAAGATTCAGATGTAGACCCTGGAAGGAGATACTGCTACCGGATCAGAGCCAAGAACACAGAGGGCATCAGTGATCACCTGCAAACAGAGCACATAGCAGCTGGTGTATTACGTAAGTCATTCATCTTAAACCCAGCAATTAGGAAAATTTGTGGTGTAAGGGCTATTGTGGCAGCTGTGTGATTAAATATTAATACTATAATTGTTTTTGAAACCAGGTAAAAGAATCATACAGTGATACAAATATAATTTTTTTTTCATTTATTTTGACAAATCTATTATGCTAATCAAAAAAAATGTCAACATTAATCCAAAAGAACTGCAAAAGTACAGAAAAATGTCATGTTTTGATGCTACCACTAAGAGTCGCCAAAGTCCAAGATTTTAAAATCTTAAACATGGAAGTTTAAATCACTTCTACCTGTCCCGAAGACCACAATTTCCAGGATGTTTCAAATACTCCTGCATTAACAACTCTTAAAATACATACATACAAAAAGACATGGATTAAGTCGTTGAACTCTTTTGATGGATGCACAGTAATAAAGATATCAATATCTAACTGTGGGAAGCATGCACAGGGAGGTACTACCAGTGTAAGCTTCAATGGAAGTCCATCAGAAGTAAAACACATTGCGCAATTCTTCCAGTGGACAAGGCTTCATTCACCAAAAGTTTTCAGCTATCTAACAAACTTTATTTGGGTCATGAAGAATGGTGTATTGGAGTTTTGGGACTTGTTTTAATTTTGGAGATAAAAAAAAATGTAGTGCAACATGCCAATATCACAACATGTTTCCCTACAGGTTATCCTGGACCCCCAACAGCACTAAAAGCAGTCAGTGCCTTTAAAGACTGCATCAACCTGGCTTGGTGTGCTCCAAGCGACACTGGAGGAACCAAAATAGTGGGATACAATTTGGAAAAGAACAAGAAAGGCACTAATTACTGGAGCCTTGTGAACCAAGCAGGGCCAATCAAGGGTATGTCCCTCATATCATAAGCTGCAAGAATATACCACTATTCGCTATGTAAAAATGAATGCATGCTATGAATTTGCCATTCAGCATTAATTTATGATTCTAATGTAACACTGATAATTTCTTTCTTTTTTCTCTAGATACAAAGTATGCAGTGAAAGATGTCTTTGAGGGGGCAGCATATGAGTTTAGGGTTTCTGCTATAAACCTATCTGGTGTTGGAGATCCTAGTATTCCATCTGGCACAATAATTGCAAGGGATCCAATGAGTAAGCCAATCACAATTAATTCTTCCAATTTACTGCATTTCTCTTAGCTCACTGAAAATCATATAAATCATGCTTTACAGTGAACCAGCGTGGTGTTCAACATTATACTATCTGCAGCTCTCTGTGTAGTATAAAAGCACAGTCATGCTGAGCCAATAACCTCACATTATTGTAATTTCAGAACCCCCAGGCAAAGTCACAGACCTGAAATTAACATCATCTAATTACACTACATTTTCCCTGGCTTGGACTAAACCTAAGGAAGTGAAAGGGGTAGAGGATGAAGCCCAGGGGTACTACGTGGAGATCAGACCAGTAGAAAGCCTTGAATGGACCCGCTGTAATGTCATCCCAATTACTCTAACTTCTTACACTGTGCTTGGCTTGAAGGCAATGGCCACATACTGGGTGAGAGTAATTGCTACCAATTATGGAGGTGATGGAGACCCTCAAGGTTTTGACAATTACATCATTGCCATGCCTCCTCCTGGTAAGAAGACATGAAATTTAAATCCAATACTTGATGGTTTATAGTTTATAGTTTATAGTTTAATGAAATAACTTTTTGCTCTATTATTTCTAGAAATGTCCTGATCGGGTTTTATAAGCACTGATCCTGATACATCTCATTTCATATTCCGTATCTGCAAATAATCAAGATACAGTAAATATTTAGTTTTTCCTACATTATACAGCTGCCGGGTACACCCATTAAATAAAATGTGCTTACAGCTGTCAAACGTAAATCTCAGCACTAAGAAATTATAGTCTGCACGAATTAACCGAAATCCTGAAAAACATGTCAGGATATAATCAAGATATTATTTTTTTTATAATCTCTTTCAGGACTTTTTCAAGA
Source organism: Thunnus thynnus (assembly GCF_963924715.1). Classification (NCBI taxonomy): domain Eukaryota; kingdom Metazoa; phylum Chordata; class Actinopteri; order Scombriformes; family Scombridae; genus Thunnus; species Thunnus thynnus. The sequence goes on from NC_089520.1 coordinate 11,417,687, forward strand.
CTTACTTTTGTATCTTTTGTGTCTTTTAATATTTTATATAACATCCATGAACAGAGGAGTTTTGTGACAGCTTCCAATCATTTTCACAGAGAACAAAATATTGAAGTTCAAATGCTGCTTCCAGCCAAGAGTAGTATTTTAAAAGCATGATACAATGTCAAAACACCACTGTAGTAGAGGCAAAATGACTTGTTTTTGTTGTTGATTTTAACCAAAGGAGCTTCATGCACATAACTGATACAGACTGTCTGTGTGGATATGTAGGAAACTGCTGGCTTCTGTGTGTTTGGTTGCGCCACCCTGCAGTTCAATCAGTTGCAACACTGTGGGATAGAAATAGGTTCCAGAGATGGAGCAAATGTAGCAGCTTTTGACAACTGGTGTACCCGCAGCGCAATGTATTACAAAAAACAAAGAATCGGAAATGGATCTAGATTTATACCACTAGTGAGTTGTCTTCATCCCAGTGTTGTGCATTTACTCGAGACATCTCTGTCCATTTCTGTGGGAATAGAAAATAAAACAAAAATTCAAACAAAAGTTTTGATTTCATAACTGTCTAGAGCTCAGTAAAGAGTATTATAAAATGTAAAGAATGAAAATATCATGTTAATAAGAATGAAAAACAGTTTGCTAAATTGTATGAATACAAGAATCTAAACATTTTATTCTATACTTTACCCTCAAAGTGAGGCCAAAGTTTACAGATCGCAAAATGAAGACCTTTATGGTGGTGAGATCAGGAAACACTGTTCGTCTCAACATCAACTTTGAGGTATTGCACCAGTGGATTTTTCTAAGAATGTAAGTTAACTGTAACGGTACTTGGATTTTTATTAATATATTAATCTGATCTTTTCCTTATTGTCTACAGGCCTCCCCCTTGCCAGATATCTCTTGGTTAAAAGATGGTATTCCAGTGTCCAAACATGTAACAATTAGCAACTTTGATAAAGGTTCTCAACTGTTGATCCCCACATCTGAGCGGGCTGACACTGGCATCTACACCATCACTGTCAAGAACATTGTCGGCCAGGAGAGCTTCAATATTGAAATCAGAGTTACAGGTGAATCTGAATGAGCTGAGTATCTGAGTATTAACACATTGTTAGTCAACATTATTGGGTTAGAGAGACTTGTCCCTACCCAGCTATCCAACACATTAAATACTTGACTCAATAAATTTCAGTTGGATTTAGTGAATCCAAGTCTCAAAACTGTAAAACACACATGCAGCAAATAGAAACGGGGCTGGATACAGTCACATGTTAAGCATGTTGCATACAGTACTATAGAAAGACCTTGATTTGAATTTGTAACTTGTTGATTGTATAACTTGTACATGATTGCATACTTACGTATTTCAGGTAAGCAATTAAAATAGGTATGAAGCTATGATAGGAACAGTATCAACAGGCAGGATTAGCATAGGTATAAATTTAGCATTAACCATTGTTTAGCACAGAAATATTTTAAGTACTAAAGAGGGAAGTGAGGATTTAACACGAAAAGTACAAAAAGGTATCAGTAAACATAGCTACATTGAGAAAGGAGGGTGATGGATAAATATAGGTAGGATATATTTTCTGCACATAATAAAGATCATGTATGACAAGATAATCTCTACTCAAACTTCACTAACTAGGTTCTTCTGAGCTTTCAATGAGCTATATACACTAGTGAAGATAATATGGGCAAAAGCTCTGAAAAAGCTAGAAAGTGGACCTTGAGTTGAGATTACTTTGTTACACATAGGCTACTGTTTTCTAGGTCTGAACTTCCATGCTCAAATAAAGATGCCGCTTTCTGGGTTAGATTTAATCCATTTTATACCTGAAACAGAACATATTTAAGAAAATTATATATATTTCTGAATGTACTCAGTACTCCACTGATCTGCTAACCATTAAGCCCCCAGCTAAAGAAATTTCCATCTCCTTTTTTTGCAGATGACTGCTGCTATCAGTCTTCTATCATTGTTACTGGGTCAAAAATAATTTGAAGTAGCCTAACCAATGTCAATATAAAGTGTAAGAGAGCAAGTTCAACAATGTTCCAAAATGTTCTTGTCATCAGAAAAGTCATTCAATGTATTTTTTCCATGATTATATTGTTGTTGACAGGAGCAACTGTAATATTAGCTTTAGCTGTTAGTTCACAGAGATCATGTGAGGATATCACCTCCCCAACCAGCACTTTTATGTCCGACCTAAAATAAGCAAACTAACCCTGTAATATCAGTAATTAGTATTTTTGTGTCTCTAAATCTGGCTCTAGATGATCCTATGCCTCCAGGACCAGTGCAGCTGGATCAGAACATCCCAGGAACAGTCACTCTGTCCTGGACTCCCTCTCCAGATGAGAAGAGGGATGACAGACTACACTATATGGTATCCAAGCGTGACTCCTTCAAACGCACTTGGAGAACAGTGGAAGAGAACATCTTTAACAATAAGTTCACCGTTGTCAACATTTTGCCTGGACGGGAGTATTACTTCAGGGTATTTGCTAAAAATGACATAGGACTTTCACCACCTTCTAAGTCCCCTGCGTTTGAAATCAAAAAGGAAAAAGGTTTGTGCCTAAAATTCAATCGCAAATACATCTGATTCCATTTTCACATTCCTGCACGCAATACTGTATCATGGTTCCTGTGTTAGACTTGATGACTTTTGAGAAGCACTGCTATATTTAAAAATCCACACACCTCTGTGAATTAAATTACACTCTCAATATGGCTTTCCTGTAATAATGTTTATAGAGAGCCAAAGTGACGTTCTTTAAGGAAATAAGGAAACAAAGGAAGGAAGGAAACCTTCACAGTCACATTGATATTTGTAATAAAGCAAAAATTCAACTCAATTCAGCAACATAATCTTGCTTAAAAGTATGTTGCATGGTTCACTCCATTTATGTAGACAGAGTTGTTTTTAAACAAAATTGAAGCATCAAAGGCAAAGATTTTTTTTTTTAGTCTCTAGTATGAGTCGAGCTCCAAAAACAGTATTTTTAACAGTGTTTTTAAAAGACCGATAAAAGAAACACTCAAAGATAAATTGCATTGAGAAATTAGTGAAACAGGACTCCGCCTCTCTTTTTTTGATTCCAGCTTAAGTTAGAAAAAAATATCTTTGAAGGCCACTAGTACAAACTCAGTAATTTACAATCATAATTCTGTAAAAGCCTAAACTTTATGTTCTTTGCACCACAGGAAACTTCAAACTCAATGTGCCAAAGACAAAATCTTTGGACTTCGAGTCACCTCCATCATTTACTATTCCCTTGAAGAGGCGCACAGCTCCAGAAGGTTACGAGTGCTACATGAGCTGTGCAGTTAAGGGTGATCCAACTCCACATGTGACATGGTACCGCAACAATGTCAGCCTGAACACAGACACCAACTACTACATCACCAATGTATGTGGTGTCTGCTCCTTGCTCATACTAAGGGTGGGACCCAAAGACGACGGGGAATACAAAGTCGTCATAGAGAACCAACTGGGGACAGCTGAGTGCTCAATGATGCTGAATGTCAGAGGTATTAACATTTGGACAAAGTTTAAAAATCATATATTTTTCTACAAAGATTTCCCCTAATGTAGATGAAACAACCTGAGAGTATTAATGTGTTTCTTTACAGAGTGAAGAAGAGCTGCAGTTGATGGACAGCTAAACCAACAGATTCCTTAAGTTTTAAATCAAATAGACTAAACTGAGTGACAACTTTGATTAATTTAAGCTACTCTATTTCCCACCAGTGTGATGGTGTGACTGTTTCAACATTTTATAACCTTAGAAAGCTCCAGAAAACATGAATTGAGCATTTTGGGAAAATGTCATATGCTATTAAAGTTTGGAGATATTACATCAACCGGCTCTGTCTCTACTTAACTGAAAATGTGGTGAAATACAACACGAAATTGAGCATGTTTTGTGTTTTCATTCATTTTGAGTTCCACTGTGTCACATTATTCCACTGATGATTGGTGGCCATATCACACCAAGAAATGCACAGGTTTTCATGTGTACACCCGGTTTTAAAATGACAAAAGAGCACCACCTTGTGGTGAACCTGCAGCCTGCTAAACATAAATGAATAAGAAGAGGGAAGTAAGAAAGAACATTTACTGAAGTAGTGTTTTGAGGTACTTTTACTTATACTTTTTACTTATAGTCAACTGCAATTCAGAGGGAAATGTTATAGTTTTTACACATGTGACAGCTGTACTATAGTGCAGGTAGATTATATAATCTCGTTAAATATGATGGATTACTAAAAACAAAAACAAAAAACACAACAGTAAACAGAATGGTTACTTTACACTTAGACACACCAGCAAAACCTCTGTTGAAACCACCACCTCTGTTTAGAAAAATTATAATAATCACATTATAGAGAGGTAATCCTATTATTTACAGTACGATTTTGCAGACAGGAAAGAGCAACTTTTAATAGCTTTCCATTATTTTTTCTACTTCCTATCTCAGCAAATCATTCCTTTTCTTCAGATAATACATTTGTAAAGTGGAAAAATCTGCAAGTTAGAAATTATATCAAATCTTTCCCCTCAAACTTCACAGTTACAATAGATTAACTTGATGTATTTGTGATGGAGGATATGTAAAGACAGAGTGAAAAGACAATTTGGATGTAAACGTATCAACTGATGTATGGCAAAATAGCTTGAGATAAATCCATATCAGTTCTGTTAATGCCAAGCATTGTCTCATTTAATTCTAAATTTTGCACAGATTACATTATTCGAAAGTTAAACTTCATAATCTCTTTTCAGATGTTTCTATGTGATGAGTCAGGCGAAGCCACCTTTTTCCATAGCTACATACAAGTTCCTGGACAGAGAGCTATATTTGATCGGTACCTGATCCAACTTTTAAAATATTGGTGGTGATTTACAACAGAAACTCTTCTTTGGGATAATTACAGCTAAAAAAAAAATCCAGAAAGAGCTGAGGTGCCAACAGTGAAGCAGTGGCTTTTAGAGGCACTTTTAATAGCCTAGTTGTTGAAATGTGCTATATAAATAAACCTGCCTTGCCTAGAAATGATCAGTACCCTACACCTGGAAAATATGATATATGTTTTAAAAGAAAAAGATTTAAGATCCAATAGTTGTTGCCATATCAACACTAACAGATTTGCTTTCAGGGGGCTCATAAGAACTTGAATATGATAAAATTCAGCATCCCTTTCCTCTCTTATCTGGAAGAAAGTTATACTCTGTCTTAACAACATCACTTGTCCTAATAAATGAATTTAGTGCCTGGGTGGTGCTCAATGAGGAGGTAATGTTTTCTTTCCCTTTTTTTATAGTTTGTTTGTATATAATGTTGTTACAGTAACTATGCCTGTGCAAGTAGGGCTGCAACGATTAATCAATTAATCAATTAGCTGATCGACAGAAAGTTAATCGGCAACCATTTCGATAATCAAATAATCATTTTAGTCATGTTGTTTAGCAAAAATTACAAACATTTGTTGGTTGCAGCTTGTGATGATTTGAAGCTTTTCTGAGTCGTACATGACAGTAAACTGAATTTCTTTGGATTTTGGACTGTTGATCAGACAAAACAACATATTTGAAGAAGTCATCATGGGATCTTAGAAATCATAGCAGGCATTTTTCACTATTTTCTTACATTTCTTACCCATAGGCATCCAGGAATTGAGCGAATCTAAACAAGTAAACTAAGAGTCGGGAGGTGCCTTTTTCCCAACTTTGTCCAAAGGGAAGCCCACAGCCTCAGACTTTGAAAACCCGTTATAGACAAAACGATTAATCTAGAAAATAATCAGCAGATAATGAGATTAATCATTAGTTGCAACCCTATCAATGTTTAACATGGTCACACAGACCAGCTTACATATTTTAACACTCTTTTGATTGGAGATATTTTTCTACATTTCAGCTACATTTTGTAGCTAATACTAATGTACTTTTACTTAATTAGAAATTTGCCTTTACAGCTGTTGGAGTATTTTTACACTGTGGTATTTTACTTCTGAGTATTTCTTCCACCACTGCAGTTACATAATATGCTGTCACGCCCCCCACCAGCAACAGTTGCTTTGAATGCTATGGGGGTCCAATGAATGACTAGGTCAGAGGGTCTAGCAGAATAGAAAACGTGATACCTTAGCAAATCCAGACGAGAAGCCTCTTTGCTGCATCCATTTCACTGAAGACACACAGCTCTCCCTGGTCCAGTCAAGTCCCCCATCTGCTGCCATGGCCAAGAGAAAGTCAAAGAAGCAACAAGAAGACACCTCAGTTCTGCTGGAGCCATCAGCGCAGCAGTCTAAAAGAAAGATAAAGTCATATGCTTCATCAGTTCTGTTGTTGTTCATCATTACCTTCACAATTGGGGCCTCTGTAATGGGGTGGTTTTGTGTGCAACACCAGCAGACCCTTGACCAACTGTCAGAGTCTTTCACAACAATGCAAAACAGGATCACAAACTTCCAGCAGGTGATGAAGATGACGGACTCACAGGTAAGTTAGCTAATTTTCTCACCCGTATTTCTGCTGGACCGGTCATTTCATTACATAATACTTATAATTTCTTTACTTTATTTTGTTTAAATATGTTTACCAAGTGAAATTAAGCCAACTAGCTTAATTAAACGTGATTTTGTCGTCGTTTACTAAGCAAGCAAGATGTGCATGCTGGTAAAAAAAAAAAAAAGTTGCGTCAAGCTAGACAAACAGAACGGAGTACACCGGAAATTAATACTTGCCTTCAGAATAATTTTAGTTTTCCCAATTGAAAATAAGAAAGGTTTAATGAATGAGTAAGATTAAACAAAGAAATAAATAAATCAGGATGTGCATGACAAAAAGACATTCCCAGTCACATATGTATAAGGAGTTTGTTCCTTTAAAAAGATCGTTTGAATGGATACGTTGGTCATTGAGTTTTATTTTGAAAACCTAAGGCTGTAAGGCATTTTAAACTGGCTGGTGGCTTGACACTGATAGGAACACCTGTTGTTATTTTTAGGATGTCCTAACTGTGAACAACTTGATGGTCACGTTTCAGTGACATTCAGAGCCCCTTTATTATGAAATAAATGCACTGTGTGTTTTACATCTTTAATATCAGCATTCATTGCTACTAGGAAAGAGTGGTATTGATTAAAAAAAAAAAAAAGATCAGTAGACATAAATCTATATCCATATTTAAAAATGTTTGAACTCAGTCAAAACACATTGCTAAGTAACGTAATTTACTGTCTAGCCGGATACAGGTTTGGTTATGGAGGAGAGGATCTTTGCCCTGGAGGAGGCTCAGAAACAGGCTCAGCAGAAAGTTGAGGTTGCCCTGTCAACATCAGAGAAGTTGAAACACAACGACTTCGACTCTCAGCTTTTGGCCCTCCACGCTGAGATGGATACCAGATGGGAAGAGATTAAGCAGGTTTCCCTGTCCGTCACAACTCTGCAGGCCATGTTCAATAACCAGAATGAGGAGTTTGAGGCCATGAAGGAGAGTGTTGTGGCGGGTTTGAGCTCCAGCTCAGCACTGGCTGCTAAGGTGGCTGGGCTGACCAGTGCTGTGGACAGTGCATGCTCCAGAGCTGATGAGCAAGTTGCATTGGTGGAGGCTCTTAATGCACAGTTGGAGGGACACGCTTCTGAGCTAAATGATCTGAAAGGGTCGCTGTATCTTCATAATGTAGCACTTTATACAAACACCCAGGAGATGGTTGCAATAAAGTGAGTTCAATTTGATTTTACAGACTTTATTTGCATGACTGAATATATTTTAATTTTCACTTTGCTGAGTGTTTATTCCTGTCTCGTGTGTATCTCAGGGAACTTGTTGCAGCGAAGCAGGCCATGCGTGCCCAGGCTTTGGAAGAGATGCTTAGTTCAGTTCAGATGACTCTGGATGAGCAGTTTTTCACTTCAAAGACCCTCCATAGCAGCATCATGGCTCAGCTGCAAAGTTTTCACTCCAAGGTATAACTCTGCTACTTTTACTTTCACTATTTGTCTCACAAACTTAACAATTTTTACTATTTCATGACAGCTTTCATTGTATTTCAAGTTTTAACTTTTGAATTACATTTGGATGAGTAATTAATAACATATCTTTCCACCTCAGTTGGCAAACGGACCTTCCTGGTCAATGAAACTTAACTCAAATGCGGAGGGCCCTGCAGCAGAGGAGTTCATCTCCACTACAGCACAGAATGCCACAGAGGTACAGGAGAAGCTAGAAGATGTTGAAGAAGAGGCTGAGCAGGAGGATGCTGAAGAACAGGTGGAGGAGGAGGCGATGGAGGAGAAACAGCCACTGCAACAGGAAGTGGAGGGAGACGTAACAGAAGAGGAAGAGGAAATTACAGGACAGAGTGAGGAACAGGAAGATGCTGGTGAGACAGCAGAAGAGGAGCTCGCAGCAGACTCTTTAGAGGGTCACGAGACTTCGGAAGATGAAGTATTGGAAGATGTTGTGGAGAGGGAGACTGTGGAGGAAGAGTCAGTTGAATTGAATAGTGAGGTTGTGATGGATGAAGATGGAGAGGATGAGTAGTTGTAAATGAAATGTTCCAGTAGACTGGAAACCAGTAAAACACTGCAGCACCACCACTACTGTATAGTTCACGTGACTGTGATGTTAAAGTCTTATCTATATAGATGACAGGGAACCATTTTTATATACAGCACACTTTCTTTAAATAATAGCTTTAAATGATTTCTACTATTTGTTATATTCCACAGGGGTGGGGTTGACTGACATATAGATTGTGTCAGTTGAGATGTCCATCACAAAAAAATATTATTGTCTATATAGTCAGATTCCAGCCATATAAGGCTTTTTATGGTTTTTACTTACCTTCAACATGCAGCATGGTATCAGAAATTACATTTTTTTATACATTTAAGTCTTGACAACATGTATGATGATTGCTATTGTTATTGCGATATGAATCGATAAGAGCATGGAAAGGGTTGGGGGGGGTGAAATATAAAAATAAGAAAATGTGAAATGGCCCAGGTTAGTGAGAGTAAACTGTCGATGTAAATGACAATTTATGAAAAATAATTTAAACAATTTTGGCTCAAAATTAGCTTATGACATTTTTAAATTATGTAGAAAAACTCATTTTAATAAATTAAATTATTTATTTGAGGTTAAATTCATTATAATTCAGCTATATACAAATTACAATATTAACAGAGTATATAACGTCAATTGTTTTTGCAATATGAAAGAGGAAATGAATGTGACTGGATTCATAGGTTGTAATTTAACACGTGTACATGAGTAGTGCCTTACACTGTGAAGTTATTTATGGTACAAGTGTACGTACTGTACATGTGAGTACATATGATTCCATTGGTACATGCTGTTCTCTTGTCATGAAGCTCTTTTGTGAAAGGTTGAAGTACTCTTTTCTGCCAGCAGGTGGTGCCTGATTGCCACCTTAATAATAAAGAACTAGAATGTGCATTTCCTGAGGAAAATGTGTGTGATTGCTACTAACTTGTTACTAGTTTTCTGGATAATTTTCACACCACTGCAATGCATGCTGGGAAGTATATTCAAATAAGCTAAGACTGTTTCTGAAGAACTTTATATGAAGAGAGGAGGAGAAAAAGTGACGAAGGGTGTTTGTGTCTGTGACAGTCTATGCCACTATCAGTAATCAGGAGATAAGGAGCACCTGTATGCATCTGCATTTTTGTCACCTTCAGCTCTACTGAATGCTAGCAGGGATCGAACTCACAATCTTGGGATCTAAACAGGGCACTAACATGACAACATTTTTAACCACTGTACTTTTTGTGTATAGCACTACCTGATGGCCAAATATGACTCTTTATCAATATGCATATCTCTCTTCATCATGGCTTCTTTATAGTTCTATATAATAATATTAAATAGTCACATTGAATGATGGTACATGATACAATATTTAAAGCAAATTTGTTCATAAGAGCAATGTTATGAGGAGCACTGCCCTGAGACGGTATTAAACCTTGCAATTTAACCGGGAAAGCTGACCGTTACCAGGGCTTAACCACAGAGCCAGTGGGGGATCCCTGAAACTGAAGCTTCAAGTTTAGAGATTTGTACATCATTAGTGGCAGCAGGACTAGCTGAGGATGAAAATGTATAATATATGTACACAGTGTTTGAGGGAAGAGAGAATCTGCAAGTTTAAAAAACAGGAAGGACCACCTGCAGTTTTTATTGCAGTCAATGAGATTAATTAAGGTTTAGATTTTAAAAACTATTACTCCTATGGGAAATATATTTACATTTTGAGCGAGAGGAGGCTTGTGGCAACATTTTGAGGTGTGATATATGCTTGATCTGCTAAACTGTGGGAGTGAGACATGTTTACATTTTTTTCTGGTCTAAAAATATCTCTGCTCTCCCCTGTGCCTGATGCTGTCACATGCTGATGAGATCTGAAAGCTGCTATAAAAGCCTTCACTTGTGACTTAAATTGCTCCAAAAGTACAAAAGGTATCATAAGTAATCAGGTTACACCCACAGTTTGTCAAACTTCATCCGTCCAGTCGTCTCTGTGTCTGCAGACTGCAAGTGTGTTTTCACTGATTTACAGAGAAAATTCTCTTTTGATTCTGTGTTTAGTCAGTGGCAGCCTCATTATTCTTAAGAACTCTCACCAGACCATATACGAATATTTAATCTTTTTAGATTTCACTGTAGCTGCAGGACTCATTTCATGATATGTAGAGATTTCATTCATCAGCACAGCCAATGAAAGGACTGAGGTTTGGAATAGTCTGGAGAAGGTTGGGATAGTTTTGGAGAATGTTTTTGATAGATTGGAGGAGGTTTGGAACAATTTTGGAGTTTCACAGTGAGCAGCATTGATGTCTCCACAGTGGTTTAAAGAGACAGTTTGACCTTTGACCCGAATATTCAAACACTTTCCTGGTGTTTTTAAAGTAAGTCCATGTTTTTTTTTAAAAAAAAAAAAACATACAAAGGTAATGTTTGTTTTTGTTCTCAGGTTCATTCTGATGGAACTGAAGCTCAAAGCGCAATTTACCTGAATGACTGTGTGTTCCCTGGAAATCGCCCAATTTTCAGGGAACACTGGCCAATAAAAAAAAAGGAAGAAACCAAAATCAAAGCAAAAAAGAAAAAGGATTTTAAAAAAACAAAGTAAAAATCACACACAAATGCACACAGTCCCTCAGGCTGCCTTTCACACTAACCTGGCATCCTTTTTCAGGGTGTGCTGGTGTGACTGCTCTCAGGCTCTACTGATGGAGGAAACTGCTGCTCTGAGATGGACAACTTGGATGTCAGGATTAAGTCAAGTAACAGCCACCTGCACTAGTCTAGATTAGTTATTAGAGGGTGCTATGAAAACCAGGAATGCATCAAGAACAGTATATAACTGGATGGATCAGGACAGGAAATGATTGTTAGAAGAATGGCTATTTCATATCTGAAATTATATTCATAAAAACATCATGTAGCCTAAAATGTTAGTGGGTTGCAGGCTACTAGGCCATCTTCAAGGTTAAACAAGGACAAACAATTTATATAAATGAAATAGTCTTACATCACAATATGATTTGTCTAATTAAACCTCATTAAACCTGAGGGTTGCTATTCTCAATACTCACAAAGCCTCCTCCAAAGTCTAACAATTGCAACAAAGTAAAAACAATTTGTATGAATGAAATGGCCTCACAACAACTATTTAATCCCTCACACAGGTTCTTGTGGTAGCTATTAGCACCACCAGCTGATGTAGTTGTAATGTTATACAGGAATGAATAATCATGACTTCAAAAGCAGATTATTTTGATCTACATTATCTCAAATCAAGGATTATTTTAATGCAGAACTCAAAGGTGATTTTTGCTCCTCAAGACTTAAAAGGGCCATTTTAGTTGAGGACTAGACCTTACTTCCCCTTAGAGTAAACTTGCAGCTCTTATTTACCCTGTATGAGAAAATGAGAGAATAATCATAATAATGAAAGCACAGCGCAGAGCACGGAGTGATGGGTCATCGTATTTAATAATTCCATCCAAAGTCTGACTGAATCTCAATAATGGGGATGCGTTTGCTCCACTTACTCCATTGCTTAGGTGCCTATGATTGTAGGTCTGAAAGACTGAGTGCAAAATTGCAATGACATTTAAAAAGCAGCACTAAGAGTCTGATTGGCTAAGTAACACAGCTAGAAAGATCATTGGTCAGTTGTGGTGATGTCAGAATTGAAAATGAAGGGATTTTGACAGCGTGGGAAAGTGGAAGTGATGGAGAAATAGAACAGAAGGAAATAGCAATGTCCACTCATGATATTTAAAGGCAGAGTGTGATGATAGAGATCTTCCTTAATGAACTTACACCAAAGCTTCTTTTCAATAAGGAGAGATAAACTGAAAGTGAATAAGAGTGTTTATTGTGTTTATTGTGGCAATTAGACTTAATTGATGTGAGGCATCTTCATAATCATATAGGTCCTTATGAAGATAGGACAGGATGCCAAGGATGATTCAATTCTGAGAGGAGATAAGGTACGCTGTACCAGACAATTACACAGTAAACATAATTAGCGATAGGAGTGATTCACCTGCATGAACAATTGTTAATTAAGATATGGAAAAAAGGGGAGAGATGGAAATTCCATGAAGAAGGCTAAAGGCCAGTGGAGGCCAAACTTGGATGAGGAATTAATGAATGTAATGAAATCGTAAATGAGCAACCACCACCAGCTATACATGACTTACCTCATGAGTCTGAGGGCTTGAGGGATTTTTTTGAGCAGAGAGGATGACGTCAGAGTCAGGAAGAATGTTTGTGGAGTATGCTGAAGATGACCAGCAGCCCATTTGTTGGAGAGGAGAGGTTGAAATTCCCTGAATAACTGTGGTAAGTAGCAGCACCTAACTATCAGGCGTAATAAAGAGTTGAGATGATGGGTCAGAGCTTTCTGAGCTTTAAAATGTTAATATGGAAATATTAACTGGGAGTCAGTGTGAGCAATAATAATGGAAGAAGCACCTTTTGTTTGGAATGCTTAAGAAATAGACAGTAGAATTTGGGATGAAAGGTTAAGTCAGAAAATGAAACACTGATTTCAGGACTGAATGAATTAGAGGAGTCGACTAATCACCACACCTTAGAAACTCCTCTGTGAAGACTGGAGAGTGTAATACACTGTAAAAAAAAAAAAAAAAAAAATCATAAAAAAATTATAAAAAGTCTGGCAGCAAAAGTTGCCAAACACTTACCATTGAATAACAGTAAAAAACCTTAAGTTATTCTACAAAGATTTATTTTAAAAATACGGATATTTACTTTGGCCATTCTTTGCATTTTTATGTGATTATCCAATCTATTTACAATAAATCCCTGGTAAATGTTGGTTTTATACTGTACAAAAAAATAAGATCATGTGATAATAGTTTACAAAAACAATAAACAATAAAGTAATAATCATTTCTTTATATAAACATTGTTTGACAGCAATTACAAGCAACTCTCCTATATATTTACAGGCTTTTCCCATAAATGTATGGGGTTTACTTTATATAAATTATTATTAAATCATTATTATTATTATTATTTGATAGTATTTAAAAGCAACTGTTTCAGATATGAAAGATTACTATAGAATAAAGCTTATTTGAGTATTAAAAAATACTACAAAATTAGTTTCACATTCATTGTTTATGAAGCAGCTCCAGACTTTATTCCAGATGGTATCACAAATTTGAGTCTTACGTCTGGTTTGTGGCTTTGGGAGAGAGTAGTTCATGGTCACAAATATCAGAAGTGGGAGTAAGTTACACATGTGCAAGTCACAAGCAAGTCTCAAGTCTTAACCTTAAAGGCTCAAGCAAGTCCTAAGTCACTGTGACTCTCACTGTGAAAGAAAAAGAGAACAACTAAAGAACATTATGCAGGTTGATTAACTTTATAAATTAACTTCACATTAATTAACTAAGTGAACAAAAATAAATAATCTGATCTAACATGTTTTCCAGGATCTAGTGTTCATAATTTTGTATTTTATGCAATATTAATGTTTATGGATATGTTGTATGACTTCTGCCATTCTGCCACCAGGTTGTGCCTTTGAGTAAGGTGAGAGTTTTGAAGCAGAAGTAGTAGAAGAAGAGGAACTTCCTCCAGTTGCAGTAGTTAGCACAAAGCTAGTGGGTTTTAACAGCAGCAAAAATATGTTGGTGGACTGTAAGCTACATATACTCCTTTGTTGTGGTTGTAAAGTGCGCAAATAAAAAAAACTGCAAGTTATACTACAGCCCAGCATTGGCCTGAGTCTTGGTCTGTAACACATGACTATTTTGGTATATTTATTCGCCAAATGGAAAATCTACCCACATTTGGCACACAATGAAACATAGTATTCTATCTGATGATTACTTTTTTCTGCTGTGGATTGTGTAGACTAATACATCCATTAATTTAGAGCACTGAAATTGTTCAAACATCAAGCAACATCAAGGAAAAATACCATCTTGTTTACCTGATCTTGAAGGATTGCATTTGTCACACAGTTGATTAAAGTGAAGCTGCCTCAAGTCAAAGTCAAATCGAGTCTTATCAGCGTTAGTCAACCAAGTCACAAGTCCTCAAATTTGCGACTCAAGTCATGCAACTTGAGTCCCCCAACCCTGACAAATATTGGTTGAATTTTCCTTAGCCATGGAAATAGGGGCTAAATTAAAAAAAACAGGAGCTAAATTCCTTCTAGAAATGAACAAATAAGCTAATACATAATCAGTATTAACATACAGATGTGAATCTGCATGCTAAAAAAAGCCTCAAGTTCATATGGCAGATTGAAAGTCACCCACTTCCTTTCAGAATTCCAACGATGGCTGTGATACTCTGCAAGCCTTGTCCTGAGAATACAAAAACAGAAAATATGTATCACACATATGTACACACAATGTCAACTTTGCCTCCTACCCTCACAGCAGCGGCAGAGGTGAGCCATGAGGCTGCTCTTAAGGAGCGCAGTTTGCCGCTTGAACAGAAATTGAGCATGATCAAACTTTGCCTCTTTTAGTGCAGGGACATTAAGGGTTTAAAAAGGTTAAGGATGGGGCCAGATCAAGCTGTTCTTTAAATGTGATCAACAAAATCTTAAAACCATTTGTAAAACTGACTGGTATCCTGTGTTGGGATGCTTAATTTGGAGTGATGTAGTAGTCTCTATGTTTGGAACCAGTTAAAACTCTGGTGCAGTATTTTGCACAAGCTTTAGGCAAGAGAGTGATTTTCAGTTTTTGACTTGCAATACAGTGACTGAGTTATGCAGAATATACAGTTTAAAATAAAAAACAAACAAATATACATATTATATATAAAATAACATGATTAAATCCCTATCATTAATACAGTGAAAATTCTCTAAATTACTGATCATCTAGCCTATCGATAGAAAGTGAAATCTTGGTGCAGATGGCCAAAATTAGTTTAACATAATTATGAATGGATTTCTTTATTGTGAAAATATAATTTATTTACATAGCAGTCAAAGTATTGTAGGAATCTGTGCACTCAAATATCTTCATGATTTTATGGGGGGAATTGTGAATTATTATCGTGAACAACATGAAATTATTCGTCCAGCGACATAATTCATATTAGAGTATGTACATTAATAGGCAAATAGTCCTCCTTGTTGGACATGATATGATAGTTATTAATCTTAATTATGATTTTGCAAGGGTATAGGTCTTTTAAGGTTAAGTGACTGAGATGCAAGCACAAGAAACACACAAACAAGTCCACTTTAGATACATGCACATTTATTACTAATACTACAGCTACAAGTACTTAACACTACAACATTTTACAAACAAGACACAAGAGGGAAAGGGAAACTGGTACACAAGGTTATGGCTAGTGAATGAGTTGAAGGCATGATGTAGAGTTACCTATTGTGTAGCTGGTATGAGAAACCTGATAAACAGATGAGAGGACTGTAGCCTGAGAAGCAGTGAGTCAAATCAATGGTACAACAGCTTAGTTCAGAATTGCCAATTGAAATTACAAATCATGAAAGCACCAGGGTTTAAGCAAGTTGATGAAGGTTTTGTACGAATACTTGCTTGCTCCCTGGGGTGGCTTCTTGCAGAGAACGGAGTCCAATGTGCTGGGTTGAGGAGCTGGAGTCTGGATCTGGTAATAATGAGTGAGTAGGCTGGTCCGGACTTGAAAAGGTTCCATTGGAAGAGAGGTCCTGGTTTATGCTCTCATGTTCTCCTAGGCTTTATCCTCAACTCATGACTCCAGATTCAGAAGATACTCTGAGTCACATCTTCAGACTAGCAAACTGAAAGCTTTCCACTGGCATGGCAGAAAGCAAGAACCAGCAAGCAGCATCAAGCAGCCCAAAAGAGCCGCCTAAAACAGCTTAAAAACAGCTTTAAAAAAAACAGAAAAGGCAAAAACAGCACAGAGTCTCAGATAAGACACTATTTTAAAGTTTCAGTCTGCCTGCCCAGATGGTGCATCCTGGCAAATCCCAGGGGTTGCAAAGTTCTGGGGGAGCAAAGTCAGTCCCCCCATGTCCACAGACAGGCGGGTGAAGTTCCTGAATATGGTTACTCCATTAAACAAAGTATTTACAATTTAACAATTTCTTCATTCCTAATTTTGCAATTTGGATAATAGCTTTAGCGTTCTGACAGTGAAACAAGCAGAGCGGTACTAAACATGATAGGGTTATCATGGATGATGGGATTATGTTAGTGGTACATGTTCTGACTTAAAGGTAGTGGAATAAAAGTCTAACCAAAGTACATAACAACACACATATGATATACACACATATCAACATACAACAATTATTGTCCTTAGACAAAATCTAAAACTAATCCATGGATTTTACAGTCCTCTTGTCTTTGGTCTGACTGCAAACGGCAGGGGTCAATGCCATTTGAGGGTGTGTGTGTGTGTGTGTGTGTGTGTGTCACTGGAGCATGGCATATTGTGCAGCATGTATTGTGCCTTATGCTGGTTTGCACAGTGATCAGTTCTTGGGTTGGTCACTCAAGTCCTGAAAATCAAAATCCACTGTGGGATTAAAGTTGGTGCCAGCTCGTCTCTATGTAAGACTGGCTCTTAGAGGTGAGTTATGAAAACCAATGGTGGGGGTCGTTTATCCAAATGGTACTAGATAGGCAGATCAGATAGGCAGATCAATTCACACCCCAGTGTGAATTGATCTGCCTATCTTGCTGGCTCTTGTAGCTTGAGTTTAGAGACCTCAAATCTCTAGATGAAGCAATGCAGCAGTGTGGCTGCTCTAACCTGTTAACATGGACGCCGAAATGAAAAGCAAGAGGTTCTGTGACGCACACGCGCTGCTCACGCACCCAGTGTGTCCCAGGGGTTAGAGACTTATTGTGTGGGTGGTTGAGAGGGTTCACTGACTTATACAAAGTCCCACTCAAAAGTCCATTAGTTTCTTTAGTAGACTCAACACACAAGGGTTGACTGATGTCATCTTTTTGTGTGACTCTCTGACTTCCATGACAGGACTTTGCTGGGGTGCCTCTCTCAGTTTATCCCTAAACTGTAAATTACTGATGTGTTTCGTATATGCCACTATAGTACTAAATCCACTAGTACCAGCATTAGGCATAAAAGAAAACAATTTCATCAGTTACAAAGTGGTATATTCTACTACTCAGACAGCAATGGGACATCATCTTTAAAAAATTAAATCATTTGGTGGCATTGGCATATAAAACAACATAAAATTAAACTCACTGTGTAATTTGGAGCATCAGAATCACAAGTCCAGCTCCACTCTCAGAAATGTTGACTTGCCACTGAAACAAGGGATTATTTTAGCAATAGTACAGATGTAGCTAGTTAGCAAGACTCTGATTTCAAAACTTAAATATACAGTACCAAAATTAAAATCTAATGTTCTTTTTGGTGTCCCTGAGCCTTGTTTTTATTAGCTTGATACTTAGCAATTTCATGAAAATTGATAATAATTATAATTTTTAACTGTTGACATGTCCCTGAAGTCCACTGCAGAAAACAACACATTACTTCTTGCAGAGACCCCAGTTGTAAAATATGGGTCAATACAGTGAATTTTATCTGAATACAGTGATTTGTATCTGTCTTTGGTGTTGACAGTACTTTTTACTCAGCACTACCCCTCCTAAATCCCACATAAGTAGATTTAGAATTCTGTTATTGGAGTTTCAAGAGTTTGTTCATAAGAGCTCTAACAAGTGAGTCAGACTGCTCGAGTAATTGGTCCAAAACATCAACATATTTCCTTTTTTGGTGTAATAATGATGTTTGGTGATTTACGTATTTTGCCACCTTCATCAAATGTGCAGCCCAGTTTGTGGCAAAGGGAAGGATTATGACTTCAATAGTTTTCTATTTAAAGGGTTTTAATAAGACCAGGAAAAAAGCAAAAAAGTGTTTAGAGGAGTTTTTGTTTCACATGCAGCAGTTGGATCCTTGGGACTCCAAACAATGATGTGGTAAAGCCAACGTCAACAAAACCCAAAGGTTAAATACTTTGATCAAATTAAATACACAGATAATGTAAAGAATTTTCACTTTAACATCTTTCAAGTACACACAAAAAACATTTCATTAATGAGACTAATGAGACTGGGCTTCACTTTTTCCATTTTTGCTTTTTTTGTCCCTTGAGAGTCCTTGTAAACAATTCTGCTGTCAGATCCTTGTGTCCACACATACACCACAGCCCGCCTACTCCCCAGTCCCACCACTTCCTCCACAGCTCTCACACTTGTGCTGTTCTTTCACTCTCATCAGATATGCAATGTCTCACCATCGCAGGAAGATCACACTTCAGTTGCTAACTAAGGATAAAGCCACATCAGGATCTTATTTCTGTGGATGGTAAAGAAAAATAATTCCTCAACATCTTACAGTATTTTCTGTAAGAAATACTTTTTTCTTTTTAACTTTTTGAGGGACAGTGGATCAGAGTACAGCTGCATGCAGTGGCTATAGCAACTCGCAGCGATGTCATCTCAACTCTCTCACAACAAAGATCAGCCACGCATTAGAAAGTCCCTCTCTGACTCTTCTCCAACTTCATCCACTGCCACCACCAAGAGCCTGAGGGTAAGGCCTGATTGTTTTTAATCTTTTCAGTTTCTGTTTAGTTAAGGAGGAAATGCCATCTAACATAATGCAAACACCAACTGTCTAAGCTCAGCCGGTGTCAAACAAATGTCTCTTTAACAAGCTGCAAGTATTTATGTCTGTTTTCTATACTTTGCCATTGAACCTTATGACAATACATAAATAAAGTAATCTGCACTCATGATATAGCAAGTCAATAGAAAATTATGTGTAGCCCTTAATGATCTTTTACTGCTTCATTTGAAATGAACTTGAATCCCTTTTTTAGAAAACACAGTTTACTCATGACAGCTGTTGAAATCTAGTTTAAGATTTTTTCTAATGTCACTATCAGTATTGTAATATTTTTCTTAATACAATGAAGAAAAAGTATATAAAGGCTGAATTTCACAAGAGCTGGAGTAATCGGTGACTCTTCAAGTGTTCCTGTAATGCCATGATATAATTTTAAACAGTTATTTTTGTCACTTTTGACTCTTGACAATCATATACAAAAACTACATGTGGTGTTGTTTCCATTTGATAATTTGATCAGTGTATCATATATCAAACTGTACACTATACATGCTGAACAGAGACAGAATTGTTTCTACAACTTTACTGACATGTTAATGGGTTAGATTAGGATATTTACTTAGAGTTTTGGGGGAATTTAGCTATATTTCTGATAGCTCCCAGACCCCCAGATTATTATTATGTGTTTTATTTCCCATAACATTTTCATAGTCCCACTAATAACTCACATAAACTGTGAAACAAAGTTGTGTGTTGATGTGCCCGAGCAAGGCAGAACAAAACTTAAAAATGAAATAAAGGAAAAGTTGTGATAAGAAGTTAGTCTTATCTGTTCATGTAAACTAAGAATCCACTTGGAACAGATGGATAGAGAGACACAGAGAACATCAATGAGAGAGAGAGAGAGAGAGAGAGGGAGAGAGAGAATTAGACAGGAAGAGAGGATGAAGAGAGAGCGAGAGACAGAAAGCAGGGGGTGAAAGACAGGATGACAGAGAACAGAGGAGGAGGAGGAGGGATAGAGTGCTTAGGACTGGCTTGTGGGAACTCAGACACAGTATTTATGGATGTTTATCTCTCTGCTAGTCCTACGGGAAGCTCACATTTTCCACTTGGGAATAGCTGGTCAGCAGGCAAGAAGTTCCTCATGGGATGTAGTGAGGCTGGAGGACAGCTTAGTGACGGAGACGCTCACATACATGGGACAATGTTGCAAAAGCCTACTTTTCCGTCAGCATCTGTTTATATATGATGTCCCTTATTTTAAACCAGAGCTTTTTCCAAGTCCAAGTGCTGTATATCATTAATGACGGTTTACCAAGCACATCCAAGTGTCCAGAGAGAGAGAGCAGCTGACATCAGAGTCTGGTGAGGATCCAAGGGTCTTGTAAATGTCTGAGGAGAGACATATCACTGTTTACACATATCTTAAAGGCCTGTTTCTTCTTTGCAATAATCCACTTGCCTTTTCCATGATTTAGTCAGACATGTAACTGTTTAAGTCACTCTGCATTTCTTCCATTTATGTGACTGTCACAGGAAGTCACAATGAAGAAAGTACAAAAAAAGAGGAAAGTACATTGCAAAACAGAACTGCCTGTATTGTTTTATAGGTTATGTCAGCAGGAATATGTTTAGCTTCAGCATCTATGTTTCTCTGATATATGCAGAAGTGATCGCCACAGGCAGTGAATGTAATAAAACTGAAAGAACAAGTCATGGTAGCTTTTCTTAATATAATGAAAGAGCATTTAAGGACGGAGAGGATGGGCTCAGCAGCTTCAGAGAGGATATACAGTACGGCAACATAATTTCTATCCTCCGGGTACACTGTTTTATATCTTGTATTAAAGCCTTAAAGGACTTTGAATTGCCTTGTTGAAAAATGCTGTATTGTGGCACTGAATACACTTTCAGTTGCTTGTTTGAGATGGATGCGCCTCCAATTTTGATGACATCTCTTGTTTTTATCGAGTTTGAATGCACGTAGAAGTCAATTTAGACAAAGGCGCCAAATTATTATAATGCAATCCAAAGTAATACTTTGCCTATATGTACTGATAGGTGACAAATTAAAGGAGAATTTAAATAATTGAGTGGAAAAAACATAATACGGATGCTTCCATACAATAGTTTTAGTTGTGATCCATGACTGAATCTATTCAAGTAGCGATGAAATTGTTCTGGTGGCTCAGGGTACAACACACTTTATGTTGTTTTTTGCTTTAATTTATCAGGCTACATCTGCATATTTTATTGGTATTTACACTACTCTTACTGCTAATGTAAATCCAAACCTTTGCTGCTCATAGTCATCGAAGCAGTGTTGTATGTTGCTTCATTTTTTCATTGTATGAGGAACTTCTTTTGTTCTGCTGTTGTTGATGCTCCCACTCTGCTCTCCTGCTTGAAAATCTGTCAGCATAGAAACTGTATAACCCTCCCAACTTTGGCAGGCAATAATGATCGAATTGTGAAGACCGCTGCCAGAGCTATTACCTTTTTTGGATGTGTTTAGTTATTTGTGCTTGTCAGTTTATTTGAGGGATCATTTCCTCTTTGCTTCTTTAACTGAGCTTGGTATTTCAGAGTGTAATAAAGCTTTTCTTGGAAAACTGAAAAAAGGTCTTTCATGAAGAATTCCTTATAGTGTTACTAATGCACAAGAGATTTTTGTCACATAATACTTTCAAGTTAATAATGATTGTACTTGCTGACATTGCACATGTGACGAAATATGTCCTGTGTGTATATCAACTGCACTTTTATGATGTTATGCAGGGAAATGTCTGCACTGCACAAAATGCAATACAATTTAGTAAACTGTACTAAATAAATGTCACATCATGCCCAAACAGCCTGTCAAACAAACGATGAAGTCAAGCTGTGTTATGTCTTCATTTGTGTAGTAATGAGCATCTACTGAAACAGAGAACAGGGTCACGATGAGGTTGCATGACTTGTTTATGCCATGTAAGGTTTAACTTGTGGTAGAGTTCAAATTAAGTTTGTGTAAAGCTGAAATTTTCAGGAATGTCCTCTCTAAAACCTTATACTGGCGTTGTTGTTGCATTTTTAAATTTGGTCAGACAGCCAAATCTAAAGCATTTCTCCTCTATTTCAGCACGAGAGACTGTCTAGGTAAGGTTCCTCTACTTTAATTCAAACCATCAATACATACAAGACACCTTTAATTATCACCTGAGGGGATATCATTAACTATCAAAATGACTCTGATATTGACAATAAATGAGCTAAACCTGAGTGTTGGATTGTTAATACGTCTCTAATGTTTTCAGATTGAGCTCAACTGGTTCGTCTGACGTCTCCAACGACACGACAACAAACCATGCTGAGTCATACTTCTCACGGAGGGAGAACAGACTGTCTGCAAGGAAAAAGGCAGAAGAAGAGACAGCAAACAATGACTATAAAAAGGCAGGTGATGCAGTTTGTTTGTTAATACACCATATTTCTGGTGATGGTTGTTTTGTAGAGAGAGTGTTCTGTTGTCACCACTAAGGGATGATACACTTCTGATTTTAAAAATTTTAAATACAAGTACATAACAAAATGTTGCATAAATAGCAGAGCTGAGATAATTAGTCAAAAGACTGATTTGTCAATTCACAGAAAATTAACTTCAGTCAATTATCAATCCAAAATGCTTGATACATTTTTGGGTTCTGATTCTCAAATATGTGGATTTGCTGCTTTTGTCTGTTTAATATAGTTGTAAATTGAATTTCCTTGTGTGTGTTGACTGTTGGTTGAACAAGAAAATGGAAATAATACACAGTAAAAACAGTATAACACAGTAAAAACTACAACACAAACAGTCACAGCGGCCATTGATGTCAGTATTTGTCTGTGTGCTGAAAATTGAAAAAGAAAAACGATAAAATATTCTTTTGGAAATCTTAACTGTGCATTGCTGTTTTGTAGATGTATGAAAAGGCACTGGCCACCAATCAAAGACTCAAGTCCAGGCTAGAAACAAGTAAACAGGAACTCGTCATGATTCAGGAACAGCTGCAGAGAGCACAGGTAATGTACATAGTCTGTAGTTAATGTGCACAATTCACAGTCTCAAATGTGAAAGAACTGAAGGAAAAGTTTGCTGGAAAATCAATTCAGAAAGTTACAGAATTTGTCTTCAAATGAGTCCAATTTTTCTTCAGTACAGACAGAAATGTCTTCCACATATTCTTGTGATGATATCAAGTCACAAAGGAATGAGAAAGAAATGTGACATGAAAGATAGCTGCTATAAAAGGAAGCTGCAGTGTAAATGATGTTGGGTGTTAGCTCTGAATTTCGTAATGATAATAGGAAGTCCCTTTGGTGTTTCTAGGGATGATTGTGGTTATATTGGACATTTAACATCAGGCATACAGTATGTGCTCACTGTTATGAAAATTTTCTGCTTTCTGCTTCAAGGCTCTGTGCTATAATCTTTTCATAATAACCTTTCACTGCAGCAGAAGGGAAGAAAGGGCGAATGTGGGTCCAACATGCTCGAAACAGAAAAAAAGGTATAAACTCAGCATTATAATGTGTTTTTTCAATTGAATTGTCTTACTTCATTTACCTTAATTATCTTTACTGAATGTTCTTCTTTGTAGGAAAGTTGGAGTCTTAAAAAGAAGATATCAGATATGGAAGAACAAGTGAAGGTAATTCTGATGTTTTATAAATTAAACGTTATTTTCCATAATATTCACTTCTACTTCAATGTAGCATTCACGTTCATTCTCCGTTAAAAATGTAAATAGTTAACAATATGGTCGCATCTCTTACACAGGAAAAGCTTAAGCTCAGTTGGCATGAGAAAAACAGTGATCAATCAAATCCAAACAGTGTAAAGTGTCTGTGGGACTCGGTGCTGTGGTGTTAGCTGTTCTGTCTACGGTGATTTTAGCTGACATCATTTGTCACCATTATGCTCTGCTGGCTGTGGAATGTGTGAGCACTTTGACACTGGAGCGAGTGAGCCATCAGTATTCATCTACAGTCTTATGTTCACAAATGTCTGCTGTGTTATGCCCAAGAGGATACAAACAAAAACCTCTTGTTAACTATGAATGAGAGGTCTAAACAAATATGGGATGCGGGTCTGAAAATAGACGTTCATAACAGAGAAGCACTGTTACATGTACAGTATTTAAATGGGTAAGTCTGGTCCAAGTGTGTCTGTGTGTTGGTAAATGCAAATGCACAACAGTGTGTGTGTGTGTGTGTGTGTGTGTGTGTATACACGTCACTGTATTTGTTTCAGCATCATCATTTGTCGAGATCAGATTAATCTGTTTTTCTAAAGCAACTATACTTTGGGGAATAGCAGCCAGAGTAGAAGTGGGGAACAATAAAAATAATGCAGGCTTGTGTTCAATTGCATTTTCATTCTTATTCTATACAGTAAATCACATTTGCGTCAGGGACTATGAGCGGATTTTGGAGAAAATCTCAAAAGAAAAATTAAAACGAGATAGTTTTGATGAGGAAATATGTTTATGATCTCTCCAAGAAACATTTTTGTGCCATAATTTATATGTGCAACTTTTAGAACTCCCCAAATACAAATCAAATGAATGAAATTAATCAAAGGAGGGTATCAACCCAAAAAATATGAATGCATTTTGAAACCATAAATAAGAAGCAATCCACAGAGCTATTAAATAACACATGGAATGTCGGATAGGATTGTAGTGAGTCTTTTTAGGCTGTTTATTGACTCAGCTCTTACTCTATGTTAACTAGAATGATTAGAAATGTTCCCCCTAAGGAAATGGGCCCTTCAGGCTATGACAAACATGTGATGTTACCTCTGTCTCCACTTTAGTTGTCTTGTGCCCTCTCCCTCAGGTTAAAGCAGATCTAAAGATGGAGAACCAGAGACTGAAGGATGAGAATGGAGCTTTAATCCGGGTCATCACTAAACTGTCCAAGTGAGCAGAAAAGGACGAGATGAAAAGGGAAGGGTGTCAGAGGCCGTATTTATATCTACTATCTGTATTCTTTCTGTTGTCATTGATGAGGATACAGGTGATGATTCTGATGCCTTTAAAAGACGACCTTCCTGCTTTTTCATTGTCAGTTGAGTGATTGAAATTCGCAGATACAAAGACACATTTCACATCAGGTGTGAAAAAAAAGATGGTTTTAAATTCAGCTTCCTTTAAATGTACTGTATCTACAGTAGCAACACATTCCCAAAGAGAAAATACCATTTATAGTCATATATTCATGAAATATTTCTATATAAAGGCAAATGCAAACAACAAGTCCATGTGTTTTTTCTTAAACACTGTGTTTATAAGAACAGATTGTCCGAGAGTAAGCCATTCACGAAACTGCAGTCTCATATCAACAGTATCCCTGCATGCATAAATGGACAAACTATTGCAGGTATTGCCATGGAAACTGCAAATATTTTGTCTTTCCATATGCAGACCCTGAAAACCGGCTCTGAGCTATCAGGGACAGGAGATGATAGATGAGTTGCATATCTCACTATCCTGGGAGCGTCATCTCTGATTTAAGAGCTTTACCTTGAAGTTTGATGGCCCAAGACATGTTTTCCCTCTTAACATGTAACATAAAAACAATCAAATGCATAAAAGGTAGCCACAGAGTGAAAAAGTGCCCCTCATTTTGTCTCATAACTGTCAGCACCACCACAAAAACAGATTTATGTGAATGTAAATGTCTGAACGGATTTAGTCAATTCATGGCCAGTGCAGAAGCTTAATAATTTGTCTTTTTTAATAGTACAAGTACTGTTAAATCAAGGGGAATAGTGTGAATTCAGTTTTAAAATGGATTCTCACTTAAAGGATTTAGTTGGCAATTTTCTATATTTTTTTTATTGTCCACAGATCTCATGTGCAGAGCCAAGCCAACAATGAAATCATCCTACTTATAAGTATAAGCCTGCTATGTCTTTTTCCTCTGTGATGTAGTCCAGAAACGATTAAAAACACGTAAATGAGCCACGCCATTGGATTGGGTGACATGTTTCTTAGCCCTGAAGACTACAGGCATGTTAGTTTGTTTAGAAACGACTCCAAAGAGTAACAGTGATCACGTTGTCACTCACCAGAGAGCAGTTCTGTGTAAGACAGATGCCACTGTTTACAGAGCCTCACTAGCCTTTTGTGCTACATATCGCAACCTCTTTCACAACTTTAGTATAAATGACTTTATACTAAAGTTATTAATAACTTTGTACTAAAGTTATTTACAATGTGTATTGTAGTACAAAAACTAACCTCTTGAGACTGAAAACATGACGTTTCTAAACAAACTAACATGCCCAAAACTCTCCTGGGCCAAGGAACATGTCACCCAGTGCAACAGTGTGGCTCTTTGACGTGTTTTTAGTAGTTTTTGGACAACAGCTTAGGTCTACAGCACAGAGGAATAAGATATATCAGGCTTTGGACACACACACAATACTTGTAAGTAGGATGAGTTCTTTGTTGGTTTGGTGAGATTAGTTAACAATAAGTAAAATAGAGAAAAGCGCCAGACATATCCTTTAAATTTACTGATAATCATGATTGAACACAAATACCTACTCATCAGCATATTTTATGTATGCTTTAGAAGCACCACATTGCTTAAGAATAATCTTGTCTCTCATTTATTAGAGTTAATGAGCCATTTTTTAAATGAATAATTAAGGATATTTGCTAAACTGACTGAGATATCAGTTTAAATTCTATTTTATTTCATTTCATTTAAAACATAGTATTTTATGACCAGTTTGATTGAAGAGAAGGGGCCATGAAAGTGGTCTTCATGCTTTTACAAACATTCATCTGTGAGATTCTTTTAGTACAAGCTATGGTGAACAGACTAACAAAAACACCTTGAAACCTCTGTGACTGTGATGCATTTTATTTGGTCTCTCATGTCAACTCATTTTGTTTGTATCAATGGTGTGAGTGAACATGTGCTGTTCAACACTGCTCCCTTTTACTTACATGTTGTATACAATGCCACCAACTGACCATTAGTGGAAAAGCATCCTCTCTTCTCCCTGAGTTAAGTTACATTTACACACCACACTGGACGAGGCTACTTAAAATGACTTTATTTCCTATGATTACATTATGACAACACACAAATATCTCCTGATGACATCCCATATTTTGGTTCCCTTGAGTAATTCAGTTCTACATAGAGTGATATACTTTATGAGCACAAATTTTTTGGTCTTTTTTTCCTTCTTTTTTTTGCTGGAAAACATGGGTTTTGTAAAGAAATAGATCATGCAGTTCACAAAAAGGCACAACTATTGACACACCTCTACAACAAGACAAAAACAAGAGTCAAGAAGAAGTTCAAGCATTTCCCTTGTCTGTGTTGCTAGGTAAGTGAACGACTGAGTGAGTGGGATAATAATCAGTTCTTTGGGTGCTCTGTATCATGGCTATGTTCACATTAGAGGACTAAAGACTGACTAAAGAGGAACCACTATAGAAGCAGCACGGTTGGCAGTATTGCATTGAAAATGTTGTTCTGCACTGTTTGAGTCTGCTCTGTGTTCAAGACAGCTTCTGAGACTCAGGAAGACATGGGATTTTGTTGCCTGCATTGCAGAAAAGTGACAAACTCATGTAGTCCATTAACAGAACATCAACAAACAAACACGGGCTCTGTTGGTCCTATTGCAAATACACAAAATAGCAGACAGAATCTGGTGGCAGCTCATACAAGAGTACATCAAATGAGCCCAGCCACACCCAGCTGGTAAGGATGATCTGACACACATTGCAGAAAATAATGTGATGTGACTACATATTAAAAAGGGGAATGCGTTTGTTGTGTCTTCCTCTCAGCTCCTCAAACACAGAGAGATAGCTGCATTGTAATGTAAAAGATTGACTGTCATGAAGATTACTGCACTGTACATTGTGAATAAAGGTTTATCAAACACTAAATGACAATGACTGAAAACAGCCGACGGGGAAAACAAATCCCCAAATTTGAAATGTCATGGTTAGACACAGCATCGATATCTCAGAGCATGCACAAGACAGTGACACCACCAGCTCATCCCATTGCAATCCATTAGTTAAACCGCGTGTTCATTCATAGAGTGGCATTTGTAATGAAAAGATTATTGATTGCTTAATTATAAGACTGGAGCTACTTAAGAGGACTGCATCAATAATATGCAGTCATAATATTTCACACAACTAATTCAGCAAAGCAAAAAGTACTGTTTAATGAAAATAAAAAACAAAGTTTGGCCCCATTTATTATGCTAATTATTGACTTCACTCACTTTTTATGTTAAAAAGTATAATCAGACATCTACTAGAAGGTTTATTTGAATAGCAATAAGATGAGGAGGTGCAATTTAATGAAGGAATGAAGGAAAAGGGCTGCAAGTCAATTATTAAGTCATAGTCGTGTATCTACATTTGATAAACTAAGACTTGACACCCATCTGGCAGGAGTAAATGAAGGTAACACTTATGGTACAGATAGAAAAGCAAGGAGCCAGCAAATGTTCTCCTTTTTTAAAAATATATACACTTTACTGGTTAGTGACCAACACAACAAATGCAAGCAGAAATTAACAATAACTACATGACTTGTAGCTCAAGCATAGTGTAACACTGGTTTAAGCAAAGACGACACATACAAACGATGACAGAAAACCAGACAATCATGCAGTATCATGGCAAACTGAGGGGATTTCCACAAATGACACAAAGCAACCCTGCTTTAACTCCAGGCGTTAAAGGAGCCCGTGAACCCTACAGTAACATGGATTATTCAGACATACATTCAGTCCCATTCAGCAAAAATACATACACTTTGCAGTCAGTGCATACTTTTTTTTCACTCAGTTTTATTATCAAAAATGACACAGAACACAAACACACATACACAATATAATTATGGTTCCTCTTTAAAACATGCTACTATTTACATCATCTTGTAAATACATGCTGTAGCCTATTAACAAGTTTTGCGCGATGCATAATGTTAACAATAGGAAGAAGTACTGTGAATGGACCAATCAGTGTGCTGCTGCTCACAATCCTGTAGATTAATTTTACTTCTGGTCATAACATGGCCTCTATGGAAGCAAAGGAAGCATGTAATGATTAGAATTTTATGAGAAACTGAATGCCTAATTGTGAAATGTAAGCACTACTGATGATGTTGAGATTTAAATGCTGCTGAAATTATAGAGGATAAATATTTCACTTTGAGTATCATCTGTCTGAATTTATGTGGTTTGAATTCCTATCTTTGACATTTCTAGTACGTGATTTCAAGTTGTGCATTTTTTTTTCATTTTGACAAATACTGATTGAAGATTGAAGTGTCTCTCATCGGTCTCACATTTGAATTTAGCTTTGGATTATATGATTGACATAACATTGCCAGAATTTTCAAGTTTGAATTTTTCATTTTGAATTTTGGTGTTTGAATGGCCTTGACTTGAATTTTTATATCAAAAATTGACTGATTGATTGAATCTGAGTAACCTGAAAATAGTTTTTGAAATATTGGACACTTGAAATTTCTGCCTGAATTTGTAAACCCTGAAATAAAATTCTTTTAGCACAATCAATGTTTGCAATTGCACAGCTTGAAATTACGTCACAGAAATCTCAAAGAATGATATAAACCACATAAATTCAGAGAGATGGTTTTCAAAAATAGAAATATTACAGTGCTGTGAATTCGGAGTATTAAAATTTCAACATTAAGCAGTGATTAAACTTTCACAATTCAAATTCTTTTGCTTAACCTTTTTTGCTTTCATACCTCTGCACATCACACTAACACAGTATGTCTGTGATGAAGTTGTAACACCACCATGTTGCAGTACTTTGGCTCCAGGTTGAGGAAGCTGGCTGATGAGTGAGCATTTCCAAACAACATGAAGTACTGCGAGGCATGATACATGCTCGACTCTGCAGCTCTATTTGGTTCAAGCAAATGGTCCTGGATTTGTATATTGTATAATATGTTTGATGTAGCACTTGCTGTATTTAGATTTTACAAACCTGCTTTTTTTTACTTGAATTCACATTATCTTAAAAAGTGCAGCTACATCTTACAGTTCAAATCCAATTCTCTATAAAAAAATGTCATCTCTGACTGGAATCCTCATGTTATTTCACCAGAAACAATTAAAGTTTTGAAGTGTGCTGTGTTGGATAAACCACAAAATTAGTCAAGGAAAGATATAAAATAAAATTAGTGAGATGGCACTGTTTTATGAAGCAACAGCAAAATTCAAAAGAAGCATAGTCATAATTGTTTTGAACATCATTTGTAAGCCTTCGAGCAACCTTACTTCATGGATAAGTAAGGTTTTACATCCAAGTGGTCAACACAACCCAAGACAGATTTCAGATGGCACATTCACAATGTCCCTGACTACTTTTGAATGATATTCACTCAGCACAAAGTCCCCCTCCTATAAATAAAACAAAAGATGAAGCCTACTATATTTCTCAAAGTGTCATATCAGGAAAGGCACCCTTGTATTCCTGTCCTACGTTAGATCTGTCCGAAGACACAAATGTGTGTTGAACTAAATGCATAGATGTGCCTTCATGGCAACACAAAACAAGCAACAAACATCAGACAACTGTGTCATCCCTGCCATACTGTATGCTTCTGTACTGTATGTTTCTCCTTCTCAAATGTGAGCTGATAAAATGAATCATTTATACAGATATTTCTTGAAAACATATTGCAACATGGGCCACTGCATTCAGTGACCTTGACCTCTCTCATTGTCATTTAAATCTTTTTGTATTGATAGACTTAAACAGGAAATAACCCAATACTACAGTACTTTCTATTGCAAGTTATAGCACACTTATTAGCAAGATACAATACTGGGCATGATGTATGCAGAGCAGTGGGGAGGTAAGTAAAGCATGCTCTATAAACTAAACTAAAGCTTTATTCCAGCATTGTCTTCACCAAGACTTTCATTCAAAGTCAGCACCCTAAGAATCAGTTTCTAAGTTTTCTTCAAATCAAAGAAAGACCAAAAGTCGATCATTCATGAACCAGTCACCCGATAACTCAATGCCACTCTTCTCCGCATTCACTAACGTGTGAAATGTGATGCTTAAAAGAGTTTTTTTGGACTTAACCATGAATGAGCGGATATTCTACGATGTCTCTTTTTTGCTGCACAGGTTTCATGACGAGTAGTCATGTGTTAAGTCATGGGTCTCATGCAAAGTAGGGGTGGGGTTGGGTTTCTGAGTTAGTGCATTAGCTGGTTGGTCGAGCACGTTACTTCTTTGCATTCAAGGATGCCAGCTGACCATCGATATCCTCCTCTGGCTGCAATGGATGCCACTGGGCGATGGGGCGGCGTGGATTAGCCAGCATGTCAGACCAATGCTTCAGACCTAAACCAGTTGCCTTGCTACCCACGAAGATCTTTCCAATGGCGTCGTTCTTACCAATCTTGTCATAATCAAACACTGTGACCGCCACCAAGATTTTCTAAGAAAGGCACAAGAGAGAATTTGTAATTTACAAAGTCATCACATCATTAACAGATAAGTGCAGATTCATTTGAAACACATTTTTAAGGGAGAAAAACAACTCAGCTAAATATGATTATCTACTGTAGAAGATTATCTACTGTAGAAGTAGATAATCCTAGTCCTAAAGCATTGATTTGACTTGCACTGTACCTGCATCTGTTCCAGAGGGATTTCAAAGCTGAAGGATTCATTATAGTATGGGTTTAGGGTGTTTTTCTTCACTGTAGTCTTCTTCTTCTTCAAACGTTTACCCCCCTGGAGCAGCTGGATCTTTACATAGGGATCTGCAAAGAGCAACAATATGATCAGCAATGGAGTCCGTAAAGGCAAGTTATTTTCTTGTCGTTATTAGCTTTCCTGATGTTTATACAATAATTCCTTACATTTTTTCCACTAAAATATATGTCTGTCATTAGATTTTTTGTGTTATGTCATATGTGTGGACTTTTCTATGTATTTGGACCTAGGGAATTACAGTTGTAAACTGCTTTTCTGAGGTGTACTTTCATGACAAAGCACAGGCTTATTTTTATTAGATGTCATCATATGTTGTGGGATTTCCTTTGTCAAAAAATGTTGCCCTAATGAAGATCTAGTGACTAAAAAATTGACTTTAACATCAAATATTTGCATTGGACCTAAGTGTGGTGAGCCCTCCTTTCTCTATAGTTGATGCAATTGACCACCTTGTACCTTAGCATTGTGTCATGACTGCAGTGATCATAAAAGTAGAAATTCATAGTCATAGATGCAATTGTAGAGACACCAATTGAAGCCTTGTGTGTTCCCAAACAGCAGCAATCTAAATCAAAGTGCTGCAGTGTAAATTCTAATTCCAACATTGTAACTTTGAGTTGATGACTGCATTTCTCTACCAGATAATCCACAGGCATCCATCTTCTTCAGGTTCTTTGCCTCCAGGATGCAGACGGTGAGTTTCCCAGCAGTGGGGACATAACGGAGGGAGATGCAGATGTCTCCGAGTTTCTCAGGCTGAGCAGTCAGCACGGAGAGAAGAGACAGAAATGACAGGCACACATGCTCATCAGACAATACCAGCAAACTGCTCAATTTAGAATATGATTGCCTGGTGCAAAATGCTCTCAGCTACTGTCTGCTGTGTGTCTTGCATTTTTCCCGTGGGCTGAAATTGAGGTCTTCTTGTCCTTGAGGCAATATTGTCTGTGTTCTTGGAATTTCACAGTCCTATTTAGATTCTTAGTTCCAAGATTTTGGCAATCAATAAGATGGTTTTTGCTCAAAAAAGTTTTTCAAAATAGTTTGGCATTTTGGGAAATATGCATATGCGCTTTATTGCCCAGAGTTAGATGAGATCAATAAGGCTGTCATGATTTCACAGTAAATATGAAGTTAAAGTCAGAAGCCATTTAGCTTAGTTCAGCATAAAGATTGGAATAAATAGGGTGGGGGAACAGCTAAACTGGCTCTGTCCAAACGTAACAAAATCTATCAACCTACAACTCTAAAGCTCACTACTTGATATGTTGTTTCTTGTTTGCTTAATCTGTACAAAAACCAGTGTAAAAAGGGAAATTTGTGGTTTTATTGGACTATTTTTTGGCAAATAAACATATTTACTGAACTACTGCTTTAAAGACAAAAACACCATAGTTAATAGAAGAAAATGTGAAAAATCTATTATATTTTCTATGAAAAATTTCAGACATCTCAGACTCAAATTTATAAGCTCACAGAAGACAACCAAGACACATTTCAGCCCATCAAAAATAAAATAGAAATGAATTCAGATGATTGAATATTTGCACAGTTATATAAAATATCTATTTTGACAGCTGCATATCAATCAGTTATCTTATTCATCTTTCACAGTATAATTTGATCAGTTTGATTCTTAACAGCACCTCCTCTTGATCGGCGCTCTCTAGATCCCGCCACTCCTCAATCGGCCGCCCAAGGTCGATGGTGTTCATGGGAATCTTCACCTCTCCAATGACGTCATGTTTGGAAAATCGGTCGTAGTCATAAACAGACATCACCAGTGTCTTTCCACCGAGCTCTTCGTAGGGTACCTGATCAACAAACACATTTTATAAATTTGAATTTATTTTTCAATGGGATGATATGACTATTGAATGGAATCAAAGAATTTTAAATAATGAGAAGATGTAAAAGTAATTGACAGTTAAAGAACTTTTTTTTTTAGGAATTTGATATGTTCAATACGATTTTTCACCACATGTACACTTTCCCTTATTTGCTTGCCCTTGTTTTCTTAAAAAGTGCAATGACAAGTAAGTCAGATTGACTAGAGAAGCTCAATTAACTTCCCAGCTACCACAAGAAACCATTGAATAAAAAAATATTCGAAGCTAACAAGATAAACTAAATAAGTTGAAATGAATTTGAAATTGAATTTGCATTTGAATTTGACAAAAGATACCTTGTACCTGAGGAAAAAAGACAAGTCATTTGTATTTAAAGAACATAAATTTAATTACATGCCTTTTTCCTCTGGTTTAAAGGTGCAGTGTGGAGGATTTAGTGGCATCTAGTAGTGAGGTTGCAGATTACAACCAACTGAATACCCTCCCCTCACCCTCCGCTTCCATGCGTGTAGGAAAACCAGGTGAGGAGATTAAACACTAATTAAAACATGCTTAGGAATATTAGACAACATGCTCCAGCTGACTGAAACATTATTAAATGAAGATGAGAACTACTCTGCATGCTACCATCCTTTGTAGATACCCAGTCTAGACATGTGGAACTGAAAAAAGGCTTTCAAGTTGAAAATGGAAGAAATCTCAAATAAACCTGGAAAGCGAAAACAATAAACGTGGCAATGGACATCTCTTCAGTTCTGTCTGGGAGAGAACATTCACAGACAGTCAGTTTTTTTATCTGCTGCAAATTTGCAGACAGGCAGAGCTTCCAGCATGACCCAGAGCCACTTGTAAAGTCTCTGTGGGCTTTATTAGCCAGGACAGAAAAAAGAGCAGCATGTAGACTGCACAGGCCAGTGAGTACACATATCCTGTGAAACCTGACAAGACACAGCCCTATTGCACTTTAGTCTTATTATTACACTTTCTCACCATCATCCATAAATGTTTGCTCTACGTCTCTCTTTTTGTTTACAGCAGCATGGATACATATTGAAGTATTGCAGGCTGTAAAGCGAGGTTTACACCTCTTCTGCACCAAATTCTGTAACTGTAGATATATTTTATCACGGACATACAAGGCTGAGAGACTAACCTTGAATACAAACGTCTCATTGAAGACAGGGTTCAGTGTTTTCTTGTGAACTTTGGTGTCATACTTCTTCTTCTTGTCAGGTAGGAGCAGGACCTTAACGTAAGGATCGGAGGTTCCTCCTGAGTCCATGGACATGAGGTCCGCAGCTTGAAGGATACCAACTGTGAGCTGTGTGCAGAGGAGAGGGCAGGGTGTAGGGGACAGAAGCAGTGAAGACAGAATTTTATAGGGTGAAAATCCAATATTTATAAGATTGTTCATTTGTGTCGGGGTCACTGCTGCAGAGTCAGAGCTGCAAAATTGGTTATATAACATCACTTGACAACTAAAGCAAATCAATCACCACAAACATCTTGCCTGACTGGAGATGAATTGAATGTCAGAAGGTTTTCTTCGATTTCACATAGTGGTCACAGTGTGATAACTTCTGAAAACCGGAGGGGGTTTTTCTCAGAGGCCAAAGGAAGCCTGGCCTCCCCACAAAATATATTCTAATAAAGAACATGAAAATTATTATTTCCACATATATGTCCTTTACTTATTTTTGCCAATCCCTTCTTTATCTGATGTAGCAAGCAAAAAAGCACCCCTCTGCTGTGTGCATTACAATGTGTAGTTTATGTCCTCTGCTCTGTCTTGTGATCGCTCAAAGGAGGCCAGCTTTGCCTGGCTTCCCTTAGAGACAAAAAGTAAATGTTTTAGCCAATCAGAATGAGGCCAGGCTTGGCCAAGCTCAACATTGAATGGTCAATTCATTGTTAAAAACAAACAAACAAGGGAGGTCAGGTTGAACCTGGCTTCTCACCAATCAAACACTATCATCGGGTAGTTTACTACTTCATGCACTGAGTAGCCGGCAGGACCGGTTAGCAAGTTTGCAGAATGGATGGAGATGGGGACTTTGAGTTTCTCTTTAAAAAATGACTTTACTAAGCTTACTAAGCTTGCTTTTGAGCTGCAACTGAAGATAAAACAGAACGGAAGGCCTACCCTGTAGCTGGACCTGACTCAGGGGAGAGCTATGGGAAAAGCTAGGTCTTTTTGTGATGGGAACTATGCTAGAATGGAATGGCTAATGGGAAGCATAAAGATAAACCAGCTTTTCTGCTGGCATTGCCTGCTGTTTGCTGCTCCTTGAACAACCCATGGAGCACAACAGGATTCCTCAATCTGGCAAACCTCTCTTACATCATTGAGTTACCTGTTCGTAGCTGTAAGTTACCTTTGTTTTGATAATGTGGGTTGTTGTCTTCAAAACATATATTTCTTGTTATATGATCCATCTAATGTTTTAGTCATTGTTATTTTGCAAAAGGTTATATACATCATTTTATATATATTCCGGGGAGCATGACCACTTAGTTGTTGTCTTAATTACTTCACTTTGATACAGCAAAAAAAAATTCACTCTTATTCACTCTTATCAATTGAGGTCTGTAGCCTGTGTGCTAGTGCCACCTATTGGGCTATTAGCAGTCTAAGCATTTCAGCAACATACCACAATAGCACTGTGTTAGTATGCAATTAATTATGATATTTATATGCAATTGAGTCTGTCTGAAAACCTTCAGCTATGTGTTTATTCTTTAGATGATGAGAAGAAACTCATGTTTTAGCCTGTATAAATAATGTGTGATTGTGCATACATATTTTAGAGCAAACAGCTTTGTTGTTTCTTGCTGATTGTGGTTATATTGTTGGAGATGTCCCCTCATAGGAGTATGCACATAATTCCTCTATTACTAATAACCAGTGCTTATAGCTGTAAGAAGTTTGCACATGTTGTTGTACAGTCATTTGGAGAAAGAAAATAAATTACATCTTGTGTTTTGTAGTCCGCAAAAGCCTTGTAAATGCTATTGTTCCTGACGAATGGGATATAAATGTTCATTTTGGTTTGTGAAAGCAAGTAACTATGATATCTCCATGTAATCATATGAAGATTAATATCCATATGATCACCATCATATGGCAATTTGATCTCCATACCAAGCTGACTGGCTTCTTCGTAATATTTAGTTTTTTTAATACAGAGACTAATGAGCTTAAGCTTAAGCTTGAAAAAAACAGACCTTTGTATTCTCAAAGTCATAATCTATGGAGTATTGCAGCTTCCCAAGTTTCTCTTGTTCTTTCTCTTCTTCCTCTTTCTCCTCCTCCGTCAGTCCGGTCTCTCCCTCGTCGTCATCGTCATCCTGGAGTTTCTGTGATGTGAAGGTAACAAAAGAAACCACAGCGTTAACAATCAGTGGACTGTGAATCAGAACATTGGGCTCCCCACAACAGCCAGCATGCCACAGACACTGGAGCTTCAGGAGTTTTTACGTGGGAGATACATGTTTCGGTTACTGCTTACCTGCACAGCACCTGATGATAATAACCAGGAATTTATCACAAAATTCACATATTCACACATTTTTTAAAAAACTCTGCACACCTTGTCTTCTCAGTGTTTTTGGATCATTGGGCAATTCCTTCGACATGCCAGTGCAGTAGAGTGACAGCCAGTGTCAGTGGAGGCATTGCATGCTAGTTCCACTAAGAGGGGTAATAAATGCAAACATTTTCCAATAAAATCAAATATTATGTTGTTGTCTTGTTTATCAAAAGGCTCATTTGTAAGGTTTTGATTTCACCAAATGAACAAGGAGATATGGTTAACAGTTTATTTTACAGGTCTTTCATTATTCATGCATTATCGCAGTAATTTGCATGTATTTCATGGTTAATTTTACAGAAAGGTTGCAATTTGGTAAAAAAGTATAAGAAAGTTGGTTTAGTTGGTAAGTGCCCATCCATTATATTTGTGATAATTTGCAAAAAAACTTAATAAATTGAATTCTTAACAATTCTCTGACAGAAAATACTTAGTTTTCTATGTGTAGTTTTCTGTCAAACTACATATTAGCATATTGCAGTAGATTCTTTCTTGAGTGCATTTCCTATATTTAAATAAAACCCTCTCAAAGAGATGTCCTAAAAATTAACAATTACACCACAGATACTTTTAGGTAAAATCTGAAAATTCTAGGAAATTAGTAGGAAAATAAGGGGATCTGTAAAATAAAGTGTTACTGAAACCTAATACTCTAATACATCTTTCTATACACAAAACTACACACTGAAAACTAAGTATTTTCTGTCTGTTAAATGATTGTTAAGAGTGTAATTTATTAAGATTTTTTGCAAATTAACAAATATCAACTCAAATATAATGAGTGGCTGCTTACCAATTAAACCAACGTAACACTTTTTTACATTTTTCTTCTCATAATTTGTTCCAAATTGCACCACCCTTTCTGTAAAATTAACCATTAAATACCTGCAAATTAATTAGAAAACTTTTAGGAAATTAGTATAAAATTAAAGGACTTGTAAAATAAAGCATTAACGATACATGTTTATATAAAAAACCCTGAGGAACTAGCTCACAACAGCTAACGCCAATGCATATTAAATGATAAGGGCAAAGACATAATATTCAGGGCAAGGAGATGGCTTTCAAAAGACCTCATACTTTATTGACTTTTAGCTGGATTGTAATTTGTTTTATTTTATGAAACCCTACACTCAAAACTTTAATATTTCTAGATATAGTCCCAAAGTTTTTATCTGCACTGACCCACCTCTAAATGTATGTGGCATCACAAAAAATGCCTCTCTTTTCAGTTCAGCATTATTATAATAATGGTTCAGGATTAAAGGGCACAGCCAGCTATTTGAATAATATAGAGTCTTATTGCTTCAGTGTTATTACTGTAGTTAAATTAAAGCCTCATTGCAGAGGTGACCTTGAGTTTGAAGCATTATTACTCTTTCTGGGCCATCCAGTGTCTCCACATCCTAACTCCTCCTTGAGTATTACAATCAGAAAGACAGATTTGCGAGTATTTTTCTATTTCATGCAGTTTTATCATCACCATTTCCATGTCTCCCAACCAACCAACCATGCCCTTCATCACATGCATAGATTAATAGTGTTAAAATTGTCTTGCATATCATCTCTTAATCCAATACTTTCCATATTGGCGTGAGTTACAGTTACATTGTCCCACGAACAATGTGTTAGATGGTTAGACTCTCCTCTCTGGGGTTTATGGAGCACATCATAGCTTTCCATTATTACATTCTCAAGCTGTCATAACAAATCAATAAATAAATAAAAAGTTGGGGTGGGGGACTAAAAAGTAAACAAAAATGCCAAGGAAGCTACGACTTTCATTCCATGAAACCCCCCTCCGCCCCAGGGGGCCAGAGAGCATCAGCGTGAACTATCCACCTACCGTAGCGCAGGAGTCCACCACAGTCAAGAAACACGAGGCACACATAAAGACAGACACAAAGCGGGAAAAAAAAGGAGGAGAGCAGAGAGAGGAAGAGATTCAACTCACAAGACACCAAACGCACTACAAAAGAAAGGCAGTCAACACCACCACCACCACAATTATGATGAGAAATGACACACTTGTTTTCGGCAGCACAGCCTGGGACAATTATTCACATTGTGGACACTAATAATTGATTGCTTTAATTAACTGTCACTGGAGTGCGGGGCAATCTGTGGTGATGTCAGTTGATTAGGCTTCAAATTAATCACTGGCTTTTCTAACATTTATCCTCTGATTTACTGTATTTTGCCTCTGAAATCTCCCAATACATCTGTGGTCCTCATGCCTTCATCCATTTTCTTTAATTATGATATGCAGCTTTTTGTGCTTGGGACTTGTCAAAAAAAAAACTTTCCACTTCCCAGTACCCATTATTTCTCACTACTCCGTAATAAGTGTGTCATTTTTCACCACAGGCCACAATGGAATACGTCACACATTTAAACCACCACAACAACAACATCAAATAAATGGAGGGGAAGAGCGCTCTCCTTGTGTCCTCTACAGCCTGGGCTACAAGAGCTGCAGGTAAAAGATCAAATTCAGTTAGCTAGAGACATCTTTAAATGAATAAATTCAGCAACAAATGTCATAAATAATAATAGCATCTTGAATAATAAATTGAAGGTAGCAAAGAGGGAAAAAAAAAACATCATCCGAAACATTTTGTTACCCTGACTTTTCAGCTTGTAGAAAGCACGAAGCATCATACCTCGCCACCCTGCATGTTCTTCATGTTGAAGCCATCCTTGCCCTTCTTCCCTTTCTTGTTCTTCTTCTTCTTACAGCAGCATTTTTTGATTATACAGAAGCAGCAGGTAAGGATGAGCAAAGCAGCCACCACAGCGATGGCAATCAGAGCCCACGGAGGCACTGTGGTTTTCAAAACAGAGGGAAAATTGAGACCGAGTTGGAACTTCTGTATTTCTTACAACACATTTTATCATATAAAGAGCATTTTGACTCAGAGAGTGTTTTCTATGAGTTACTTACGTGGGATTTTATCAATTTCATTCAAGAATTTGCTCTTGATTTCTTCAAACATGTCATTCTTGCTGATCTCTGTGTTGTTGGAGCTGGAGGTGTCCGCCGCGGTGGAGATGATCGCCGGGGTGGGAGCCATGGTCACGGTGGTGGCACCGGTGGGCTCTGCGGCTGCCACAGCCTGTGGCCTTCTGAATAAGTTGAATTTCATTGTCAAAGACTAGGCGCAGCGTCCCTAAAACACACAGAGATCAAACAGAAAGCAAGGATAAGCAACATGAAATGACTGAAGTGTCACAACTTCAGTAATGAGATTTGTTCATGAAAGAACAAAAAGAAATGATGGCAATGATGCCAGTGTTGCATGTTAAATAAACTTTCACCTAAGGATTACTGTTACTAAAATTTACTGAAATTTAAACACAGTTTGGTAACATATCAGTCGGTACCATTATCCAGTTTCTTGTGATCCACTGGGAAAGGACCAAACTGATGAACAAATTAGAGACTCCAAGGATAAACGTAGTGCTGAAACAATTGTCTGGAAGATGATGAAATCAAGATGTAAACAGTTTGAGAGTCATCACAATCTACAATACGCATTTTTAGTGAAGGATTATACAGAAATCAGAGCTGCGAATGAGCACACATTCTCAATAGAGATATCTCACGGGATATAAAAGCATTAAAATTGAAACCAAACACGTCCGTTTATATAGATGATGTGTGAATTTACTGTCTGTGTGAGGAATGAGCAGAAGCTGAGGTGATTATCCTTCCCCCTCTGAACACAATTAACTGCCTGAGGTGAATGAGACCCAGAGTTAAAGATGTGTCCTGACTGAGCTATCACAGAATTAAAGGAGTTCTCTCCGACAGGTGGGGAAGCAGGGAGATCTCTACAGGTAGATGGTGGCTCCACTGTTAACGCTGTGAAATCTTCAGGTTGAATCCATAGACTGTATATAAAGGTGGACGTAACGAGGTGTGACATCATCCATTGGTAGGCATTTGAGCCGGTTTGAAGGCCAAAGTTGCTGCTTATGGTCGGTGCCATCTTTTCTGTTTGGAGCCAGGACCTTCCAAATAAGGAGTGCCGGTGTTGCCTTTCACACTATCTTACTGGGAACACCGAGCAGTGCATACTTGGGCTAACATTAACTAACTAATACAGCAGGTATCGTTAGCAAGTAACATTAAACTTACTTAAACATTGCAACAATAATCGAAATCAAGTGCGAGTCCCGGAACTGGGGGAGAGCAGCAGGTGAGCCAACTGTCAATCACAGCTGTCACTCAACACCCACATGACAGACATCAAAGCTACTGTAAGTCTTTAAATCTTATTAACGGAGCAATAATTTCCAAAATGTCCATCATCACACCCATTAGAGGGTCTGAATTTAGCAATTGAGACAATAATGACTTGTTTAAAAAAACTATTTACTCAGTATTTCAAGAGAGAAGTTGATGCTTTTTGAATGGGAGTCAATTGGAGCCAGGTATTTTTGGCATGGCACTTTAAAGGACTTCCACATTGGCTTCAGCCTCAAGCCGTGGTAGTTGCCACTTGGTTGAATCTGGGTCCTCCCTCTGCTTTTTTTCTTCCACAGTCCAAAGATACGCATGTTAGGTGGATTTGGGGGTCTTTTTTTTGTCTATTTTAATCCGGGGGTGGACAAGAAACCTGCATTCCACCGGATGCATGTTGACAAGTTATTACCCCTTCATGACTGTAAATAAGAACAAGCAGGTATGGAAAATTAATGAGTTTGCATTGACTTATTTGTATTAATATCTACCAACTATTTACAATTTATCAAAAGAAATCAATAAGTAACATATGGCTGGTCATTCATTATGCTAACACCACTGTAATCCTTATTATAGTCCAATAAGAGGAATAAACTAAACTGTTATCATAAGACTGTCATTCTCACCACAATGAGAGACTATTAAAACAAGCGTCCTCCTCGCAATTCATCAGCTTTCTATTCTCTGGTAATTCAATCCACCACAAACAGCCAACAAAATCAATTTACCTCTCAGGCTCAAGCGAGCATTATATTATTTATTCTCAGTCTGCTCTTTGCATGATGAGGAGTGACACCAGCACACTATTAGCAATTGAGGTGTTGATGCTCTGGTCCAAAATTAGGTTTGCTGTGTATTGCAGAAAACAGGGGAGATTTTGACAACTGTAGCATCAATTCACTTAGGATTAAATCACGATATGGTGCAGAGAAAGACAATTCTTTCTTTTTTGTCATTTATTAGATTACTTAAAGTAGACAGCAATTTCACTAATAGGGATGCTGAGAGCACAAGCAGTTCAGCAGTTTATATGCTAACAGCAACCATTTTTTACTGCAGTAAAACTCTTAGATTGGTATTTTTTCCAGTCTGAACAACATGATTTGGACACTGCCTTTATGCTCTCATGCCCCCCACCAGCTCAACATAATGCTACAGAATAATTGGCAACTTTACGACCATCCACTTGTTCTGCAGCTATAATCTCTCAGTGTTTGTTTTTGCTTTTCCTTCAAGGTGAAGAATCTGTTGGACAAAAGTGTTTTAACAGAAAAGGTAATGAAATTAATAAATCTTCTAGCAAGCAGAGCAAATGTTACGTGATTCTCTCTCTTATTCCTTAAAAGATTCATCAGTTAGTTTAATGTCACTGCTAAGGCTGTAAAGCAAGTACTGTGTGGGAGTACATGTAGGTTTATAAAATAAAAAAAACGAAACATCAAATAAAAAAAGACACTCTGTTATTATCATTGCTCTCAAATGTTCAGAGCTATCCAGAGGTTTTATCACCCTCAGAGAGCACTGAAAGAGAAAAGATCTGTCACACTTTAAAAGACAATGTCTATCCCCTGTTTAAATGAGCAGGACAACAACGGATCCCAGGGTTTCACAGACACACACACACAGTTCATGTGTCAAATTAGAGAGATATACTGTGAGTCTTTTGCTGTAGCGAGGATTTGTGTCATTTCAACTGAGGCAAAGCATCACCACATGAAAGTGAACCGGCAGACTTCTCTATCAATGTCTGGCAAACACAATCATAATGTAACCTTATCTTCATTGACTCACAGGCTACAGATCAATAAAAATTGCATTCCAGTATGTGTTTTTTAACGTTTCCCTCGTCTTAACTGATGAGATCTGTGGTCAAATGCACACCATTCGCATACAGTGGAGGCCCGTGTGCTGAAGGCCA
The DNA here is from genome assembly GCF_963924715.1 of Thunnus thynnus. NCBI lineage: Eukaryota > Metazoa > Chordata > Actinopteri > Scombriformes > Scombridae > Thunnus > Thunnus thynnus. Next base: position 11,461,255 of record NC_089520.1, read on the forward strand.
GCCGATCATTGTTGCTAAGCAATCCTGATAGTGTCTATCAGCTATCCAGAATTGCCCACAACCTACCTATAGTCTGAGTGACCAGCCAATCAAATAACCAATTGGCTCAAGGCCATTGTCAAGTCATTGCCGGAGCGGTTGGCGTGGGCATGAAATGAACGCACACTGCTACCTCTCTGCGATGATGATTATGATTAAAATTTTAGCTGCAAAAGGGGTCCCTCCCAAAAATATAACTGCCCCAGAAATCATTATACAGACTTCTCAGCGTATCACCCTAGACAAAACATGTCAGAAACTGCAACAGACACAAATTTAAGGCAAAGACAGTCTGTGACACATAAACTACATTAACTCCGTGCTTCATAACCTTTCCCCTAATCCACTGATCCAATGCAGGAATAACTCAACACTCTAACTTCCATAACTTAGCATATGTTTTCTGTTCAAACGAGCAGTGATCAGGATAACGACTGAATACAAATACACCAAAATATGTCCGTGTGTCCCCCCCCCCCCCCTTCTTGTTTTAGCAGAGTGTTTACCTCTGTTCCATTAGCACTCAGCCCTTATCTGCCTTTGATTTCTGCAGCTCATCACTGGCCAGCATCACTCAGCCACAAAGAGAAGCCTCTGTGACATCCTGATACACAAGGATATTCAGGTGCAGAGAATGCAGTCACAGTATGATAGTTTATAATGGCTCACTTAGTTTAAAAATGCAGAAAAGATCCTCTAAGATCTTTTAGTTTTTGATTATATTCATGTCACATAAATAATCTTCCACGATCTCTAAAACAAAACTCACCGGTCAGATGTGGTATTCCCCCTCGCGAGGTGGCCCATCCAATATAAGTAACTGTTTGGGCTACAGTTACTCAGAGCTGTGGTAGCATAGTCTGATCTCTCCCATAAGCAGAGACTGCAGTCTCCTCTCACTTCTCTCCACTGCAGCACTACACCCCTCCTCCTCCTCCTCCTCCTCCTCCTCCTCCTCCTCCTCCTCCTCCTCCTCCTTTTCCAATGCACACCATCTCCCCCATTTTCCACCCTCCCGTCACACACCTCCCTACTCCCTCTCTCTCTCTCCCTCCCTCAATGTACTCATGCACGCAGCCTCTTTACCTCTGTCTCTCCATCTCTCTCTCCCCAACCTCATTTGTGATGCAGCTCACACAGCTGATTGCAGCATGCCACTCTTTGGTCGAGTATTGGAGGCCAGTTGTAAAAGATCAATATGCAAAAGCTTTGGAGGAGGAAGAGGGGATGTGTTTGATGAATAAAGCCACAATTCGCAGAGATCAGAGATGGAGAACAAGCAAGGTAGCGGTGGCTGAGGTAGTAGGATAGGCTGACGAACTCTTAAGGATGTGCTCTCTTTACCACATCAGCTCCAAACCATATTACATTGAGCTCATACAATTAACTGGATCCCAGCAATTGATCTCAGAAGTGTGATATAACCCTCTGGAGGGATTCTTCCTTGTTAAACCCGTTCAGAACAAACAACAAGAATGATTAGGTCAACTTGTCTGCCTTTCACTGATCCCTCAGGAGACTTCTCAGTGAAGATAGGAAGTGAATATATTCACTGATTGCAAAAGAACCAGTTACAATACAAACAAAATGCAGCAAACAGTGTCCAGCTAAAACCATTTCATGATGAAACAAGTGAAGTGTGACCAAGACATCTACAGTATGCAAATGTAAAGAGCTATAGGCTTGAATATGAAAATCTAGATAAAAAGTCTTCATAGCCCAGTCTTATATTCAGACTGCAAGATAAACTGGCTTCAAATCAATCAACAAATGCATGGAAACGTCCCACATGTAGTTACTTCTGTTCATATTTGAACTTCTTCCATCTCGGCATTCACTCTTTGTCTTTCTCTCCTCAGTCTCCTTGGGGAAATACCTCTCTGTGTGCTCGTGTTCAGCTAGCAGCTGTCAGGAGCTGGCGTGATGTGGCTCCTCTCACGTCAGGTTACAGCGCAATGAGCTCCTTCTGCCAGAGGGGGGCAGGGACCTCACACAAAACTGCTGCATCACAGATTTCTTTTTTTTTCCTTTTATAAATTATGCCCAAATATATTTGTCTGCTGTTTTCTCCCCAACTCATCTACTAAATGCATTTGACAAAAGTGGAAGTGACACAGACAAATCTTTTTGAATACAACATTAAGCTGGAACTTTGTACAAAACAGTTCAAGGTCTTTTGCTTTAATAAGGTTGGATATTTCTACATGCTTCAAAGTCATTTCCTGATTATGTTTAATGATTTTCTTTTTCATCGGATTCTCTTAGCATCCTCATTCTGGAAGAGAATAAAATGACCTTGCCAGCTAAAAATAACAAAAAAATTAGATGTTAATGGATTGGTAGACTGAGGTGTGTATGAGAGGACATCATGAGGGTAAAAAAGATGTGGCTTGGGAGAATTGAAGAAGCATCAGAAGGATCTTTTGCTAGTTTGTGGTTTCAGGACTGAGAGACTGAGAATGTTACACCTGTAGAAGTAAACATCAACTGCATCTAAACGTTTGGGTGCTTTAAAGGAATAGTTTGAATAGAGTTAGATGAGACAATTGTTGTGTGCACATTCATTATGAAGCTGGAACCAGCAGGCTTTTAGCAGTTAGCTTAGCTTTTCTTGAATTTTGTTACTGCACTGTTGGCAGACTGTGACAGGGAGACTGGGAAACAAAATAAGGGAAAAGAAAAGTGAAAAGCAGTGGGACAGATTACAACTCAGGCCAATGTACACAATTTTAGTGCCTCCTCCAAAAGAAGGTCAGAGGTCAGGGTGAGCTACAGAACAGCAGTGCGTCAGCTGGGATTCTGTGTCTGCAGAGTGGATGTTTACTGTCCAGGGCTTTGAAAATGTGCCTGCAAGTTAAAGGACAGACTCCACTCACTGGTCTACCCTGCTGCCCAAGTAAAACAGCACTGGAAAGTCCCCACAGTCAGTAATTCTACAGTAGCATTTATCACTCACTGTAAATCTGCATTGCCAGAGGAGCCAAGTTGGCAACAACAAGTTTAATTCACTCAAAAGCAGATTTAGGACCAGTGGTGGACATAAAATACACTTACTCAAGGACTGCACTTAAGTACACATTTTAGGTGCTTTACTTGAGTATTTCCATTTTATGCTACCTTATACATCTACTCCACTACATTTCAAATATTTATTGGTTAGCAGTTACACCAAAAGGATTTCTCCTCTAAACTTCTCACATGGTTTAATTTAAATAACTTTTAGAAGCTCAAAGAGGTATCCAGTGTTTCATTTTAAAAATTTCATGACCCATCAGATTTATCTTGTGACCCTAAGAAGTGGGCCTGACCTCTACAGAGAATCCCCAGACTACATTAATTGTATGTAAAGTAGTTTTTAAAAACTGATCAGTTGCTACAGTAAAGTGGTATTGATGCAATGATGCATCAATGTTAACAATTAATAATGTCATATATTAGATTGTACAATATCAGTCACAGGGTCCATACAGAATGGATACTTTTACTTTGTATACTTTATATACAGTACATTTAGCTGATAATACTATAATTTACCTATAATTAATTACTTATTACTTATTTTAATACAGGACTTTTACATGAAATTGAGTATTTTTAAATTGTACTGGTACATTTGCTTGAGTAAAGGATCTGAGTATTTAGGACACAGTAAACCTTGTCTTTTTTGTGAAATAAACTGCAAAAAGGGGGAAAAATGATTAAAGTTAATGGCAGAAAGCCAAACACTATTATAAAGAGAGCGAGAGACTCAATAAATATCAGATATAAGACTAATAGCCACATTATTCTCAGTGGGTTTGGATTTTCTTTGCTGCTCATTATTCCAGTACTTACTTAAGTACTCAAGAGTCACATTTTTCTGCAAAAACATGTATTTTCAGTCCATTTATCTTTAGTATCCTTAATGCATTAGACAGATGGAATCTGATAGGAAGGGTTAGAAAAACAATATTGGGCCTGCAGGAGCCTGTGAATGACTCTTAACAAATATTGCAAAATAGAAACAGAAAGCAATATTTAATTGGCAAAGTCCTTTTGCTATTAGCTAATGTGATTTCTCCTAAAAATCATACAATGCAGATTAAAATTTATGTTTCATTAAAAATGAAAATTATTTAAATTTGTCATACGTTCTGCACACACAAATGGAACATGAAATTAAATCTCTATGTGGTCAAACTATTTTATTTTTGTCAGCCCTGATCTTCCACATGTCCAAGAGTTTATTCTTTTTCATTATTGTTCCATTTTGAGAGCAGGTTTTGAGTCAAAGTGTCACAGGCAACAGGATTGAGGACCTAAATGCAGACACACGAGGCAAACAGGAAAGATTAAATTGACAGCAGTGGTCAGTAACAGGCTTAGCATTGGGATGGTGGTCTGAACAGTCCAAACAAATCAAAAGGAGCAATGCAGACAGGTAGGTCAAAAACAAGCAGCAGGGTTAAAACATGGGTAGCAGAGCAAAGAAAATCAGGAACAGGTTCAGGTTCAAGTTACAGGCAGAAACAGGTAGCAGAATACAGGATCAGGTTTTAAGTAGCTGGACTGCAAAGGCACACGGCAACATTGATGAACTTGCAGAGGACAGTGGCAAATGGGCAGATACGTAAGCAACTGGGTGATTAGGGCAGATGACAATCAGGTGATGATGGAATCAGGTACTGAGTGACTGGAGAAAGAGACACAGGTGACCAGGTGGGAATGGAAATCAGGTGATTTGGACCAGTGGGAAAGTCTGACAACAACTGGTGGTCAGGTTGTGAATGTCAGGGACTGCAAAGTTGCATGGAAACGCAGGATCCTGGAGAAGTAGGAATGTAGCTGAAGCAAGTAGCAACTACCAGAGTTTGAGGCTGAAGCAAGCTGGCTAGCAGCCCCTCCAGGAAGTCCAGTGCTTGCCAAACATTGTCAGAGAAACATTGATTTTTTTATGTGAAACAGCTTTATTCGGTATTTTTACAGTTTTAATCCCTGTGTATATTGTTTTTGGAGATTAGGAGACCTCTATGGATATTTCGGCTCCTTGTAAAAACCTGCTAAACATATGGATCTTAAGTTATCAGAGAAACAAGCTGGGCAAACGTTAACAGCAGCTTGGCTAGCAGCACCTACCAGACGTCCTGTGCCTGCTGAACAGCATCAGAGAAACACTGATTTTTAATGTGAAGCTGCTTTGTTCAGTGTTTTTACCTGTTTTAATCACCGGGTCTATTTGTTCTTGAGTGGAGGAGACCTCCGCACATAATTCGGGTCCCGGTAAAAACATCCTAAACGATGAACACTGAAGTAATCCTAAAGTGAAGAAGCTGGTTGTTTAACAATGAAGACAACAATTCCCATGATACCATGCTAATTCACACCATCATCACACTCTGTCTTTTGTTATTATTTTGATTGAGAGACCCCTAGTGGCACCATCAACGGCCGCTACATGCTGGCTCCAAAACATCCCTGACTCCAATTGACTCCCATTAAACTTCTCTCTAATTCATTATGGTCTCAATCTCTAAATTCTAGCCCTCTAATAAGTGTGCTGGTGGTCATTTTGGAAATTATTGCTCTGTTAGTAAGATTTGAAGACTTGCCGTGTGGTTGCTGATTGACAGCCTGCTGCTTTCCCCAGCTCCAGGACTTACACTGAGTCGGACGATTGTCACAATACTAATTTAACGTTACTTGATTATGATACCTGCCTTGTTGGCGCATATAGCTAAAGTAGGTAACGTTAGCCCAAGTGTGCACCACTCTGTGTTCCTAGTAAGACTGATCAAACAACAAGATTGACAAAAAAAATCCTACCATTGATCATAAAAAATTATCTTATATTGTAAGTGAAATTTTACAAAATGCAAAAAAAGAAAGGTTGCAGTTTTCAGAAATTAATTGCTTTTCAATCACCTCAATGTGCTCACTGGATTTAATCAGTTAATGTTCTTGACCAGATCTGATAAATCACTTCTCTGCTTCTTCTTGACTCAGCAGCTTTAGTTTCTGGCAGAGTTTAGTGCAAGGTCACAATGCAGCTGCAGCATCAACCCAGGCAGTGATAGTACATTAGGATTGGTTCAGCTGAATTCTCAGTGCATTGTGGGATATGCCTGCTCTTCCCTGGCTCTCTCATTTCCTCAGAGCATCTGTGAATGAGTAAAGTACTCCCCCTATCTCACTTTACTAGTCGTCCTCTCCAAAAAAGGATGAGTCAGGCCGGAGAACTCCGCTGCGCTGGGACATCGATAAGAGCAACACAACTGCTATCAAAGCCCAAGATAACAAACATATGCAGAGGACAGCTGGTGCTGGTGCTGAGCTGTGCCGGGACGTTTTGGTCGAGATGATTTGTCTCCTCTGAGGCAGCAGAGAGGATGTAGAAAAGACTGCACCCCCTCAGCTCCTGCAGGGAGTGCTGCAATGCAGGGGTGTAACAGAGAAATACAAAGCTAGAAGGCAGTTTGTCCAACAGTCAGCTGCTCACACTCTTCCTCCATTTCCTGCTGTGCCTCATTTCTTCCTTTCGTCTTTGCTTTCATCTATCCTTTTACGTCATCATTTTACTCTGTTTAGCCAACCTTCTTTTTCTATATTGCTCTCTCTCTCTCTCTCTCTCTCTCTCTCTCTCACAAACACACACACACATTCACACACATGCGAGGCTCTGGTCGCACTCCGGCCAGTCATACTGCAGCTTGGATAACAGTAAACAGAAAGCACCATATGGTCATAGTTGGCTCAGTACATCCGTATCTGTGTTTGAGAGTCTTGCAAGTAGCAGTTCGTCAACAAAGTATGCGTGTGTGTGTGTGTTTGTGTGTGTGTCGAAGAAGAACTCTTGTGCTTTGACAGCAGCTTTTAATGCTAACCGAGTTACTGGCATGGTGATACTACAGAGACTGTCTCCCAGTGAAGGACAAGAGAGCCTTGAGATCTCGGTCAGTGTCGTCACGTGAGTAAAGCCATGACTGGTTTAACCCAAAATAGCAAAGGATATAATTGTGTTTGCTGGGCCAAAAAAATGCCAAAACATCCTACAAGTGAATAGAAAGATGATTCAGGGGATGACCATAGGCTACTTTTGTCTATAAAGACTAAACTATTATCTTACATACACACAGGTGGAACTAATAACAGTAACGATCACTCACTTCCTTTTTGAAACCCCACAAACGCATACAGGTGTTGTTACTTCATTTGACTGATTAGACCTCTGCTCAGGTTGAAGTCTGGAGGAGCTATGCTGGGAGTTACCTGATGTCACCAAACGTCATGTACTAAATAAGAATGATGAGGGTGTAATTTATCTTGCTCCAAAACTGACAGTAAAGTGAGGGAGATGTTAATCAAGCTCAGTTTGTATGCACTAACACGGTTGTGTAAAGAGACCTAATCAGACAACATAAGTGGAAACACCTGTGTGGGTGTTACATGGATGTGTACAGGCTTGACGTGTTTCAGAAAGCGATATAAATGAATCAGCATGCAGTAGACCATGGAGGGCCCTGGAACTGGAATAATTAAATGAGATGCATTTTTCATTAATGTTATTAATGACACCTGTGCTTTTCCTGCTACAACATTTCAAAATAATCGCTGTGAAGAAGTTCTATTAAAGGGGACTTATCGTGCACATTTTCAGGTCTATATTTTCATTCTGAGTCTCTAGTGAGGTGTCTTTGCATGATTTACAGTTTTAAAAACCCTCCTTATTTATTTTATGCCAGCTCTTAATGCCTCAGTTCAGCCTCTGTCTGAAAGAGGCCGTTTTAGCTCCTGTTGCTTTAAGGCCCCCCTACCGATGAGCCCACTCTGTTCTGATTGGTTTGCTCCCAGAAGCTGCCTTCTGCTACATTTTCTCATTCTTTACTCATGTCAACTTCTCAAATACATCTGTACTGTCCGAGCCAAAATGTGATCCGAAAAATGCGTGCAGACAACATGAGCAACCCATGGAACAACCTTAGCAAAGAAGGCTATGGAACGGATGGCCATTTGTGGGCTTGATCTGAAGCCAGTGTCATGGAAAGTAGAGGTAACTTTGCAAAGTGTTGACTTTCAGGGAGCATTTTTACATATGCTCACCTCATGTTTTGGAACTTTACCCATGTTTGACATAGACATCAAACATTAAAACAATATATAAATGATGGAAAATCACAAACAGCATGTTCTGCCCCCTTCAAAGTCAATTGTGTGTAGGATTTGAAGATTTACAGCTTTGGTGCCCCTCAGTTGTACTATCAAAAAAGACACTGTGTCAGACAGCAAAGCACAGCACTGAGGGTCACGTTAATGCTCGAAAAGAAGCAGTTAATACTATGTGTTGTCAGACCTTGTTGGAAATCAAATGTGTTTATTGTTGTTTTAAACAGCCACAATGGAAGGTAGAGGTAAAAGCTGACCATCATATAGAGGGGAAGAGGTGATATCAATTAAATATGGGGAAACATTGCACATTTTCAGACTGTCTTTCCTGAAAGGCATACATGGTGTTGCACTTGGTTGTTTAAATGAAAAGTGACAGAAATAGTTAAACCCTGGCTCCTTTCTCCCCTACACACAGCTGGCCAATCATGACACCAAGTTGGTGTGAATGTCAGTTTTGGAAAATTACAGAAATTGTCTGATACAGCACCTCCTAATCCAACATCAAAATGGTGTGAGGAGGGGGTTTCCAAAAAGACCATCCAACAAGCAGTAAAATAGCTACAGCTGCCAAAATTCCCTATGGATGAAGACGGGCTGAAACCAACACATGACTGCACCAATTTTCACCAGGATTCAGAATTCTCTCATTTTTCAACAAAAATCAAATATCCAAACAAATTAGAGTGTGGAAATAAGTCTGCAATGAAATGTATCTGTAACATGTGCTGTAGACGTCAAAATAATGTCTGAATGGTGTTAAAATAAGAGGAGGATGCAGAGTGGACGACAGCAGAGACAAGAGAGAGTAAATGGGCCGGCTTTTAAATCCTCAAAGGCCGAGGCTTACCGGGGAGCTACATCAACTGACAATCCTCCCGAGTCCACCATTTGCCACCTGAACTTGCCCACCAAACACAGCAGGAAGGACATCACACTAATATCAACCTTTAAAATTAACTGAGAAGGTGAGTAGAAACATTGGCAACTTAAATGTAGCTTTAGTAGATACTAGTTAAGAAAAAGCATGTTTCTTTTAAACAATTCAACCATCAACTAAACCAAACGTCTCCCAGTGTCCATCAGAAATCAGTAACAAAACACTTTTGTGCAACAGCATATTACCATCTACTTGCATCATGAAAAACGTGGAAAACAATTGTAATCACAAGGGTAAAACTAACAAAAGTAATTAACCGCACATTGTCTTCCTTCTAAATTTCCCCTGTGAGTTCATCCACATACATTAGCTTAAAGGCAAACTATTGCAACTATGACTCCCACAAACATTTTCCTTTGGTGATGAGAAGCAACAAAGCATGAAAAATTAAACAGAACCAGTCACATCAAAAAGTTGCTTTGAACTGCCAGAAATCTTGACAACAAAAGGTGTGATTAACTGCACAAAAGTGAAAAAAGTGTCTCTCTGGAGGTGATGGTGACTGACTGGCCTTCAAGTTTGATTTTTTTTTGTCACTCTAAACAATTTGTTCAGTTGTGATCAGAGAAATACTTTTAAATTCCTCAGATTGCACCTAACACTTGTTTATTACACTTTCCTACTATCTGTCACGTTCCTGTCCTCACATCCTATTCTCACAAATACAGATTAATTGCACACATCATCAGGATTCAATGCACCCTGACAACAAACACAAAAACAGATATGTTCATCTACACACATTCTGTTTCTCTCCTGCTGGTGCTGAAAATAGCCTGACCGACTAATGCTGGATGTTGATGCATTTAGGGTGTGAGAGGGAGGTAGGGACAGAGAGAGAGAGCAACATTTAGAGACAGAAAGGGAGGAAAAAGAGAGAGAGAGAGGATACATTGCTCCACCAGTGAAGGATAGGTTGCCCAACTGCACAGATCTGGGGCAACATGACGGAGTAGTACTGAGTAAAGAGAAGCCAGAAGGGACACGAGTGCCGTAAGTAATTATCGGATCCTTCTGCGCTGACTTCCTACATTTCTTTTTTTCCTCTGGCCACCATTTCAAATCAGATTTCATCCTCGACTTTTGCTAATTAAGTAGCGCACAATCATTTTCCTTCTGATTTCTAAGCTTCATCAAAATACACATAAGTGATATAGAATTTAGAGGCAAGAAAATTTAAGGATGTATCCTTAAAGTCTTTAGTCCAAAGTCAAAGGCAAATCTCGTACAGATCAGAGTCAGATGTGTCAATCTTGGCATCTTCCATTTTCTGCTCCAGCAAATTTCCAAATCTGTCAAGGGGTTTCGTGCTCAGAGAGGAGAAGACAAATTGGTACCATTAAAAAAAATCCATCATCAGCAAATCCTCACAAACAGGTTCGTACTATGCATCAACCCAAAAAAAAAATGGCAGAAAGATCCTCATTGCTCTGTTTTAAGTGATCAAATATTCTATTTTAAGTTATCTACAACATTCAGCTCATAAATAGATAGAAGTACAGTATTATTGCTTTAATGTTGCTGTCATTCCTGGTCATCAAGCCTCTGTGAGGAGTGCAGGACTCAGAATCACCAACAGAGAGTGCTGCTCATGTGCTCTTTAATACACAGAAGTGACCAACATCAGTTTGAGCTGTAACTGTTCAAGCGTGGCTCTCTATAATGGTGATCAAACTTCAAGGAGACTTCATGCACATTTCAGTGTACCTGACAGATTTCCCTGACGAATGAAAAGCGGTCGCTGTTAACACCTTTGATTTACTGTAACTGACTCAAAATCTGAGACAGCCTCTATTTATAATATATGTCCTTCACCTGAAAAGTGAGAATGTTCCACATTAGCTTGAGTTTTAGTTTTACAGTGTTACAGCATTTAGACTATCATTTTGTAGCAGAGGTGGTAGAAAGGCACACAGATAAACGCACATACAGTACAGTACCAAGGAACACCAATTGTTGTTGCTCAATCTGGTACTCAAACAGATTAATTTGCGCCTGAAGCAATCAAAATTGATCTGCTGAAAAGTATTGATCCTCCTCTGCACATGACTGCAGAGGTTGGCCTGACACTAGAGTCATGTGCACCGTCTTCACTGAGCTAATGATATCAGCTAATATATCATTTGATTTTTATTAGTGTAAAGAATTCTAATAAATAATCAGTTATGAACTGTGTAAAATGATATGATGATCAGCAGTTAAAGTGGATTTGTCTGCATTACATGTTTGTACAGAAGCAGTTAAATTTGTTGCTCCGGTTTGGGATTAATTGTCACGGTTAACATTCTGCAGAAACAAATTCAGCAGGTTTGTAAAGACAAAATGCACACATTGCAGAAAAAGCAAAGCAACACATTGGTTGTGCAGTGGATCCACTGCTTGCTAAACAAACCCGTCAGAATCATACATTGTTGGCTGTGTTGCATTATAAGGAAGCATCTCAATTTCATATTCTGGCTATTTTTCGTTTCCTACATCTTAATGGTTAAAATTAATTATTTTGTGATTCAAGTCTCTTGTCTTGGTTTACTAATTGTTTGAAAAATTTAAAACAAAACTCTCACCTTTCTGTGCAAATGGCTTCTAAATATTGACATCCCCTCAGCTGCCTTTTACTGGAAGGTTTGTAGTTCTTTGTAGTTCAGCAACTGCAGAACATGAAATTGTTTTTGAGCTGATCTGTTGTGATCTGCAGTATGAAAAGCTGAATTTGCACCTGTGTTATCAAAGTTATCACACTAGCTAGATTGTGCTTATTAGGTAGCATTAATAAAAATGGATAAACATAAAACTCAAGTCTATCTTCTTTGCCTATCTTTTAAAAACTCATCTTTTTAGCTTTGCTTTCCCCCTGTAGACATTGTTTTTAAATGATGTACAATGCTGCAAAATGTTATAATGTTACAGATATTGTATCATTTGTTATCATTATTCTATTGTTGTATTACTCCCCATCTTCTTATTGGATATTTTAAAGTTTAAACTATTGTTACCACAGGAGATGCAGTCATTCTTTAAGCATCCTTTGTGTAACCTTCATCGCTGTATTTTTTTTCAAATATGTACATTAGAAGCTTTGAATTGCTAAGAGCCAAGCTAGAACTGCTTTGCGTGTGAAACAATATTGCATAAACAGGTAAACAAAGAAATACACTGTTGTCACCTGTCACTCCAGTACGACAGTGGCTGACCAGCCTTCATAATAAAGTGTCTTTGACACTGAGGTTTCTGTCCACAATAGAGGACGAGAGACAGAGATTTAGTTAACAACAGTTCTTTCCTCTATTGTAACCATTGTTGAATTTGCTGGGAAGTTATTTAAGCTGAAGAAATGACGATTTTCCATCTAAAGCAACAGACAAGAACCATCATCTATAGATCTAATCTGGTTACACACTATCTGAACCAGTAGTGTCCTGATCCGGGGTCACATCAGGGCAAGTCCCTCCTGTTTATATCTATGTGCAGATTTGCTCTATTAGCATTTCATAATTCCGGCTACTTCCCAAATTCACCCGCCATCTATGTCCACCAGGCCTTCTCGGCACGTTCTGGGCATGTCACACACTTCTCTGTTTCACAGCACTGCACACACGCTAACACTGTGCCCCTCAACAGACATTTCATCTCAACATATTTGTCAATTTGATGAAGTCAAATGTTTCATTTCTAACAATTATATCAACATTACATTTGTTTTAAAACAAAAGATATATTTTCAGTCCTTTTACTCAACTTAGTAGCCTAATTATTCTGTAATTATTATCACAATCCCTCTATGATTATACACTTTGATCAGCTTCTTCTATCAGATCATAATGAGTAAATACTGATTACATAGATTATTATTTTATTCTAAGTTCTTCAAATCATACTTTAAATCAAAAACCCTTTTAGTGAAGCGTCACCCTGGATTCCTTTTCAGTAGTCAGATTTTGTGTTTATACAATAGGGTTCATAAAGTCAACCAGATCCTTATATACTCACAGAAAATCCAGTTCTGGTCCTACACTTTCCCATTAAATCTGTATGGCTTCTTCTCACTCTATCGTTATCCCACTCTGTGTGATGACTTGGCTTTCTCTCTCCCTTTTCCTCCATGTGCTCCATAGTCTGGTCCTCCAAGACTTAAGTGCTTGTAGCGTTTTCCATCTTGAAGGTCACCAAAGGTTTAGCATTGACGTCCGTTTTTTCTTTCACACGGCAAATCAACACAATAGCAGAAATCCATTTGACTATATCCTCAGGCAGAGAAGTGTTGTGCTGATGACATTCAACTGACAGAAATCGCACTGCAGCACCAGCAAAGACAACGGTTCAGCAACTTTCACAGGGAAGCCTTCACAGTCTGCAAAACATCACTGTCAGACATCACTGTCTGTGATAGCTGTCAAAATAACTCTCAACATCATCAAATGTGACTTTGTTATTGAGTATAGTCAGTGCTAGTGCTTATGAAGGCATGCTATATTTTTAGTGCTGTACGTTTCACAGTACCTATGGTAGCTCAAGGGGAAAATGTCTGTGTAGAGTATTTAAAAAAACATCAATAAATAAACCTATTGCTGTGATTGCTACATTCAGTGTGTTTCATGCACAGTGATATAGGACAGGATTACAGGCTGCAGGACAGAATCCCATTTCATGAACCATCAGGCAGCTGAAGTGCTGCGGGCATGCACACCTCTCCTCAGGAGGAGCTGAGATGTAGAAACTCAAAGATGATTTGAAAACTGCAGCTGTCTACAAAAAGGAAGAGAACATTATTGAAATTTTGATTTCTAACACTCATCAGCCTTTCAACTGACTGTTAAGTAAGCCACTGAATACACATTACAATTATGCAGTCACATATATATGGACCAGTAGTGGCCTACTAAACCTGCTGGTAGTTTCAGGAGGCTGTTTTCAACCATTCCTGTCATTGATGCAATGTGGGTGGACACCAGGACATTCAGTAATTGTCGTGCCAACAAGACAAAACCAAAGACGACGATGCATTTATGTCAATCAAGATAAAATGAAAAAGCGTGCTTGAATATGTTTGTGAGTGAAGCTTGATAAGTCTCATATAAAGGGGACACATTATTATATAATCTCATCTAAGAAATGTATAGTAATGCTGATTTCATCGCCAGACACCAAGCACAGACGACATACAATAACTGTATGACTAATCCTCCTTCAGAGTGCAGCTAAATGCTAATTCAGCAAGAAAGCACTACTTCAAATGCAAAATTATATTTTCTCTTGACAGAATGTTTGTCATCGCCCAACATCCCTCCACACAGTTTAAAAATACTTCATCTGACATTATTAATGCATTTCAAGCAAAGACTTAATAATTATTAATAGTTAATTGTTATAATAAGAGTTAATAATAAGAGGTGAAACGTTCAACATCAATTGGAGCACAAAATGCACAAAGGCAAGTACAGACTGTAGGTGGGAGGAGAGGAGAGTATATGTGTAAAATGTTGAGACATACTGCAGCTACACACCCCTTAATTCACCTCTGCTGTGCCAAAAGGAAGCCCTCATTTGGCGCACGCACTTAGGATTGTCCCAGTCATGTACAGAACTCAAAACACCTCTGGGGACCGCTGCATCCCCTGATCTGTTCACTGCATCATAAGCAGACCAGGAGCATACATGACATGATGATAACATGTATTGCATTCACCCATATCTGTGGCTAAACATAAAATCTTTTGTGATTCATACGGAATACAGAGCAATATCCATCCAAGCAAAATGCATGTGAGGACAAAAATAAGTGAATGTGCTGCTTTAATGACAAGAAAACGACAAGAATGTCAAACTGCAGACTGACTGACAAGGTAATCTGTGTCCATTAGTGGCTGTAATGCGGAAAATTTAAATGCACGTTAGTGAGCTTTTGCCTTCAACTACCATCCATCACATATTTTAGTACAAAACATTAAAAGAAAAGGTATCAAAAGACTTTATGTAAACTGCAAACAGGACGATTCACAGATTCATTTCAACACAAGGATCTCTGCAGACTCCTACGAGGGCCCTTCACTCTTGCTGGCTCAGCAGATTTGACTTTGCATGCACTCCCCCAGAGCTTTTACTGTATAACAGTGAGCTCACTCATCATCCCTCTAAAGATGGACACACTGTAAAAAATTCATCTGCCCTAGAAAAGCCATGATGATCAGGTGCATATCATATATCAGCATAATGCAACTTATTTTCCACCTATTTGTTCTCTTGTTCAGGAACATGTATATCCCCGTGTTTTAAAAAATCAAACATCTCTCTTTCTTAATCAATTTCTAACAATGTGATTTACATCTGGATTTTACTCCACTAATAGAAAGTATGTCTTGTATGTTTCTACAGTAGAAGCATCTCAAGTTCTGCCCTCACATACGCACATTTGTTTTTATTATGTAACAGTATACTGCAGCACGACATGATGCTACGCACCAGACATGAGGACTTACCGGCATGCTGTAAAAGTTCCACTCTGGCAGATTTGCTATTACTGTAAGACTCCCCACGTTCAAATGAGGAGCGACTGCAAAACGGTAACACTGTCTGCTATAATTACCCCTGAGCCGTTTATTCTCCCTTTCTCTCTCTGCAGAGCTTTTTTTTCTCCACGTTCAGGCAGGATGTGTGTAATGAGGCTAGGTGCCTCTGTGACATCCTGGCACACAGCAAAGCCTCAGTAACTGATGATGCTGTTCTGGACAGACAGAGTAAAAATATGCAGCTTACCTTTAAAGAGAGATGTGCTGCCGTCCTAAACAAAGAGTGGAAGCAGAGAACAGGTCAGATAAGCTCTTGACAGGAAGAAAAAAATCTTAACAATCTGCACTTTGGTTAATCCCACTCTCAAAAGACATTGCAAAAAAACCCAGTTTCACCTGGGGGAAGGTGGTTCTTTCCAAACTGGACTTTCCTTGGTTCAAGGTGCTGCTGAAGAAAAGTCAGATCTGGTAGAGAGGAGAGGAAACACTCAGAAAGATTAACATTGTTCTAACACACTGACAAGCAGCAAAAAGCATCACAGCCGGTGCAGTTTCACTGCTGTATTTCCCGGCACTGTTCGTTCATTGGCTGAGGAGCTACTCAATAAAAACCCTCCTTGTCATCAATTGGGTGGGGAGGGGTGGAGGGGGGTTTACATTTTCTGTGGCGCACTAACAACTGCGCTCCTCCTCCTTTTTTTTTTTTCTTGCTCACTTTTTCCCTTGGTACACACAGATGGGGAGTGCTGAGCTTTGAGAATTAGACGCAGGACGAAAGGGAGGAAGAGAGAGAGAGGAAGAGAGAGGGAGGAAATAGCAAAAGCAGGGAATCAATGAGTAGTGAAAGAAGTGGTGAAGACGGTAAACAGCAGTCTGCAGTGGCTCTTACAGAGCTCAGTTTTAGGTCTTGTGCCTCCCTGCTGCAGGAACTCTGCAGGAACCTGAGTGCAGTGAGGTGCGAGGACCTCAGTAGAGGATAGAAGGAGAGGAGGGAGGAGGAGAGGAGAGGATGGGTGAGGGGGTGTTACTCGTCTGCTTGGGCTGGTTTTGCTGCAGTATAGAGGCAGGCAGAACACAGATGGGAAGTTTTTTTTTTTTTTTTCTTTCCAGCAGTAGTAACCGTGAACCTCCGGCAGACTCAGCAGCAACATAAAAGGCAGCTGGTTCTTCCCTTCCTTGTTTACAGGCATCTAACATGTAACTGATGAATAATTTAAAACAGCAGAAGGTGGTATGAGCTGCAGGACCGACACAGATCACTGCTGCGGCCTCATCAGGGAGACATAGATTACTGAGTCGTCTAATTAGACAACATTTCACAAGTCAAGTAGGAGTCAGTGTTTATGTTGTAGGTTATATCAAGCATAGTGCTGCCTGCAAACAAAACACTCAGCTCAACAACTTGACATGTTTTTTGAGCATTTCTTTTAGGATTATTCATTCAATATATTGTATAAGAAGAAAAGACATGTACTGTAAGTGATCTAGGAGTTAAACATACATATTGGAATATCCAGGCACTTTTTTTTGCTGTTGATTGAAATTTCTTTTCCCACTCAACAATTCAGTGCCTCGATTTTAATTAAATTGACATAATGAAGTCTCATTCTGCCATCTGAAATCAATAGACTACCTGCCTTCCTACACTGGACAGCTGGAGAGAGCTGCATCACACTACCACTGCAGGTTTCTCCAGGGAAATCCATACAATACATGGCTGATTGGGGAGAATCAGCGTTTAATTCGGCCTCTGTGAAGCATGAAAAACATAAAATCTGGTGACTAAGCTGATCTGTGGGACATTATTTGGCCTTTTAATAGTAGAAAACGTTCAAAAAGATGTAAGAAAGATTGCCTTTCGACTGGACAGAACAATATCACTTCCTCATACTGTCCTGACTGTCTAAAGCTTAGACAAATGAAAAATGTACTGAGACAGTCTATCCAGCTGATTTAGCAGCGCAACAATTCTTAACAAAAAGCAAAGACAGGACAGTGGTGTGAGTGCCAGTTGCACCATTACACTTATTAAACCTTCTGGGAACCTTGCCAAAACCTCTGCAGCAAATGGCAGCCAGGCTCCCTTCAAGAGGGACACACCATTTCATTGCCTTTGGCGTTACCCTTGACATAGCAGCGACAAGGGAGTGCTCAGCACAACACCGCCAGATGAGTCAGAGATGCTGCATCACTAAAGCATCCTGCCTGTTTATGAACTTTCCATCTTATTCATTTCTTTTCTCACTCGAGGGGGGAAGTGATGGATCAAAAAGTTTTGATGGGATCCAATTATTCAGCCGGAGGATATTTTATGATTGCCTCGTGCTGGACTTTATAGCAATAAATCATAATAGATGAAACAGAGAGACGGAGAGGTGGAAGATTACAGATTAGAGATGGAATATTTACCTGAAGCAGTTCTAGTTTCATAAAAATAAAGCAGGGAGTCTGATCAGCCTAGAACACAAAATGTAGATGTAAAAGTGAAAAAAAATCTGTTTTCCTCAAACTAGATTTTGCAGATTTGAACCATTTGCCCAAATAAATCGCTGGTATTGGACTGCTACACCCCCTACATGAAGCAATTCATCAAAACACAGAGAAAAAAATCCAATCTCTCATGCAAACAGCAGTGAACAGAAAAACCCAGACTCACTGACATCAAGAGTTTAAGATTTAAGGTTCACAATTTTTCTGTCCGTCTTAAAACAATAGTCAGGTGCCCACATGAACACTGAAAGAGGTTTTCCTTGCTGTAATCATTCATCCTGTTCATACTGGCTATTAAAAGATCCCTTCCTAATGCACTTTCAATATAAGTGATGGGGGACAAAAATGTATTAAAAAGTTTATCAGAAGATAATATGAGTTTCAGCAGTCTGGGTTAAAGTGGATATCTTTCATAGTCACAGTGGAGGGAAAGTAACAAAAATGGCACTAAAAAGACTATTACACTGGAGGATCCACTTGATTTAACCAATTTAGACTGTGAAGCCTCATATTAGCTTTAGATAAACGTTAGAATACATTTTTGTTCAAATTGAGAGCTGCAGATTTAGTCTCCCATGACTTACATTTAAAGTGCATTAGGAAGGGATATTTAAATGGTCAGTATGAACAAGAGGAATGATTACAGTGAGCAAAACCTGTTTAAATGATCATATGGGCACCTGACTATTGTTTTAAGATGTAAAATTGTGAACCTATCCTTTAATTCCTCTTTCACTTATATGACCGGTTGGTAAACATGAAAATAATGTGTGCAGATTACTTCAACTGGAAAATGTTCAGTGTCTTCTCTGATCTCTGTTCTCGACATATGTTAGCACTTGATTGACCTCATATTGTCTTTCTATTCTACTTTGTTATTGTATTTAGTGCCTACTCTGTATGACATTGATTGGAATCCTGTCTCAGAAGCAAGATCCTTCATCTGCTCCTGGGATTTCTCCCTGTTTTTCCTTTTTACCAAACTGAGGGTCTAAAGATAGAGTGTGTCCTGTGTTTGAGGCAAATCTGTAATTTGTGATTTTTTTTATTGTACAGTATGAGCAAAATTGGCAAGACATGTCTGCTGTTGCTCATGAGTGTTGACATTTATTATCTTTTTCTGCCATTTTGGGCCGTCTATGTGCAAAGCTGCGTCGTGCAGTTTTAACCTGTGGGCTTAGAGCCATAATGGGTCTCAGGCCTACTTCTGGTTGCTCCCTGGATGCTGACACACTGCAATCGGGTCATGGAGCGAGATACTTACTGTCTAATTTAGGTCCTGCCCTGAGGAGGTTTAAAACCCCCTAGAAACATCATTAAATCAGTTATGTTTATATAGATATGTTCATATATGAAACTAATATACCTCACATGTTTAAAAAATGTCATTCGAGCAATTTCGAGTAATTTATTTAAATGATTACAAGTAAATGCAGCTACCTAAAGCATAACTGTCTTCATCTTTAGTAATCTCTTAAGTTTATGTTTTCAGTTTTTTGTGTCCTGAATTTTAATGTAGAAAACTTATGAGCAGACTTTACATGTTAGTGATTATGGAAGTGTTCAGATCCGTTGCTTAATGTCACAGAAATACTCTATCACAAGTGCAAGTTTTGCATTTTAAAAAAAGGTAAAGTATAGAAGATTTATCAGAAAAATGCACTTTAAGTAAGGTGAAAGTACTCATTATGCAGGAAAATGACCTTTATCAGTCTTTATTATATTACTGGACTATGATTACTACAGATGTTTTATTAAGTAAGTAACATTTGAATGTTGTAGCTAGTGGTGCTGGAGCTCATTTTATCTACTTTGTATACCATTGGATAGTTTAATGGGTAACAATGCATCATATTTTATTAAATGATATGTTTTACTTTGCAGCAATGAAAGCTATAAAATAAATGTAGTGGAGTGAAAAGTACAACATTTGTCTCTGAAATGCAATGGAGTAGGATTATAAATAAGCAGAAAATGGAAAGACTATGGAAAACTGTACTAAAGTGCAGTAATTAAGAAAAAATATTTAGTTACTTTCCACCACTTCAGGTTACATGGCTTTTTCTATTCTCTCATTTTTGCAGATGTCATTGCTTTCTTGCAACACTAGAGGACACCACACACAATTTTTTAGCTCAATCTGCAGAGCTGGGTCATTCATTATATAACACACTTCCTTACTGTCTACTACATTGATACTCAGGGTGTCTGTATTAAAAAATTGTCACCGAAAGCTGGTTAATGCAGTCTGAGGCGACTGAGGTCATGTGAGGGGAAACTTTGCTGTTTTCAGTTCTTTAAAATTCAGACAATACTTGCATTATTCAATTTGCTGAATTTGAATCCTCCCATTTCCATCTGTGATTTAGTAAGCTAACAAAAAAGCACATTTTGCTGGTCGAGCCGCTTGTTCCCAAAATAACCTGAGCGAGTTCTGAGGCTAAATTTGTCAGCCCCTGTGTGAACCCATGTCTCTCTGTAACCTGGATAATTCTGGCATCCTGCCCTGTATCACTATGCCAGTAACTCCATGGCCAAATAGTTACAAGATCAGTATCATAGACTGGTATTATTATTATGGAAGTCCTGGCATACTGCTATGTACCTCTTGGGTCTGTATGAGCCAAATGAATAGTGCTACTGTCTCCAGAATCTCTCTGGTCTGCTGCCAAAAGGGCTTCATACATTGAGCCACTGAGTGAAACTGTAGTTGAAAGTAATTGACTGAATGTCCAGAGACTGTAGCTTTCTGATTTAGGATATCCTGTCAGGCCTGTCGAAAAAGTGAGTCTTTGAAAATGTTTTATGTGTTTCTTTTAAAGGGGACCTATCATGCTTTTCCTTATTTTCAGTCATATATGTAATGTTACAATGTTGGATGTTCATGTTAAACATGGCAAAAGTGTCAAATAATGAGGTAAATGTATGTAGAGGTAATCCCTGTGAGCAAAAAGCACTGGCTTCAGACTGCTGTGATTGCTCAGTTTCCAATGTTTTTTTCTACTTTCAGCCCAAGCTGATGTCAATTCATGAAGGATTTCTTTATATGGTCATCTGCTCCAGGCACAGCATGCGAGCTCACTGCTCTGCTCCATTAACATTATGGTATTTTTTCCATTGTTTTGGGGGTAGTCACACCGGGCCATGACTCGAGTCGAGCTGGCACGCTGTGAGTGCTTTTCCATTACACAGCACAGCAAAGTAAAATAAGTAGTTTACCCTTTTGGAGGTGTGCGGGTTATCTGCAGCTCTTCATCAAACATCAACATCACTGTTTCTGTTTCTGCTTGTACTATTCCTCCCTGCATTATTTCTAACTGATCGGCTGAACAAATAGCTCCAAATATCTCCATATGTTGTTGTGTTGACTGGTTTTTAGTGCATCTAATGAAGCTCTGCTAATCTGGTGAGGAACATGTTTAATTTCCTGTAAATTCTTCAAAATATAAGTCTCCCATTACTTAGTCATTTAAAAGCTTGTATTAAGAAGCAGTAAAGCAGGAAACATTAGGTTTTCAGCAGTAACTTAACACGACTCTGATATGTTGCCCCTCGGCAGGCTTCCGAAAGCTGGCCTATCAGAACAGAGTGGGCTCATCGGGAGGGGGGCCTTAAAGAGACAGGAGCTAAGACTGCCTGTTAGAGACAGAGGCTGAACTGAGGGGCTGATTCATTGTGACATCACACTAACAACAACATTCACTTCCAAGTAGCCAACTGGCAGTTGATTTGAATTGCAGACATATGTGAAATCGGCAAACTTGTTTATTTCTGTTATCATTTTCAACCATAACTGTAACGTTTAAAGATATATGGTTAAACACAGTGGTCCAACCTATCTGATGTTTCTGCTATGCTTATTTTATGTACTGTGTTGCTTTGTTTTTTATCAAAGCTTTGCTAAGCTTTGATGCCAAATCTACCCAACAGCAACATCTCACAGCTGGTCAGACTAACTGGTGGCTGACTTTGTCATAACAGAACGCCGCCTTACCATTGCTTTACTGACTTAAACTTACTATGCTTATTTACATACACTTCTTTGTTTACTTCTTAACTTACTTAAACCGATATTTATTTTTAGATATGTATGTACAGCATGTCACACAGGGGTTTTCTACCCAGAAGTTATTGTGAACAAACATTGTGATTGGTTCTATAAGATAAATGATGAGTTTTTTGAACTGTGAATCATGCAAAGCTACTCTAGTGGAGTCCCAGAATAAAAATATAGAGCTGGAAATGAGCCCTCTAAAGTTTATGGTAAAACTTTATTTTAAGGAAAATAACAGATTTTTTAAAAAGGCGCAATTTAAGCCCAAGTAAATATTAATTCTTCATCCACTTATTATTGGAGACTTTTCCTATTTATGTGTTGTATTGTGTGCTTGTCAGTTTACACATTTTTGCATGTTCTGCTGACCTACTATAGTATGCACTGACCAAAAGACTTTTTAGGTTGTTCCTGCAATTAACTAGAATTAATTAAATGGACTTGTACCAATTGAACACAGTCTCTGCTTTCCCTAAAATTAATACCAAATTACATTAGTCGTTCCAGGAAATGTATTGGAAATTACTAGGAAATATATCAGAAATTACAATAAATTAAAGTGTTACCAAATTCTGTAACTTTCAGCAACTCAGTATCATTTAATTGTAAAATCTTTATAAACTGAAGAGTACCTCATGCATGACATCGCAGTCTCACATTTAGTTGTCTCTGCTTTACAGCATTTCATTCATTTCTCGCTAGAACTGTGCATAGATATTATTATGAAAGGTAGTGGTTGATATGTTAAGCCCAATATAAAGTTGTTTTTTTAAAACTTTATTACATCATAGTAGCCTTTACACAACTTCAACAGATTTCAATTTACAGAAGAAACTGTATTGAAAACACAAAACCAGAAATTAAATGATTTATTGGTATAAACACGTAGAAGTTACATGTAATTCTCCTTCATGCTGTAAAATTCTCCTAGTTCGACTGACAGGATGAGAAACTTAAGAGGTTCAGTATTTGGCAGATCAGATAATTTGGTTATTATAGACAGTCATTGGGGAAAAAGCTGATTGTGGACATGGATATGGACTTAATACTGTAGTGAAAGAAAAAGGCATCGAGCGACAACAATTGTTCATTATAACACCTATTTGGTTGTATGGTCACCAGCCATATATACATGTTCTTCCAGGAATCCAGCACCTTCCTGTAGACACAGAGAAATTCAAACTTGAAATTGATTCGTCATTGTGCACGACAGTTTTAGAAATGCTAAAAGTGTCGCTCACCTTATGCTGTAAAGGCCTCATTCCTTCTGCTCCTAAATTGGGATTGAACAGATGAACAAATAACAACAACAGGTGTTAAAGAGGAATCAGAGCTGCAACTGCAGAAACAGTAATGCTTCAGAATCACATGAGAAAAATGTAAACCAGGCTAAATTTTTAAAATAAATGTATTTAAAAAGATTTGTCTAGACTAAAAGAATTTCAGTGTTGTATAAAACCACTTCCTCCCACAAACGAAAGCTTCAAAATGTTTAGACTGTGCAAGTGTTTGAAGAATAACCTGCAAATTAAGTGCTATGTCTCAGTGCCCTAATGGAGACTACTGCTGCTGAGTCGAGGAAATGTGATTAAGTCTCCTAACTGAGTATACGATGAACCATTACAGATTTAATTTATGGGTGCTACCTCTTGGACTCACTGTCAGTGGCAGGGGCCACCTTTTCCAAGTTTAGTGCCTTCCATGTATGGAAAGTAAGTCATGGAGAAGGACAAGGCCACTTCAGGACTCATATACAGTATATCACATCATAGATCATATCCAATACATCCAGTTTAACTGGGAAACCTACATTGCATTCATTTTTCAAATGCCATATACAAATGCTATAAATATGCAAGTAACAACTTACTCCAAAAATAAAACAGTTATAGGATGACTCAAGTATGTTTTATAAGGTTTATAGGCACACTCTTTTGAATAGGTGTTTCACTTATAATCATATAGAGCAAGTTCAGACATCTTCAAAGAATATTGAAAGGAGATCCTGATCATTTCTGACCTGTGATGATCTATTTCTTTTCTTTGTCTTTCTCTGCATCTGCAGCACCTGGCTCTGTTTAACAGAAAGAAAAGTTATTAGCTTTTAGTGCATCCACTGAAAGTTTATACTGTTTAACCCCAACAAAAAGCTTAAAAAGGAGTTGTTTTACTAAGACCCTGACTTACGTTTGACCTCCAGCTTGCAGGTGATAGTTACTTCTCCGTGATCGTTCTTGGCTCTGCAGGCATACACACCTCCGTCAAAGTTACCGGGCTTACGGATTTCCAGAGAGCAGATACCCTGGACGCAGATCTGCCTGTATTTGGGATCGTCTCCAATAATCATCTGATTCTTCATCCATTGAATCTTGGGCTGCAGAAAAATATGAGATTTTAACACACTTCCCTCCAGAAGTCATCTCATAAATAAACAAGAAGTGGTGTTTCTATTTATGTTTGTGCCACTTGGCAAGAAACCCTTTTGATGGAAGTGGACACACAGCACACAGCCGGTTTGGGAGTTTTAATGGCACTGACATGGTAAGCACATCCTGGGGCCCCACAGGGAATGTTACACATCTGACCCCGCTTTCCCGCTGACCTGTCGCCCTTATGGCCTCTTCTCCACCCTCCTCTGCCCCCACCATAAACAGAATTCAAAAACAAAGAATGCCAAATCTAGCCAGAGCCTTCTCATCGAGACCATCTATGCTACCATCCTGTTCGGCGACCTCATGGATTATGTTCCCGAAGAGGAGATGAGAGGCTCAGACAGCAAACTAACAAGGGCAGATGAAGATCCTCCACATTCTCAGCTCAAAGCCAACATACTGACAAGACTGACTGGATGACTGAGTGAGGAAAGATGTTAAAAACTCAAAGTATGTCCAGTAACCTTAATATGATCATTAACCTGCTGACAAGTGGTCTGAGCAGTGGTACCAAATCTAACAAACATTCAATGCACACTCAATTAGTTAAAATTTAGTATAAATTAGAAATAGAAACCTCTGCATTTCAAAATGTCAAAGGCCAGAAGCAGTGATTTTGTTGGTTTCAGCTGCAACAATTAGTTGAATAATCAATTAGTCGGTCAACAAATTAATCACCAACCATTTGATAATTGGTTTATCGTTTGGAGTTATTTTTTAAGAAAAATGCTAAAATTCTCTGGTTCCTGCTATTGCTGGATAACATTACATTCATTATGTTTTATGAGGAGCATATTTTTCTATTCAGCTCACAACAAAATGCATTAACATCAGCTCGGGGAGAATGGCTGGAGATAATAAACTACAATTTATCTATATTTGTCAAAGTTGCATTATTTTTGTGTCAGCCGTGAACAGGTTTGTTTTAAAATCTCTGTCTTGGGGATGCGTTCAATGACATCCAAAATTTTGAGATTTAGCATCTGAAACACTGAAGTCATGAGCTATGTGTTCGACACTGCTACTTTGTCATGTGGTGTCCCCCAGGGATCAGTCTTGGGGCCTATTTTATTCTCCTTATACATGCTTCGACTTGGACAGATTATCAGTAGTTTCAGCAACATCTATTGTTTGTACACTGATGACATCCAGTTATGTTTTTCCTTCAAACCTAATGAGCTTTATAGACTGTGTATTAAACAACTGTTTAAATGCAAGTAGGAACTGGATGGCAAATAATTTCCTGCAGTCAAATGCAGAAAAAATTGAAATCTTGATTATTGCTCCATAACCATCACTCATTGATCAGGCAGAACCTTGGTGTCTTATCCTCGTCTTCTCCATCTAGTCTGCGTAATCTTGGTGTGATTTTTGACCAATCCATTAGTTTTGATGCTTATATTAGGACACTGTGAAAAGTGCCCTGAGATGACTTTTGTTGTGATTTGGCGCTATATAAATAAAATTGAATTGAATTGAATTGTTTCTTTCACTTAAGAAACATAGCCAAATAGCTAAAATAGAGGTGCTAATACATGCTTTTATCTCATCACGTTTAGACTACTGTAATTCTTTCCTTACCTTACTTTATTCATTTTAAAATCCTGGTGCTCACTTATAGAGCCCTATGTGGCCAGGCTATACATTATATCATCAACCCTCTGCAGCCCCACATCTTTGTTTTATTTATTTGACTATGAAGCACTTGTGACTGGTGCCTGTGAAATGTGCTATATAAATAAACTTTACTAACTTACTTACCTGTTGGTAAATCAAACTTGGAAGACAAACAATTAGTCTAGTGCAAAAGGGTAATGACATGAAGAAAGAAAATCTTGTTACTGTACTTTTGGTTGTCCCCTGACAGAGCAGAGAAGCTTGGTGCTGTAGCCGACAGTGGTGCATCTGTCACTCAGAGCGGTGGTGAACTTGGGTGGCTCAGAGAAGTCATGCTCCTTGAATTCAGCAGGCTTGTAGTCGATACCTGGAGAATGGAAGAGAAACTATTAACTCCTGCAATACAGCTTACCTGATATAAGCCAGTTAATAGGTAGTGTCTCTAATGAATTATTGATGAATTATAGTCATTTGGATGGCTGCAGTTTTCATGGTAACATGTAAGGTTATAGATTTGAAAGAAAAAAAAACAAGCAAACAAACATGTACATGAGAGAATGTGATTATTTAGGTTTAAAGCAGACTCTCATGTTAATTTTGTCATGTTGAACTAATTAAAAGAAACACCATACTTGTGACCCATGCGAGGACTGTAGGACTTGCAAATATATCATTTGTAAAACAGGGAACTGGCACCATTTTTTTCTACAGAATGAAGACTAAAGATATTATTCCCAGACATTGCTACTGAATGAAGAAACTAATGAATGAAATCATCAGTGTCTCTTTGGCAAAGGAATAATAAAGCATAGAGTACCTTCTTTAAGGATCTTGGCCTCGTCCTTTGTGACAGCAGCGTCCTCACTCATTCCACACTTGTTTTCAGCAAACACTCTGAACTTGTAGGTGTTGCCCATGATGAGGTCAGAGATGGTGGCATTAAGTCTATGGTAATGCTCCAACACGGTGTACCATTCCTATGAACACACAACACACAGCAGGATTAGCTGCAGAGATACTGAGGATTACTATCCTACTATTAATAATCATCAAACATAATTTATTATCACCCCACAGTCAGCCACCCTTTGAAACTGAAACATTACACTAACAGTTACTTACTCCAGTCTTTTTGTCAGCCTTCTGGATTGTGTAACCTGTGATGTCTGTGTTTCCGTTGTCGGTGGGTGCAGTCCACTCCAAAGCAACATTGAAGCCCCATGTATCCACAATCTTTACAGTGGCAGGAGGCCCAGGCAGCTCTGTGAACAACCAGGCACTGATTAGGTATCAAGTATTACACCAAGAGTTTTAAATCTCATCTCACTGAATTGAAATGGATCTTTCAAAGTTAGTCAAAGTGCTGTGCTTCCCTGCGGCTTGAAAAAACAACTTGTATTTCCACTTTTTAAAAAAAAATCTAACATCAATATTTCGCTCACCAACAATTTGAAGGGTGAGTGATGCCTTGTCTTCAAAGTCATCCACCTTAACACACATCTCATACACTCCAGAGTCAGGTCTCTCGGATGCACGGATAAACAGGATGCTGTCTCTGTCGGTGCTGCGGATGTTCACCCTCTTGTGGTCCAGGGGCTGTCCGTCCTTTGTCCAGGTGACCACAGGTTTGGGTTTGCCCTGGAGAAAAAGAAATTAGACAAATTAGTTTTAATGAATTCTGATGTTTTATTCATTGCGCACATGCAGTAACGCACAGTCATTTTGGGCTTACATGGAAGGGGATGGTCAGGTTGATCTTTTCTCCAACATGAGCGACGTATCTCTGCCTGAGGAAACGAGGCAGGCGAACCTTGGGACGATCTAGACAAAATGAAAAACAATGAATGAAACATTATTAGCATTAGTCAGCATTAACAAATTGTTTATTGACAGTCCAATTTTCTTTAGTTCTTTCTGTTTTCTGTTGGTTCCACATCTCGTCAGTGAAGGACAGAAACAGACTGAGGAGGATTATCAGGATCTCCACAGAGATCTTTGAAGTGAAACAAAAGGATTTAAGTTCCTTTTGTTGCTGACAAATCTTATGGAAATCAATGACCATGCAGAGCCAATCTAAGCTCATTTTAGCCGGTGGTGTCATTAGGGCGTCTCTCCGCTTTAACTGGTTGTAAAAGCCATCGTTATTCTAAGTCCTTTATCCCCTCAACTATGTCTCTGTCTACTCAGTGCTTCATAGCTTAAATTTTAACTTAACTGTTTTGCAGATTTGTGTGTTTATTATTAGTATTTTCCTACTTTATGTGTATGTGTGTTGCCCTGTTGCCTGGACAAATACAGATGAATTGATGATGGATATAAAAGTACTAGAATATCACAGCATTAGATGACCAATTTAGAAATGTTTTCACCACATAACTGTAAAATCTTGGTTCAGATGACACCCACTCAACTCTTCCCTATAATATCTTGTATAAAGGCAAAAATAACCCCAAAATCATCATAAAAAGAAAATCATAAAGATAGTTAGCAAAGCAACAGTGACTTTTGAAGCCTCAGTATCTTACTGAAGCTCATTTGTAAACGTGATTTGCTGAGAAGCACCACCTGCTTAAGTCTAGCAGAGGAACATTTGTCAGGACTCTAAATAAAGCAGGCGTACTGTAGTATATCACCTCTCCAAAATGACGCATGATTTGGAGCTTCGGTTACACCCACTCACATCAGAATGTATTAAAATCATGTTTAAATAAAGCCAGTTGATTCCCTCTTCAAATTGATTGTACTGTAGATATAAATTGGAACATAAATTAATTGGTAAAAGGAAAACTTTCTATTTTTTTATGAGCTAAAGTGCATCTGTATGTTAGTTGAAATATTACAGATTCTGGACATCTTGATCACATACTGTGCACTGTCATGTTAAGTGTCTTATCACTTCATACGGAGAGCATTAGGCTTAATGAAAATTCTCCCTGTAAAGTCTGTGGCATGTTTCAAAATAAACAGTGAATCTCTGGAAGTGTCATGAGATTTAAGTGTCACCTGAGAAGTTGGATCCACCCCCACCCACCCTCGTCACCCACACCCCCTTTACGCAGACACAGGACACACTGGAATTTACCATCCACCCCCCTCTCTTCTTCACAGCCCCCACCTGCTTGCAGTCAGATCACTTGTCACCATCGATCTTGCGGAGAAGGAGCCTGACACTTCCCCAGCAGGAATCCTGGCAGTGAGCACAATGCAATGCCAACCTCTCCATAGAAAAATCTGTGTTAATAGCGAGGACATCCCAACTATTTTTCCAAAGCTTTATGGTCATTTTGAAGGAAAGCATTCATAAGATATTGATATGTGGACCGCCTGCTATGGAGAACATGGACGTGACTACTGAAATACTGCCAGCTTAGTTGGAATCAAGTTGCATTCCCTCCATGTTCGACTCTCCATTTTACATAACGATGATTTGTGACTGAGCCAAGGTAACGCAGCTCCTCCTTTTAAAGCCCTCGGGGTCCAATTTTACCACAAATCACTTTAGATATACTGTCTATGATTAACACTGTAAGGTGCACAGCATCTTTAAAACCTTCCACTTAACAAGTGTGTAATTATCATACTGTGGTTGGGTGGATTAGTGTTCCAGCTCAAAGTGGAGATGAGTGAGAAGAGCAGAGTTTTATACTATTAGCAGCGCAGGTATGTTGCCAACAGGACACAGACAGCTGAGAAGAAAACATTGCTGAGCTGTTTCTGTTTGACTCCTGCACTTTACTACCCCCCTTTCTCATGATAAATGACTCCATAAAGTTTAAGCCAGACTTGTGTCAAATGGTGTGTCCCATATTTGTATTAGCATACTTTAGGGTTTAAGCTGATCAAGTGGCATGGAAGATAAAGTTTAATAGCACAAAAAACGCTCAATCTATATTGTACTCATTTATGGAAGCTTCTTGAACTGCAATAAACGCACAACAAATTAAAATAAACATTTATTTGCCATGACAATTAAACCTGTTTACACTTTGATTTTTATTTTCGGTCACGTAGGTGTTAAGAACCATGTTGTATCTGTGCAAAGGGAGTCGTTTGAGGCACATTATGAGTACCAAAATTAACCAGAGAGCTTAACATGGGGGGAAAAAGAATAAGTGGCATAATGATGACTTTTACAACCTGATTTGTGACTTATTTGTGATTATTTGTTTCTGAATACTTTTTGTACTTACTACTTATGTATGTTGTATGTAGTATTTTTTTAATTTTTGTTTTTCAGTGCTTCATTTCATTGTACTAGATGCTCGTATTGCACATAGCTTTCAAGTTTTTTTAAAGGTTGTGTATCAATACAATGCATCTGTTCTTGTACTTCATTTTACTGCTGTAACACTTCAATTTCTGTGTTGGATCAATAAAGTTGATCTTATCTGACATTTCTTTTTGTGACTATTTTATTCCTGGAAAAGTGCTAAAGAACATGGTAAATAGAATACTGATGTTATGTGCTGAGATGGATCTCTTTGTGCTTTCTGTCCGTGTGAACACTTCTTACCAGCAACCTCCTTCACCAGGACAGCCTCGGGGAGCGCAACAGGAGGGCTGCGGCCGCCGGCGTTGATAGCCACCACACGGATCTTCAGACGGTCACCAGTGGTCTGGTTCTTGATAACGTAGCGGCAGGACTTCTGCAGATCCTCATTGACTGCTTTCCAGTCCTCAGCTGAATGGGACAATTACACAGAATGAAGACAGACTGGCACAAAGCTGTTGTTTATCTCTCCATTATAGGATCAAGAATTGTTGTTAAAGAGTGCTGAATGTGCAAACTGCAGGCGTCATGAGAGGAACAGATCTGATTCACACAGATTATAAGAGATTGAGAATTAATAAATTGGGACACAGGGCGCAACTTGTTGTGCAGCTTTGTAATGGAAACAGAGTGATTATGTTTGACACAAATTTCTTGTATTAGACATGAAATTTCTGCTCTCTGGGTAAACATCGAGCCCTGCCTGCTAAATCAAGCTTACATTGAACTGCTGCTGATATTAGCTTAGGGCTGTAAGTCTAAATGCAGGACGTCCAGCGGGACCACAGCAGCTCCTGAAATGCCTCTTTCCTTATAGGGAGAAGTTAGGTAGCTAATGATATAACTCTGCCGGTGACACTTCAGGGACAGCTGCAACCGATATGGCTGACCCACATTAAAAGAGCAATTTAACATGTTCCTGAGTATATTTAAAATACACTTAAACATTGTGTAACAAATGGAGCTGCAACGAGAACTGCTAATGTAAAAACCAAATATCAGCTGTTGACATTAAACCTTTATAAGTAATTTAAAGGTCGGCTGACACTTTTGTCACAGTGTATTAATACCACTATCTGACCCCTTTCGTGCACATGTCAGTATTCAGTGCACCTGGTCAAAAGCGGAGCAGGACTTACTTCCGTCCTTGCAGATCTCAATGGTGTATCCATCCAGACCATCTGGCCCAACTTTCTCCGGCTGGCTCCACATGATGGTAACTGAGGTGTCATTCTTATCCTCAACAAAGAGATCCACGGGAGCACTTGTGGGCTCTGCAGTTGCCAAAAGAAACACACAATTACTTAACTGGTAGTGGTAGAAATGCACAAAAATCTGAGACTGATTCAAAGTTGAGCTTCATAAAAGGTGATGACGCAGTTCTTTATTTTAACACTAATAAAAAGAAAACGAGTGATGAAAAGAGAATCATATCACTCTGAGATTAAGTTTTCTGTTTGAATAGAGGTTTACCTTTGGGTGGAGGTGGTGGAGGTGTGGGTGGTTTAACCTCCTCTGGTGGAGGTGGCTCAGCAGCTTCACCTGATGTTCAAGAGGCATTTGCATTATTATTGGTGGCATGTGATGAGCAGAGCGATGCTATAGCATCAAAAATAATTCAGTTATGTACCTCACAGCTCTTTGTCTCCCATACTGGGATGTCAAGGGATTTACTTTGTTATCACTGAAGCATTTTTATCCAGTTTTTCTCAAATGACAAAACGAAATTGCAGGTTGGTTTACCATCAGCAGGTGCTTCGGAGTCAGCAGCGGGAGCAGCTTCCTCTGTGGCCGGAGCGGCAGCAGCTATTATTAAATGTTAGATACTAATTAGTGCATTAAGCAGATGGGACATGTTTTAACAGATGATAATGTATGAGCTGGATTTAGTTGTGTAGAAGGTGTTAAATGTGTTATGAAGGAGTCAGTTAGTGTTGTTAGCTTTACCATGATAGCGTGGAGATTCAAATGTTACTAATACTTGTATAAGATATCTGTTGTGGATCAAGTCAACTTTTTTTACCATCAGCGGGGGCCTCAGCGGGGGCAGCTGGAGACTCTTCTGCAGCCGGAGCGGCAGCTGATATTAGGGGTTAGAAGATATTATCATCACATATTAGTGCAGTTTGCTTTGTTATAGGAGGCTGAAGGTTTAAAAATAGTCTACTCATATAAGATGTCTGTTATTCCACTGATTTTGTTTCTGTTTTTTTTTTTTTTTTTTTTACCATCAGCAGGGGCCTCAGCAGCAGCAGCAGCAGCTGGTGTTTCTTCTGTAGCGGGTGCAGCAGCTTGATATAAGGAGTTAGAATATATTAGCAACTGGTATCCGTGCAGTTAATGTAGAAGGTTTAAGTCTGAGAATAATATTAGAAGATGTCTATTATTCCACTGATAGTCTTTTTTTTTTCTCTTTTTTTTTTTACCATCAGCAGGGGCCTCAGCAGCAGCAGCAGCAGCTGGTGTTTCTTCTGTAGCGGGTGCAGCAGCTTGATATAAGGAGTTAGAATATATTAGCAACTGGTATCCGTGCAGTTAATGTAGAAGGTTTAAGTCTGAGAATAATATTAGAAGATGTCTATTATTCCACTGATAGTCTTTTTTTTTTCTCTTTTTTTTTTACCATCAGCAGGGGCCTCAGCAGCAGCAGCTGGTGTTTCCTCTGTAGCGGGTGCAGCAGCTGATATAAGGGGTTAGAATATATCAGCAATAGGTATACGTGCAGTTAGCTTTACTGTATAAGTATTAAGTTTGATAATACTTTTAGAAAATGTCTGTTATTCCACTGATAGTCTTTTTTTTACCATCAGCAGGGGCCTCAGCAGCAGCAGCAGCAGCTGGTGTTTCCTCTGTAGCAGGTGCAGCAACTGATATAAGGAGTTAGAATATATTAGCAATAGGTATCCATGCAGTTAGCTTTACTGAAGAAGGTTTGAGTTTGAGAATACTTTTAAAAGATGTCTGTTATTCCACTGATAGTCTTTTTTTAATTTTTTTTTTTTTTTTTTACCATCAGCAGGGGCCTCAGCAGCAGCAGCTGGTGTTTCCTCTGTAGCGGGTGCAGCAGCTTGATATAAGGGGTTAGAATATATTAGCAATAGGTATACGTGCAGTTAGCTTTACTGTAGGAGGTTTAAGTTTGACAATACTTTTAAAAGATGTCTGTTATTCCACTGATAGTATTCTTTTTTTTCTTTTTTTAAATTTTCTTTTACCATCAGCAGGGGCCTCAGCAGCAGCAGCTGGTGATTCTTCTGTAGCAGGTGCAGCGGCTAATATTAGAAGTTAAAGATATCAATATATAACATTTTGAAAATGTCATACAACTTTTTCAAAATGTTATAAAAGCGGTTTAATCTGTTAGAATGAAAAAAAAGAGAAGTTAAAATGAGCAGAAATGGGTGAGTGAAGGTATGAGGGTATCATACCATCAGCGGCTGGCTGATCGGCAGCAACAGGAGCAGCAGCTTCATCAGTGGGAGCAGCTGATGTAGATGTTAGACGTTAGAATGATAGTTGAAACAATGTTCACTGAGGATGTGTTAAATAGGTGTTAAATATTAGAAATAGTATAGAAATTCTTAATAAAAGACTGTTGGCAATATGCGTTAGGCATCAGATATGTCCA
Source organism: Thunnus thynnus (assembly GCF_963924715.1). Lineage (NCBI taxonomy): Eukaryota > Metazoa > Chordata > Actinopteri > Scombriformes > Scombridae > Thunnus > Thunnus thynnus. The sequence continues at coordinate 11,495,367 of NC_089520.1, forward strand.
AGGTTACTGGGTTACTATGTTTCAGTAACCTTTAGCAATGAGGTTGGCAGAAGCTTAAAGAGTCCAAGCAGGGTAATTAAAGTAGTAAACATGCAGTTTCCGTCTGATTTCGAGTGATTACCAGTAACCCACGGCACCTTCACACTCTGTGCGCACCGGCACACGCGCGTAAAGGTTACCTGCTTACCATGAGTTGATCAGACTACCTTGGTTTTAAAAAATGAAATAACTTCTTCAAGGTTCATCCACCGACAAATAAAATAAAATAAAATAAAGGTGGCCTGTATGATGTATAATCGGCGTTAACGCATGGCTCACACGCCGCTGCGCACGGTGCATTACCATCTGCGGCGTGCTCCTCAGCTGGCGCGTCAGCATGGGCCTCTCCCTCAGCATGAGCCGCCTCAGCAGGTGCAGCTTCGCCCTCAGCGTGGGCTGGGGCAGGCTCGGCTGGAGCGGGCTCCGGGGCGGGTTCAGGAGCCTTCTCGGGCTCCGGAGCCTTCTCCTCCTTCTTGGCTGGTTCTTTCTTTGCCGCCTTCTTGATTGGGGCAGGTTTGGACGGCATCTTGGAGATTGCAGCTAATTCCCAACTCGGTAAAGTCCTGAAACTGTATCCAATGCCATCATTCGTGCGGGGGTGGCAGGCTTATATAGAGCTCAGGAGGTTCAGGCTCTGGCACCGCCTCCCAATGAATTACATGTAACAGATACTGGGCACCATGTATGACTCAGACCACCATGTCTGTTTGTGGTCTCACTCATTAACAGTCTGTGCAGCATCAACTATTCCAATACAAAAACTATGACGCAGTTTCATTCAAATATATAAAGAATATAGGCTAAAATCTATCAAATATTGACTTAAATGGTGCTTGGTGGTGTTTTTGATCCCATGTCATATGACTTTTATGTTTATGCTGCTCAAAATGTACTTTTTAACACTTAAAAGCATTCCTATATGACCTTAAAGATGAGTTAAAGCATGCAGGATTATTATAGTTCCTATTAACAAGGTAAATACTTTCAAAATGACACACAAGAAGCAACAGACTAAATATAACATGTATTTTATTGATTCCAACAAACAGTGATAGGTGGATGAAAGCCTTCAGAAGCATGCCTTATCCATATATCGGACCCAACTCTGAAGAAATATACTGATGTCTTAAGGATGATTTTTTTTTCCCTCCTCAGTGATTGTTGCCGCATCCAGAATGCCAACCTATTTACAATCTTTACAATGATGTCCTGTACAAAATAGAGAAATGAAGTTTTACAAAGGATTCTTTAGAAAAAAAAGAAAAAGAAATATCAAATATCTGAGTATTAAAAAAAGAAAACATTATCTAGAATGATTTTCCTAAACAATACATTAATGTTAACATTTTTCTCATCACATAGCAAAGTTTACATGCATTTACAACACTTAGAAACCCTTAACATTTGCACGTCAGTGACATTAGATACCGCATAACATTTTTTTAAAGTCTTCTGTTTAGTCCACGACAAGCTTTGCAAAAATATGACTATTCAGCAACCTGTATTGGCCTATCAGATTAATCTTGTATCTGGTTTAATTATTTTAAAAATTAAACTGTGAAGTGCTGATTCTTGCCAAATATTTTGGGCTCAAAGTCTGATTTTAAATCAACTTATTAATTTTTTTTATCGTCATTTTACTGACCATTTACAAGCCCAGTTTTGATACTTTGTTGTCATTCATAAGGACAAAACACATCAAACTGCTTTCAAACATCTTAATTTCTTTAAGTAAGTTAATTAACCCTGTTCTCAATGCAACGCCAAACAAATCCTCCTCTCTTTAAGGCTCAGTATCACCCGCTGAAACAAGCTTTCACTTTTATCCTGTGGTGCAATTTGGTCCAAATTAAGAACTCAAAGACAGACCAGATGAAAACACACAGCATTTGCTCATGAAGTTCAGACATTTGCAAATTGCCAACACCAGTAGAAGTTGCTGCATAGTCCTGATACACTAGTAAGCAAACACAAATCACAGCTACTACAGAGCAACAGGCACAACAACCAGTGAATGAGATGAGACGCTCGAGCGGATGGCTTTTGTTAACCTGCAGAAACAGATCAGGGTGGGGTTCGTAATACTATCTGAAATATTTACAAAACTTAAATTATACTCATGTGGCCAGTGTGAGACTCACTGGACCTTTGGCATCTTTTCCTCTGTAATGTCTTTAATTCATTATTTTTTCTTAGATTACAGTCACCAATCAGAGCTGAGGATTAGCTTTAGGTTTTGTCATAAGCCTTATGCAAACAGTGCAATAACTAAGCAACAAGCAGCTCAGAGACTATTTAAAATGTTAACATTTCTTATTAAGCTGTCATCAAAGTGGTCTGACATTCATTTAAGAAGAAAGAAGAAGAGATTTCGGATGAAGAGATGAATTATTTCGACACCACTTGCACAATCCTTGAGTCCACTTTATACGTTATAAGTCCTTTACTCCACATGGGCTTTTTTTTTAAACAAAAATCTACACAAAGTACCTTATAAGTGTTTTCCTGTTGAATCAATCGACAATTTAATCTGTTTTTTATCGTGTCGTGTACCCAAAACGTTCTCAAATATGAATATCGTACGACATCAATGTGGGCAAACACCATACAATGTCTCACATGACTTCACTGTCTCTAAATGTCTTCAACACTTCTTCGACAACACGTCCTAAAAAATATCATATATCATCATATCTTTAGCATCTGACACTTCTAGTACACACAATTCTTGCCGGCCTACCCTGAATGTCTACATGATCTTTATTGAACACTTAAAACAGTTTGGGGACAATGTTAAAGAGCACCGTACACACCTAAATGTTGATAATATGCATGAAAGTCATTAACAAAGAAATTCTTAACTCTGTTTGTGAAGTGCATGGTCTGTTGCAAATGAAATGGGCATAGGTAGCTTTAAAGTCATTCTATTTAGCCAGTGTTACAATTGTCTTGCAGTGGAGCTCTGTGATGATGCATCCTGTAAAAGCACCTACGAGATGATTGATACTGTTAAATGTTTCTTTTTTCTTTTTTACAAGTGTTTTCTATACATTCATATAAGCAGTTGAACCTAAACTTGACAGTCAATAAGCATGGTTTAAGTTTCATTACAGTATTTGGTTCGGTATATTTAATATTTGCACCACGCAACTGTTGCAGATAAAATAACTGCAATGTAGCCTGATCGTATGTACATAATATATACACTAACTACTGTGAATGTTGGGGGAAACTGTACTTTTTCTAAAATAAACACTCTAGAAAAAAAAAAAAATCAGAATTGGATTCAAATAGCATTTGCTCAATTTACTTAGAGGGTGTTTGTTATATTATCATCCCTGTGAAGTATCTAACGAATCTAATACCTGATATATATGGCAATAGTGGTGACTTGTTTTTTTTTTTACATAAAGAAGTTCATAAAATTAAATTAAGTGCTTGGAAAAAAAGTTGAGTGTGCAGCCACAACGTGATCAACTTACATTTGATCACAAATAAATAAGTCTTGTTTTATGCAAAAGAGTATGACAGCAATTCTCCAGCTTATGCACCAAATACATGATAAAAGAAGGAAGGTACCTGATGTTGTCTTCACCCCCTTAAACTGAACTGATAATGAAAAAAAAAGATGATTAATTGAAAATAAATAATGGATAGAGTAGAGGAAACAATTAATTTCTGGCTGTCTTAGCTGGGATGATATCAATGAAAGCACCAGTATACTCTGCTGAAGTTGAGGTGACACTGATGTCTTTGTTCTTAAGGCATTTTACTTTTTTTCACCTGCTTGGGCTGTAAAGTTCAGGATTGCATATGTATAAGATTTGGCCTTGAGAGACTTATACAGTAGATATGTACCGAAGAACTTTGCAATAAATAGTAGCATCTGTCATGCTGTCATACTCTTTTCCAAAATGAGTCACCATTAATTGAGAATAGCTCCATTTGATAAGCACACTGTATCCCATGATGCACTTGAGCACGAAGCAGGATGGACTGCGTGTGCTGCTGCAATAGTCACCTGAAGTGTAAGTGCTGAGATGATGAGTTTTATAGTGAGCTATTAGCACCGATCTAAAAGGACAAAAGTGGTATAAAGGGATCGGAACTGAAGTGAATGTCATCCAGTTAACTATATCCTAAAGTATATAGTTTCTCATTCTATATTTATGAACAGTTTTTGAAAATACTGTATGTTTTAAGATGATTTGGAATTAACCAGTCACGCATTAACTTCCTACTGCAGGAATGACAGTTTAAATCACCCTACAACCATTTCTGAGGGTTCATTTGTTCCTGAATGTACACTGCGTCATTACAGTGGATAAAAAAATAAAAATAACATTTGAAGTGCTAAGCATTAAGTGTAAGCTTTGTGTTCAAAGTTTAGGCAGGCTGGGGTCTTCTTTGTCTGGGGATTCAATGTAATTGGCAGCCTCTTGAAGTTTCAGAAGCATTGCCATCTACAACAAAAGAAGAAAAGAGTCGACAAATCAGAAATCTGGAAGTATCCATTTCAATGCTGACAAAATTCATACGTGAAAAGAAAAACATCATGACGCGTTCACTCTTACCAGTGGATCAGATTCCATGGAGCTGGGGGGAGTCTCCTTGTGAGGCCTCTCCTCACTGGGCTGACCAGGACTGCTGGAGCTTATGCTGGGGGGAGGCAGATGGAAAAGCTTTGCCTGGTCCTGCTGGGCAGACGGCCAAGGCAGGGTGCCCCTCACCCAGTCCACTGGGTCCTCCCATACTGCCTTCTGGCCGTGGACCTGAAGAGTCACAACATACCAGAATTAGAGTGTAACATTTTCTGTGAAAGGGAAGCCAATGGCACTTCCTGAAGAAGAATCTAGCTGGAGACTGAGCTGCAGATGTGTTTTTATACACCAGGACTCGAAGACAAGAGCATTGGTTTGGATATGATGGTTCTGGTTTCTCACCTTGATGCCGTCCTTGGCGCCCTCTTGTAAGTATGGAATAATAGAGTGGTTCCAAAGGTCAATGAACCATGATCGAAACTCATCCACAGTGACTGGACAGGACAGGAAAAAGCAAGGGCCTGAGGAGACAACAGGAGGACACACTGAGAAAAATGTATCCATACAAAAAAGTTGTCAATATATTTCCCCAAAAATTCTGCCCTGTCCTGAACAGTGTGTTTCGTACCAATGAGGAAGTCCGATGTACTGTGCTTCTCCAGGAAGGTGTGCAGGTGATACCACAGTTTGGGCACCCAGTCTAACACCCTGATCAGGTCCTCATTGGTCAAGTTCCTCTCATCCTCAGACTCCATCAGCTTCCTGTGCAGGTAACGCACCAGGAAGCCGTTGGCTGGCTCCACATTGTTGGAGAAGGTCACCATCCTGAGATGATAAAAAGTCAAATCAAAATACAAACAAATGAGGGGATTGGGTCAGTGGTCTAGTTCATTAGGCTACATTAAGGTACCTCTTATTCACTCAACAGTAGATCCTTGAGTTTAGTTTTAAAGTGAATCTAAAAAGATATAATCATTATATGACTCGAATCAGTGTTGTAAATATGCAGGCCTGGGCAAAAGACAGGTGAGACTTTATTTTGACAATGGAAATTTAAGTAAACAACCAAATCACTGAAATATCAATAATTTAGCAGTTTCTTCCTTCACTCTTGTTCCATGGCACATGTGGCAATGATCTCTTTCTATCATGGATGTGACTGTTGCTTATCTTGCAGTCAACCCCAAAACTAACACAGCCATCCCTTGTATGTTTGTGTTTTCTTCTTTGGCAGGGAGAATAGAACATTTTCTGAAGGAAATGAAATATTGCTTAAATTATCTAAAATGGAAGGAACACTCAATTTCAGATTTGTTGTTGTTATTTTTCATTTAGCCTCAATCATACAGTAATATCATCAGCGGTATTCATGGCATGAAATCAAACTGTATCAAATCATACAGCATCAGATCTCATGTAAACACATTAACTCACAACTGATTATTGACCTGCTTAAAGACATCTTTATTGTATTGACTTGTTTATTCCACAGTGAGCTTCAATTCTTATCTGAGAGTGAAAAGGAGGAAGTCGTCCATAACACATACAGTAGGACAATAGTGCAGGAGAAGAAGATACTCCTACAACCGTTTCTTCAACTAACCTGAAGCTCAGGTGCAGACTGTGATTCGCTGTCATCTTCACTGGTTGATTGCTTGTTCCAATAATGTACGGACTAGAGGGAGAGACAATTTCACAAAGTTCAGAGATTGCAATATTTAACAATCACATAAATATTTTTTGCAGCTATTTTGGGTATATGTGTATGTGGAGATTACCATTTGTGATATTTGCAGGTGAGAGCGCCATTGACAAGTTCACTGATGGCAGCAGGGTCGTGAATATCATCCAGAATAACTACCAGTGGTATTTCTGATGCACTGGTTTCCCGATCGATTTGATTGGCCAAGTTGGAAAGATAAAGCTGCAGATCCTGAGGAGAGAAAAAGAGAGAGAAAGAGAGAGAAACAGCGACAGGAGGCAATGAAACGAAGTTGACAACATGACAGACCAAATAATCCAGTGTTGTACAAAGTCTTATGGGACATCAGTTTCTGTCACCTTGCATGACTGGCGATGCATGTTGAAAGTGACCATGATGCCGTCTGTGACTTCGCGGGCACTGCGGTCCACCAGGTACTCAGCCAGCCGGGAAGCGAGGTAGCTCTTACCCGTTCCGCTTGGTCCAGACAGGATGAGACGGCGATGTTTGAGAAGCAGACTGATATAGTGTTGCATCATGGGTTTGGGAATGAGGGTCTCGAATACCAGGCTGTCCACACACTTCTCCTTCAAACCTGAGCATAGTGAGGGACAACTGAGACTGGACTATGTTGTAACAAACATGAAGTCAAAATGACTATCTGCTAATCACCCAGCACAAATTAGAGCTGGTGATGTGTGAAGTTAAGTGTGGTTTTGATATTTATGAAAATGGGACAAGTCAGAATTCTGTTAATATGTACACTAGAAAGAATATACATTGCAAATGGGCAGGGCTTTGGTAAGAAGATGGGATTTATATCACCTCGCATGTCCTTCAGTAACATGGAGCTCAAGCATTTTGCTCTGAAAATAGCTGAGCATCAAGTGTAGGGAGTCTATGCACCCCCACCAGCCTGCAGAAGTGTAATGTTCCGCCTTAATGTGTATGGGGCCCATGCGTCTAAGGCTAGTTGATCAGCTGGACCTGGCTGACACCAGGCAGCACTGGGATCATGTTACTTAAGGCCTGTCTGGGCAGCCACTGCTTCCCCAGCTCTCCTCGCACTCGCTCCATGCATTCCTGCGTGCAAAGGTGCAGGGGGGTCGACTACCACGCCAGAACTTTTCTAACTGATCAAAGCTCTGGTTTAAAATCACTGACGGGCTCCACATATGTGCTTCTTTTGTAATCAAACACTACTGTTACTAATCTTAAGTATATAACCCATATACGTCTGCACTAGTAGTGATGACGTTAAATGTGTGTGCAAAATTTGACCACATAAATCTAAAGCAGAGGCTATTTTCAGAAAAGCAATTTTTACTTTTTGTTAAGTTAATGAGTTCATCAGCTGCCATGGGGTCAATTGAGTTTATGTTTTGGTCAAGCATGAAGACAGCTCACAGTTCAATGTAACCAAATGCACGCTGAATATAAAGACAAGTTGTAAAGCAAAAAAGCAACACTGAATCTGACAGATAGGAAGATAGACAGGCCCAAATGTAGCAGCTCTGATAGGAGGTCAGACCATTAAACTCTTAAAATAAACCCTGCACAACATAGCTAATGCAAAAGTTGCTTGAGGAAAGAAACCCAGTGACGTATTGATCAGTGTTTAACTGCGTGGATACGGCTTTCAATCAACAGATTTGTGGTTCCAGAATTGAATAGCTGGCATTAAAGATGGAAAATGGACAGACTCCAACAACGAAGTTGCGGAAAGACAACAGACAGCAGTTTATTTAATTAACCCAGTGTCTGACTCACCAAAAGTAAAGAATCATCTTTCTTCATATAGGTTGCACAAATCATGTCTCTGGGCCTGAATTCAACTTTGTTTTTCAAAAATAAATGTAATCTAACCTAATGAAATCACTGTCATCTAGACGCTATCAATGCTGGCCTAAATTAATGTATTTCCACATCTGTGGGAGTAAATCTTCATTCTTAAGGGTATGATTTTATATTCTGTGTCACAGTTACTTCACATTTCTCCACTCACCCTTTAGAGCCACCGTGATGCCACTGGGGCCTCGGGACATGCAGCGAGAGGGCTGGGTCTCTGGAGCCTCTCCTCCCAGAACTCTCTTAATGTGGCCCATACTGTAGCTGTAGATGGAGTCAGTAGACAGGCCCAGACTGGAGGTGGGGTCCACCTTGGCTATGTAGACCTGGAGTGAAAAGGACAGAAAAGGGCAAGATACATTTTGTGTGTACAGACAGAATCATTTTATAAGGACAAATGTAAGAATACAATAAAAAAACAAAACAATAACAACTTCCTCCTGTGATGTTTCGCATAATATGAGAAAGGATAGTGATAGAAGAGCTGGCTTCCAGTACCTGTCAAACACAACAGTAAACATGATCTGTACTTGGCGAGCTCCTGCTCATGAGTGCTTTGGTTTTATTAAGCACCATACATACCACCAATTGAACCAGCTATTCCCAACATGCAAAGCCTGGACAACCTTGTTAAATAGCTTCGCGAACTGGCACCATAAATTCAAATTGCTCAAATTCAAAATCAAAAGTTTAACATAAGTCCAAATGCTATTTTTGCATTGTTTCCACCTCTCTGCAGCAGTAACTCTTTGAAGTATTAACATGCTAAATTTAATGTGACAGCTGAATTACAAATGTGAGTGTGCTTGACGCAAACTGAACATTCAGTTCTTGTACAGGTCGCATTGAACCACCATCTCACCTTGAACGCCTGGCTGACAGCTGAATCCAGCATGGACCAGTCCATCCTGCCATTCACCCTGACAGTACCGATGAAGAAATCCTGCTGTTTAACCTCCTGTTGAAGCCAAGTGTAACATGTAAGTGACACAGAGATTTACAGTCATGTTTATCAGTCTGAAGCTGGACAGCAGACAAAAACATACTTACATCTTTGAAGACATGTAAATCTGCCACACAAACCACCACCCTCACACGGTGATCGTCTCTCTGTGAGGAAAGGCTGAGAGAATCTGAGAGGACATCTGCTGAGAGGAAAAAATAGAGGAGGATGGAAACAGAAGAAGAAAAGAAAGATCATGTAGCATGTGTGACACCAGTTACATTGACATGTATGCAATATTTTGGGGTGTCTTTTTTTAAGCTAAATAACACTGAGCCCCTTTGAGGTCACGTGGCAGAAACAAATATTAATGTTGAGGAAAGAAAGCAATCCACAGGTAAAGTCACAGGTGTAGTGAATAATATAACTGAGTTTAGGCCCACCATTTGATATGGGCATCTGACCTTCAGAATAAAAGCAGGACATTTTTATTTAGTATGTTTTTAAATAAAGTAGTTGTAAAATTTGTAATTGTAAAATTGTGAAAGAAATGAGAAAATGTGTCTTTTTAACTGTAGTTGCTGTACATATACATGAGTAGATACTATAATTTCCACACATACATAGATTGCATTCTATTAATAATCACATGAATATGTGGATTATGAATAAATGAATGATACATTTGACACAATTGTAAAGCGTCTTTCTGAAAATGCACTCTGTTCCTTCTAGTTATATACTGATGTTCCATTTCTAAGTTCAACAACAAATCCAAAAAATTAATTCCATATGTTGTCTTGAGTCCATAAATATTACCATTTAATCTACATGCTATGCCTGCTTGTCTAACACTGTGGTAAAACCACTGTAACGCTACATTTCCTGCTTCTCGGGGATTTAACTGTACCTGAGCTGGTCCCCTCACTCAGTCCTCTGCTGTAGCTTTTGGGCATGTTCATGGCTACTGACTGTCGCGGTGAAGAACTTCCCAGAGCAGTGAGACCTGAGGACTGGGAGACAGAGCTGGACGGTCCAGGAGATGGACAAGGGGACAGACTTCCTGTCTTCAGATGGTCGTTCTCAGCCTTCAGGTTCTCCACTGTCTTCTACCAAGAAAAAAAAAAAACACAGGTCATACTGAAGTGCTCATAAATCACAATGCCACATCCACAATACTACTGGAGAGATGATTTTTTTGTGAGCTGAAAAGAGTTCTAAATCTGCAAACTAAAACTAGTGTTGTCCCTGGCCTGGATTTTTTTTTATTATAAAAATAAAGAAAAGGAACATATCATACATACCTGCATGTTGGTCATGGTCTCCTGCAGCTGCTCCAGCTTATGGGCAGAGCTTAGAGCCTCCAGGCGGATGTCTGTAAGTTTACGCTCCTTCTCCCACAGTTCTGAGCGCAATTCTGATACAACCTTTTCATCCACCACGTCACCCTCTTCCCCCACACTGAGTCTGGAGATGTTAAGTTCAAATGACATTAGAGTATTGTGAAGGTAGCAAGGATCAGCAGACTGACAGCCACAAACAGGAAGTTGGAAAAATCATGTTTAAAGAACATGCACAGGTAGCATATGTTCGACAGTGATTGTCATATAAATACATACAGTACATATATAGTTTTGCAGATCTGTTATTGACAATTAGATCTGTTTTAATGTATGATCGTCTGTGCCTGTGCAGAGAGGATTACCTGGATGATGATGCAGAGGTTGAGGATTTCATTGATGATGAAGGGTTATCCCCATCGTGGTGGACTTTGGGAGAAGAAGGTGCCGAAGACTCTGGGGTGGAAATTTCCTCAATGTCAGCATATGGCCCTGCTGGCTTGGCGCCCTTCTTACTAAAGGCCTTGTTGAAGGAGCTGCGTAACTGTTCAGAAGAAATAAAAGACCAATGTAATGAACAAGTTATTCTTAAAAACACTTATGTTGAGCTGCTTGTATCAGATAAGTTCCTCAGTTCCTATTAAACATCTGGTTTCCACTGTATTGTGTAATTTCTTCTGACATATCTCTTTTATGTTAACCCACAGTTTACATATATAATATACATATATCTTACATGTGCATTTTGAGGTAACTCTGGGCTGACGATGTCTGACCCTAACTTTGTTTAGCAGCAGGAATTACAATGGACAATAATATAGTGAAGTATTAGTTTAGTCTATGATGTATATATTACTCAATAATGATATGTGAGAGAAATGAGATGAGCTTCAAATCAAAACCTATGAAAGCCATCTACATATCAAGTTGTTTTTTTTAGAAACTACAATAAAGCATATCTATAAAGCATTTCATCAGAATATAAACCATGAGTCCACAACAACACAATTTAATGATACAGTATATGCGTGGTAAGACATGGATGACACAAAGTTTCCAAACGTTTCACAAGTATGACTCATAAAGTGCATGCAGGCCAGAGAGGGGAAGGGGTTTAAGCTTTATTTACTGTAGCAACACCACTCACCTCAAAGACCTAAAATGAAAAAGCAGGGCAGCATGAGGGAGAGACCAGAGTCATGCTTAATAAAAGATTTGGAACAAGATAGGATAGTCACACACACATACACACACACACATGCAGGAACACAAACTAGAACATCAGTAGACTGAGTTTTATTTTTTGGATCAAATATAAACAGTATACTGAGAACGGATAGTGGTGCTAATCAAGACAAGAACTAATATTTAATCCAAGTTGGATGAATTTGACATTGATGAATCAATTGCCAACAAAAAATATACAATTCAATATCAAAAATGGTTTTATAGCTTTTACTCCCTTCTTTGGAGGAAAATATGACTCATAAACCACTGACATAATGTGTTTGGGGTAGTGCATGTGTGAGTTTTACAACATAGGACAGCATGTTGGTTTTAGGTTATTTAAAGCACCGGTTATCTTGTGCTTTAAGTTATTTAAAACCCATTTGCAAATGTCTGAGAAAAAAACAATACAGATTCAATTTGTGTGTCCTCACCCAGCTCTTCTTCTTCTTCTTCTTGGCATCCTGCTCCTTGAGACTGCCCATACTTGAGTGGCTGGTGGTGCTGGTGAGGCTTGAGATGCTTTCTGAGGAGTTCTGCCGATTGATCAGCAGTTCTGAATGAAAGGAGAAAAGAAAGGGAGCAAATGAAATACTTGGAGGGATATTGCATCATTCAATACAATAGTACTGTACATTCCTAGCATACTCTGTACCTTTAGGTGTGATGTCTGGATTACTGAGAGCCCCGTGAATGATTTCCTGGGCCTCTGTGTTTTTGGTCTTCAGAGCGTCGATGGTGTCCTTGAGCTCAGTGAGCTCAGAGTCCTGAAGAGGAGACACATCAATATGTGTTCATGTTAGCTTACAGGCTGGTAACTGAACCAAGATTCTTCTGAACTGAGGATTGTGGAATGGCTATCACCTTTCAACAAGGATGACAGGTTGTGTTGAGTGGCTAATGACAACATGTAAATCCCACTATGCAAACCTTTGACCCACATCGCATTTCCAGAACAATTACTGTATGTCACCTGGTAGGATTTCTTTTGCTGACAGGATCTGACATAAAGCAGCTGAACTGATAGCTTATCATCATCATCATCATCATCATCATTGTGTTTGTTGATTATTTATTTAAGTGTTTCTCTCTGATGTCTACAAGTTGCATGCTATATTCTTGGTTTACAAACTGAAGTAAACTATCAGGAATAAGTGTTATGGGTTTTTTCTGTATGTTATTATTTTGTTTTGTATTTATAAATGGAAAATGTCATCAATATCACAGGTGGAATAACATTTCTTAGTGCCATGATATCAGCGAGATACCTTCTGTTCTGAGGAGACCGACAGGGTCTGCAGGCGCGCTGTCATCAGTGCCAGACTCTGCTCAAATGCTGCTACCAGATTAGCCTTTAGAGAAATAGACAGAGGTAGAAGGAGACAGAGAGAGACAGAAAGTGGGGGGCGGGGGTGGGGGGTGGGGGAGGCATTGAAACAGCAGACAGGTATGAGTCACTGGCTGCATTGAATCAGTCTGCAGTCTCACACGCTCACAGCACATCAAGCAAATGACTTTCTCCAACTGCTAGGTGAAGAGGGAGGGGATGGAGTAGTGGACAGCTGTGGATGATGTCAGAGATGAAAGAGGATGTTAGGGTAATGGTGAGGGTGGGAAGCGGTGTAGCGCTGGAGCACAAATCTTGTCAACTGCATGTGGCATGTTTGACCTTTAGGCTGACCTTAAGATGTCTCATACCATTACTGCTGATGGTGGAGTGTCAGAGTGTTCTTTAATAACTGTTAAAAATCATTCCTCTAGAATCCATGGCTGGCACCCGAACTTGTCTAAATTTGATGACAAAACATACCAGACTTGTATATGATGAAGAAAGATGATGAGGTAGATTTGAAAAAGAAATGAATGTGACATATCAGAAACGCAGCCAGCTTTTAGCTTTTGCTCAAGAGCAGCAGACCTCTACTGCCTGAAGGTGCGTTAGGTCACCTAAAAGCCTGTTTTTGTATCATGACCGCGTTTTTCTCTGATGTCTACAAGTTGTATGCTATATTCTTGGCTTACAGATCTAAGTAAACTATCAGGAATTGTCAATATTAGTGCTGAAACAATTAGTTGACAAATCGATTAGTGGATGGACAGAAGAGTTATTAATCAAGAATCATGATAATTGTTTAATTGTTTAAGTAATGCATCATGCAAAAGGCAAATTTTCTTCATGTCAGCTTTTCAAATACAGGGATTTGTTTCATTTCTCAGCTGAATATCTTTGGCCTATAGACTGTTGATTAGACAAATCAAGCAATCGTACCTTTTTAAATGATTACTTGAACAAAACAGTCGGCGTCTTAATCAAAAATGAAAGCTATTATTAGTTCAAGCCCTTGTCAAATGCTTCAAGGTAGCCATTGAGGGTCCACTGTGCCACGCAGCAAGTCCAACAGAGATGACTAACAGCAACTTGTCAGCTTGTGTTTCACTTAGATTCATGCAGAAGCCACAGAGAGCTATCTAGAAGCAATAGTCGAACAAACCTGGCCTAGCTGCTACACCCAGCATCCAGAGGTGCGGGTCAGCGGGGGGCAGGCAGTGGCAAGTCCAGCAGTCAATACAGCCAAGAACGTAAAAGAGAGGGACAGTGGCGTCAGGCATGGGATTCAGTTATTCATAAAAACACATACAGTGAAACACACACACACACATCCGAACTCACACACACACAGCCACACCCACCCACCCCCACACACACACAGATCATCATTTATTATGGTCAAAACACCCAGGTTAGTTGATAGCAAAGGCAGTAGGAGGCTGTAGTTCATTCTGATTCTGTGTTAGTAAGTTAGGGTTAAAGTAAAGTTGACTGTGGTACAACAGCTAGAGTCAAGCATCTAGAAGCTGCAGAGTGAGACAATAAAAAGAAGCAAGGGTGGGCAACTTGTTAGGGAAGGTTGTTAAAAGCGAAGGGTTAAAAGCGAGTGATAAGGGTAAAGATCCAATGGGCGTCCATAAGGATTGCAGAGCTGGTAGCCAGACAACTTGAAAGTGGCATGTTTGCTGACCTGAGTGCTGGGTAATTATGGTGGTAATTATTTTATATACACAGACGCCAGACGCCAGAGTTATGCATCAGAGTCCAGAGACATTTACTATAATCGTAATTTTCTTATGTCAGCTAGGATTCATACCACAATTTTCCTGCATATCACCCTCAAAAGAAAGAAGTAAAGTCTGATAAATGGGGTTTCTGTTTTTGTCAGTTGGTTTTGGGATAAAAACTCAATCACTTAAAGAAAGTTTAACTAACATTTTGAATTGATCACACTCTGATAAAAGATCTGTCATGTATCCAAGACATCAACAAATTAGCTTACAGAAAGAGGCCAAAAGAAAATTTTAAAAATCATACATACATTAGCAGAAAGCTGCATGGTCAAGTTGGCAACCTTTTCCTGCGAGGATTCCAGTTCTCGCCTCAACTTGCGGATTTGCTGTGGACAAAATGTGAAGTAAGTCAAGCAGCATGGACAAAAAGCCAGAATTGAAGTTTTGATTATGATTACGTAGCAATGGGATTTGTTCAAATGTCTTGTTTTGTTTGGTTAACTAAAAAAAAAAATACTCAAAACACAAAATATGAAACAACACACAACAGAAACAGTAATGAAGAATGCAGGATTAACACACTGTTATATGTTATAATGTTAAACTCATGGGATGACATTTTTCTCATGCACTGAGAATTTTATGGAGGTCTGAAAATGTCTTTATTACATGGTGAAAGGTGGAACTAAGGGACAGAGAATATTAGAGATAAAAGAAAATGAACTGAGTTATGAGCTCCAGAGATTAAGATCCGTGGTCGCAGACTTCACTGAGCACTGATAACACCATCTGGCGAATGGACCCGTTTCAACAGGAAATGACTGACAGATGATGCAGAGGTAAAGGCACACTGTGAGTGGAAGAGTTATGGCACGTTGGCCTTACCTCCCCTTGTATCCTCTCCTCATTCTAAAGAAGGCATGGTGAAAGCAAATAAACAATAAAGAAGAATGGGGTAGAGCATTAACTTTAGGGCGCAGTCATGAAAACTAATTATTCACAATAAAAAAGGGACAGGAATTTTTATGAGTAGTGTTTTGTAATCCCATGTGGGTTCTCTTAAATGATTCTTTCCTATTTGAGGATAGCAGTGAATGTAAACTAATGACACAATATACTAAACTCCAGAAAAAGTAACATGATGTAAAAAAAAAGTAAAGAAAATGACTATCTACTCACAGTGGAATAGTTGGAAGAAGCATTGGACGCCAAAGAGAGCACAGAGCCATGCACTGCAAAAAGGTAAGATGGAGATTTGAATTAATATTACAAATGAGTTCTACTAAAGGCAGTTTTACAGCTTTTACTATTGTAGCCAGTACTTGCTGTCAAGCGACAATTTATCTTTGCCTGCAAGCTAATCTCCTTTGTCACCAAAAATGACAAAGTGGTGTATGAATTAAACAGCAAGAGAAAAACATTTTTTTCTACTGAAAACTCATAAGATGTCAAGCTCAGTTATTAACAATGTTTAAATAACAAGAAATATTCATATATGTACATAACTGAGGACCTATTTTTCTGTTGATCGTATTAAATAAATTCAAAGAGGAATAAAGGCCTGTTTTAATTTGTACTTTCTTCTTCTGTAGCATCAAAATATATAATTAACTTGGAGTTGATGGTAGTCTAGTGTTGAAAGCAAGTTTAACTGTTTTGTTTACATTTGGATCACGGACAGTGTCTGATAGTCCTGATATAACTCACTTATTATCAAAAATGGAGGCACAAAGATTCCTCTCCTCTTTCCTTATTCATAAAAACAAATGCCTTTCTGACATTTTGCTCGACAGATTGCGTGCATGAGCAGACACTTTCGTTTCATTTGAGGCAACCTTGGCGGCTCCCCTGCAGGGAGGCCGACCGAGCGGGCTCACCATCATCCCCTGAATCACGGAAAGACCCAGACCGCATCATGCTTTTTGGCCGGTCAGCCAGGGACATACTGCTTCCCGGCGGGGAAGATCCATAGAGATCACAGGCTGAGTCACTGGGGGGTCCTATGCTGTTGGAGCGTGATATCCTCGGGGTACCACTGGAAATTGGGGCAACTATCACGAAAGAGAGACGTTTGGTAAGACAGTGAGTGGCACAGATAAAACTGTAGGCTGCAGAGAAACATGCAGACACACACACACGCACACACAGCTCACCTAGGTATAGCCCCCTTATTCTGATGACTCAGTGAAAGGCAACACTACGGTTCTACAACAGTCAATGTGATAAATATAGCCTGACTTGACCCCTTATTGCCTCCATCTCCTGCATATTTCAGAC
The DNA here is from genome assembly GCF_963924715.1 of Thunnus thynnus. Lineage (NCBI taxonomy): Eukaryota > Metazoa > Chordata > Actinopteri > Scombriformes > Scombridae > Thunnus > Thunnus thynnus. The sequence goes on from NC_089520.1 coordinate 11,512,347, forward strand.
TTTAACTCAAGTCCAAATTAGTTGGAGATATGGGACAGTAATATTCACACAGTAAATATGATACCACACTAATTGGCCATCGTTTCATCACTCAGATATGACTGGATCTATTATTGACAACTTCTGTCAACAATTCTTTAGTGTAAGAACCAAGTTGGACTTACTCCTGACTGATTCCTCACAGTATCCCTATAATATCCCTGCCCTCAATATTAATCAATGATAAGATGGATGGCTTATCAAAGGTCTCAAGCTCAAACAGTGAATTTATTTAGAACTTGGCAGACAAATGGAGCAAGCAGACTCACCCACGTTGGTGAGAGGAGCCTTGCTGGAGGAGGGGTGGAGCGGGCGGGTGGGAGAGGGCAGCTGAGGGGGGCTATCGCTATCCGTCATGCTGACTATGTTGTGGGAGTGGCGCCTTGCGGGTTTGCTTCCTTCACTCTCTGACAGGCTTGAGCCATAGCGTCTAAGAAAACAGAGGTCATTTTAACAAACATTCATTACAGTGCAAGATGTCAAATAGATGTTCTGACAGTAATTGTTTTGACGTACTCTAAGCCTTTCTTCGGCAAGGTATTCCTGTTTGTTTGCAGGCTGTGGAAAAGGAGAACAAAATGGTTATTAATATATGAAAAGTGCCTGAAAAGAGCCTCGCATAAACCCAATCATCAATTAAATCATTAAGTTTTGAGAGTTTCTCAGTTTCCACTACAGGGAAGTGCACATAAAATATGGTTAGTTGGTATGTTGGGTGCCAAGAAACTTAAAGCCCAATGATGTCTCCACACTTAAACACTGGGTCAGCTGCCTACTGAACATTATGTTTCACAAACTATCAGGTGTTAGGATACATTCAGCTCCCTCTAGCACTACTGGTTCATGGGAAGATGGAAAAGTGGATGTGAAAGACCAATTTTCGATTTTCTTTCTAAAAACACCATTGATCCACTGATGTGAAGATGATAGATCAAAGGTTTTGTTTTATTTGTGTGTTTTTAACTGTACTTCTTGTTCTTGTGCAGGATTGGGGTAGTTGATTGAGTTTCCATAAAATACTGAATGACAAAAGAAAGTTTGTTTCCTCTGGTGCAGAGTCACTGTCTCACTCTCACATCATAAATGAAAGAAGTCATATCAAAGTATCAAAAAGCCTATTTAGTATCTTTGTAATTAAGAGTCCACTTAGTCCAGTCGAAAAAGTTTATCAAGGGTGATTACAGAGGCGAAACAACAACATACACTTAAAACAAAAAGATGGAAATCACAAATCTTTAACACAATAGAAATTAGATACTTCTTGGGATGAGACCTACCTATCTGGGAGGTTAAGGGATGTCCTGCTCCCAGCTCCCCATGTTCCTGTTCCTCTCTCCTTTTCCTGCATCTCTGTGGCAACAAACCTCGCACTAGAAGGCACACTCATCTGGAGGGGCAGGGACTCCATGCTGCGGTGCATGCCAGACAGCTTCGGGTAGAGCAGCGGGGATCCACTCAGGCTCAGGCTTTCACTGGTGTAGGAACCGGGGGAATCGATGTTGAGCACAGGCGCCGGGCTGGGGGTGAGGTGGGTGGCAGTGTGGGAACCAGCCAAGTCCTGAAGTTTGGAATAAGGGGGGACTTTGGGTGGGAGGTCATGGATGGTCACGCAGGAGTCGAGACTGTTGGAGTTGACTTTGTCCAGGTGAGCCAAGCTGGGTGGACGACCCAGAGATTTAGTGTTCAGCATCCTAGGAGTCAGGCATGAAAAACAAGATGTCAAAATACATAAACTAGGGTGATCCCATGAGTAATGATGTTAGACGATGTATTAATATGTCATTACTGGATCCATGCATGTGTGTGATGTAATCATTCATTTCAGTTCATTTTTTGTTCATTGTAAAGGATCTGTTCTTTCCTCTAGCAATACATAGCCATGCACATAGTGGTTGTATCAACAGCAACAGAAATGCAAAGAAACAACGTTCCCATTACTCTGAACCATGTCTAACTGTAACTAGGACACTCTTTCTGGAAAGAGATATCGCTGTTAAATTTTTTAGATGCAATTTCTCAATTCTGAGAGCGCCGCAACTGAAACTCCATTCCCTTCCACTGTACAGAAGTCCAGGGCATATAAAATCAACAACTATGTGTATGGCTAGATATCAAGAAATGTTTCTTTCTTTTTGGTGACCTTTTAAAACAGTATTTGAATGAGAAACACCTTGGTGTGGTGGGTGATGACAGTTCGGGGTATTTGCTACTGCTGGTCCGTCTCAGGCCGTGCAGTTTCACAGCAGACTCTCCTGCGCTCTCCTCTCCTTTCAGAGAGCCACAGTCTATGTCAGCACACACGGCCTTGGCCTTGGCTCTCTCCTTCTCCTTCTCCCTGTCTGTCTGGTTCACTGGACCTGTGCTTGTTCGATTAGCCATTTTACTACTGCAGCTACTCAGCTCTTTAACCCTGGGGCCTGCGGAGGCTATGGTCACAGGTTTCAAACTCAACAGACTGGGGTCAATGGTACCACTGACAGGCCGAGATGCAGGGCGGCCAATCACACTGAGCGTGCTCGATTTGGCCGGTCGCGGCAGGCTGCGGTACTGAATGCTGTTTCGGGCGTTAGGCCCCAGGAAGCTCTGCTCACTGCTGGCATCAAAACTGTTCTTGCGACCCGAGGGTGTTCCTCCTCCAACAGGCTTCACAGGGATGCCAGATGACTTGGGAGTTTTCCCCACAGTAGCAGAGCCACTGGAGATGGTGGCGCCCCCTGCTGTCATAACAGTCGCAGTACCAGTGGCTGTTGGTGGTTTCTTGTAGCCAAAGGAGGCTCCAGCGGTGGGTTTAACTAAACCTGAGGGGGGCTTGCGATGCTCTCCGTGATGATCCCTGCCAGCATCTGAACGAGACCTTTGGAGACCAGCAGTTTTGATGGAAATCTTGGATTTATCCTGTGGCTTCTCACTTTTATGTGCTGCATAAAAAAGAAAGACATAGAATAGCTGAATTAACAACACTAATGTCATTTCATTCATGATTTCAAGTTTTAAAATTGAATGATGATTTTGATAGTGAGGGCAGCTCTGTTCACTCTGTTGCCTTGACCAGTGGATGGATGGGTTAATAGCTCAGTACTTTATTCTTTTATATACGCCTGCATTTTTTCTGGTTTCAGTATATTTCAAACATACAAGACATGACAAGACAAAAATCAATAAATAAAAACACTTAATATACTGTATAAGTATAACTGCATTAATGAAAAGCAAAGGCAACAGAATATACTACATACAGTATATGAATAAGGCTCATACTGGACAAAAACAAATGACAACAATCTCACCGAAATGACTGAAACTAAGATAAATAATCAGCAGAGTCATACATCACTTCTCTCTAGACAGCTTCACATAAAAGTAGATGTACATATCTTTTCAGCCACTGCAGTTGAGATAAAATATAAGCAAGAAACATCTGTATTTACTTAGAGAGCTTTTATATGCCCATGACGTCAAGTGTGACTCACCAACAGACTCTGTGAGTTACTGTAAATGAGTCTTAAACAAAATTAAACCTTTTTTATCAACTCATATGACATATCCAGGTGGCATAATCAATCAAAATATGTACTGTATGCATCATCAAAGTGAAGATGAAGGGTAATTAAAATGTAAAATTAGATTTTTTAAAAAAATGTTCTAAAGGTTTGATTATAGGTACAAAAGTTCTATATTCATATAATACAACACATCGTATGACATTCTGTAAACCAAGCCTTAAAAATGCATCAGCTAAAATAATGTTTTTTGCCTTCTAACTGCTGCCAAAATACATACAATCAAATCTAATTTTAATCACTTAGGTGAAATTAAGTTGAGGAAATTGCAATAAAATGCAGAGAAATATTAGTATTGGAACTGAATTTCAACCTATTATTGAATCGTGGGATGTTTTGTTGAGGATTGAAGGGCATTAAAATAAATTTAGCTGCAGCAGATGGCAGACACAGTGTCTCTCCAGACATGTACAGTAACATGCTTTTCTCTGAGATAATAAAAGAAACATGGCTTTGGGCTTTAAGCTGAGATTTTTCTTCAGTGAAATGGATTTCATGGTGCATTTTTTCAGTATACTGTGCTGTGCTACAAATCAATCCCTGGCTTATGCTAAGGGGCACAACTTGTGTATTTCTTTTTGACACCGAGCAGATATCCGCATTGGCTGCTTTATAAACAGGCTCTGTTTTAAAAACTGATTCAGCATACAAATAGATATACTTAGTTAAAACAAGTTAACAAAATTCCTATATGAGAGGAATGACAGAGAAAAAGATGGACTGAGAAAAACAGGCAAACAGAGAGACAGATGAATTAAGAATCTGCCATCAGGTCTCACCTGCAACTTTCAGCATACTCTGAGAGGTATGGGTGATGGGGGAGGTTACGCCCACAGGAGGATTACGACCTTTCTTAAAACTCCCTGGCTGACCCAAACTTTGAGGCTTCTTCAGTTCTCCTTTACCCGCTGAATCATCGCTGAGGCTCGGAGGCTTCTTTCTCCACTTGCTCGGAGCCTCTGTCTTGAGACTCCCTGTGTCATATCTGCAACTATCGAGCTTGTGGCTGGCCTTGCCGTCCTCGCTGTACCAGGAAAGTCCACTTTCCACCAGGGAGCGCTTTTCTGCATCAGTACGGAGCTGCAGGGAGAGAAAAGGGAAGAGGCACAGTGTGGGTAACCATCAGACATGGTCTATGTTATCTATGGAACTGACTGTTCTCTATAATCTTTGTTTCATCTCAGCTGCATTCCAGTGGGAAGGAGTGAGAGATAGACTGATATGCCCCAAGCGGATTAGAGAAAACCACAGAGGAAGACAAAGGAAGGAAAACAAAATCTGAAAAAAAAATGTTTATGGTTTTTACACTTTCAGGGATAAATGAATACATTAAGGCATGAAATGAATACAGGAAAGCTTGAGCTTATGTTTTTGAATGTACCACTGTGCAGTGGACAAAAAAAGACTGCTAAGCTGTAAAAGAAAAACTATCATGCGGTGCACTGAGGAGGTAGTACTGAAGAAAAAACTGGTCATGCTGCTTCTTGGCACTACTTTAATGTGATATAGAGCGACAGATGGCTCATTGAGAAGCACTAATGTTCATTTCTTCTCAGTGAGCATTCTGTAAGTAAGCAATTATCCTAAAATTAAGAGCAAGTCAAAAATGTTTACCTGCGCAAAAGGTAGAAACCACTACCACAACACAAAGTGAACATACAAATAAATTTGACCAAATTGAAGTTTCAGTGGAAATTTAAACATTTTTTCTCCTTTGTTTTATTTTAATAACAGTGGTGAGGTCTGTGGTGTTGTCTTGTGGCCTTCGTCAAAACAATGGACTCCCATTTAACAAACAAGACAGACTAAATCACAGAGTGAAGCTTTGGAAATGCTTGAAGTAAAGTCCTCTGTTGCAATCTTTAGCACTGCTTTTACAAACAAAACAAGGATACAAGAAAGCCAAACTCTGCCACAAGCTGTATTACAGACTTTTGGGTACAGTATGTCAACTCACCATAACAGAGGAGTTGCGTCTGGATCCCAAGGGTGTGCTTGGCAGAGAGTTAAGGGAGGAGCTGACATTAAACTCCTCTGAACTGAGGTTCTCTGACCCATCACCGTCACCATCACTGAGCCCGCTGCTGATAGAGCTGCTTTCATCCCAACTGAAACGAGACAGAATGACAAGTTAGCAAAAAAAAAAAAAAAAGCACTTATCCGGTAAATGACAACCATATGAATGTACATCAGGTAGAGCTGCAGAAATCTTGAGTTTGGAAGGAGAAAAGGCTGGCAGCAAACAGTGATATGTCCATCTGTCTGCAGTAAGCTGTCTCTGGAGGTGGCCAAGTGCTCAGTAAAGTAGGAATTATTCAGTTGCCTATATCATAATGTTGCTCGAAACTTTTAAAAATTAATTTCTGGTATTAATGTATCAAAAAGCTTTTTTTTACACAGTTAAAAAGAAATATTTATAACAGCTACTTGGACCAAATATACCATGATTGAAGTGCCAGAGGCTGTAATTTAATAATTGAGACAAATCAAGAATGTGTGACAAGGATTATCCTAAAAAGACTCAAGACCATATGTCTAAACACCTTGTTTCAACCACAATATGCTGCTTTATAAGAGCAAAATGTCGCTGACATGTTGTTTCCTTGTGACCTTACAACTTCTCACTTTTTCCTACAGTCTACTTGTCACACCCATTATGACCTACCTTTAACAAACCATACAAAAAGTTGAATAAACTTTTTAGCAAACAAATACAACTTATTGGTGAACCGCTTGTCTAGCACTCATAATAAAATGGTCAGTCTGGGCAGTTAATTTTGAGCTATAAAATGTTAAATCTAACCATGATTTAATAAATCACTAAGACAACAAGGCTTGCAGTTTTTTTAAACAGAGACCAACACAGCCATCTTTAACCATTAGCTTCAAGGGAAACTTTACAGGATATAGGCTGATAAATCATGCTGAATAAAAAGTATAGCCACTGACAGCTCAGGGTTTAGTTAGCGGTCTGGTATGCTCTAAAGAAGCAGGGTGAAGGGAAATCAGAGTGACAGGCTCCTAAACCCTCCCTGACCCTTCCTTCCACCCCACAACGAAGTCCTGCGTGGCCCTGAAACAGATGCTGACAGACTGGCCCCTCGCGTGAGGAAGACAGAAATGGGCAGTCCCAGAGCAGCCCAGAGAGGCTGCTCACTGGGCAAGCAGATCTCTGGATGCATTTGAATACATTTAAAATGCAGATCGCTGTGTGGAGTTCAGTGAGAGGAGTAGCCTCTCAGTCAACCAAAACATTACATGAGGATCAAGCAATTCAGAGTCTGAGGGGAGTTTAAAATTGAAGAGGGAAACATTTTTATCTATTTTAGAGGAGTAATAATGCCTTGTTGAATTTAAAAATTATATCTCCAGAGAGCTAGATATCAAGTCCAGCTCAGATTTTGTGTAATTACGTTCCCCATCATTACTATTGGCAACCACAGGTGGTAATTGAATTTATGTTGGCGCACAGAAATGTGGCACAGTGGAAAAGGTAAATTAATAAGCCCCTTTAAAGCTGAGTCACTGCTTGAGCTGAATCAGTTCTTTTCCCTTTCTTTTGCTTTCCCCACTGAGCTGAAAATGCTCTTTGTGGGTCCACAGCCTGCAATTAGCAGAGGCATGGAACATGGAATTGCATAGAAAAATACAGAGAGACAAAAATGGCCTGTACACGTTCAGAATTGGATTTAATCACATGGCTGTAGTTGAGTTGTAGTCACAGTTGTAAAACAGAGAGGAGGCTTATCCTGACGCTTTGTACAGGTTGTGAGCATTCAGATGCATAAAATTGAATATTTCACTGAAGATTTGTGGACACCGATACATGACCCCAGAGAAGAAGTTTGACAAGAATGGGATAAAACATGAGAAAAACGTTTGATCTGAGAATATAAAAGTGTTTTTTAAATACCATCAATAAGAAGAATAACTATGATTTACGTCGAGCCCAGATGTTTGTGGTATGTTTGAACAATACCACCTCTGTCAGGGGCGACAGCGGGGCCATGAATAACCCCTCAGGGATGTCAGCCTAAGAAGAGGCAGGAGGGCCTGTGGGCTGTTGATATTACAAGCCAAACTGTCTGCTCTCAGAGGTGAAATCCAGACAGGGAGAGGGTGGGAGTACACCAGCAAAGTGCATACTTCATACATGGGGTGGCAATTAACTTTTTGTTTTCTGTGGCACAACTCCAACATCTCTCTGATTTGTGTGTCCATGCTATTATTTGAGTTGGGTTGCTGAGAAAATGTTTTGGTTCCACAAGACTTGAGAGATGGTTGGCTGGGTGGAGCAGGGTGGGGTCATTACAATCACTGTCCAGACTTGGAAGTGGATCTAAGAACACTGCTATAAAACACACACAACTGCTGGTTACCACTAGGGCAAGACTTGCAGCATTGTTGGCACACATTGCAAAGGTACGAAGCAAGAAAATTAAAGGATAGCTTCACAATTTTACAAGTCTGTCTTAAAATAACACTCAGGTGCCCATATGAACATTGAAAGAGGTTTTCCTCGCTGTAATCATTCCTCCTGTTCATACCGGCTATTAAAAGATTCCCTTCAAATGTGCTTTCAATGAATGCGATGGCAGCCAAAATCCACAGTGTGTCCACACAGTCATTTTTAGCAAAAAGACATTTAAAACTTTGTCTGAGGCTTATATGAGGCTTCAGCAGTCTGAGTTAGTCATATCAAGGTGGATATCTGCCACATTTACAGTCTCTTTAGCATCAAATTCCCTCTTTGTGTTTCCTGAGACAGTGTTTCCCTGTTGAGCTGCAGTGGAAGTATAGTAACAAAAAGAGGGACTCTGCTACTAAAAAGACTGTAACCTTGAAAGATATCTACTTGATCTGACTAATTTGGACAGCTGAAGCTTCATTTTAGCTTCAGATAAACTTTTAAATACATTTTTGCACAGAAGGAGGATTGAGGATTTTGTCCCCCATCATTTTACATTATAAGTGCATTATGAGGGAATCTTCTAATAGCTAGTATGACTGGAGCAAGAAAAACCTATTTCAGTATTCATCTGGGCACCAGGCTATTGTTTTAAGACAGACTTGGAAAAACTGTGAACCCGTCCTTTAAGCACACAGCACATTTTGACAGAGACACAAGATGAGAATTGGAACTTGGAAGTTTCTCAGACATGCTCATTTGTTAGGTCTCTTATGAAAATGCTATAATCAGTAAAGCCATATGAAATGGCACACAGTGAAAGGCTGCATTTTAATGTTTACTTCTGGCACTATGTCTATTTTCTGCATGAAGGGCAGTGAAGACAAAAGGCTCTTGGGAGTGCATGCCTATGGTTGAGTGAGTGGTGAAGACATCTTCTATTACACAGATAGCTGTGGTAGCAGCACCGCAGTGTCCTCCAAGAATTGTTTGCACAGATGTTATAATTTCTAGTGTCAAACGAGTATTAACATACGCTTTTGCACTTTTTTTTTCAACTTCATGTCAACGCAATTCACACCGTCTACACCGTTTAATAGTAACACTAGAGGCTCAAATGAATTATAGTTAGGAACTCCATCTTATCGCGAAAGTATTTCTGCACAATTTCATTATTCTTGAACAAAAACTGTACTGAAATCAGCAGAATTCAACCTCTACTCAAGAGCAGATTATCGGCTAACCTTAACGTCAATGCCGTTAATCTAAAACTAGTTAATGTTTATAATGATTTTTCTTTAGGAGTACTGTAACCTAAAGCTGCATATGACCCAAAATGAGAGAAAAAAAATCACCGTCAGAGATGTTGGTGGATATAAAGGAAGCCACACATTCATCTCACCAGCATTCACGGTTTTTTTTTACAAAAAAAATCTGAATAAAAATGAATACAGATGTAAAATATCATCTTTACCTTGGAGTAAAAAGTAAAGTCCTTTTTGCTCTCGGTGCCGACTGCAGCGGAGGCACTTTCCCGACCAAAACACGACCGCTCATTTGTTACCGTTGTAGTTTTTAAGTCACACGTTTTATAGTTTTAGGTGCTAAAAATAAAATTCATATCCTCCGATGGCAAAGACCCATTTCCTCCCATTCAGCGAAAAAGCAAGAACCGGTCTGCCGCTCGGCAACACCGCCCCCCCCGCCCCCCCAAAAAAAGAAAAAAAAAAAAGTGCAGGATGACGAGACAGAGCGCCAGAGGGAGAGACCCCCATATTAGATGATGGCCAACGGCTGTCGAGCTGAGTGGTAACCATGGCAATAAGGTCCGGCTGCGGACCCTTCTCAACCACGGGCTCCTTCCGGGTCCATCACTCTGCTATGGGTAATCTGATTACTCTGATCTCTGTATTGGGGAACGATCAATGACATGGATTTATGTTGAAGCATACTGGCCCCTACGTTTGTTTGCTTGTTTGTTTGTTTTTTAGCTTACAAACAAACACAATACATACATATACAAATAGGTTATAATCTTAAAGGGCGGGTATTTTTTTTTAATCATCCTGAAACTTCACGTTAGTTTTCCATATGTATTCAAATCCGAAAATTCAAATTTTGGTCTAAGTACGTAGCTATGTTTTAGCACCAAAATACCATTTTCCCCAAGTACTGTACTTCTGAAAACTTTTCTCACGTGACCTGATGTAGGTTTCTGCATGATGACGTTGCAACATATAAACTGATATAAACCCCCTAGTCAGTATAGCCACAGAGATGGACTGAGCACATGCTGTTGCTGCTGCTAAAAGTTTAAAAAAAATAAACTCTGAGCTCTCTTCTCTCACCAGTAAATGACTCCAACATCAACCACAACGCTGTTTTTTGCTAACGGTTGAGAGGGCATTTCCATTGATAAACCCAGAAAGGATCGCAGATGGAGTCGTCCTTTAAATAAGACCACAGGAGTGATAGACTATTATGCTAATGTTATATTAATTTCAAAAAATGTAAGAAAATAAGTATAATTTTGGATATGCGGGCTATCAGTGACGAGTATTCTGGACACTAGTAACATTATCAGTCTCTCCAATTAGCCTACTCACAGTAGCCTAAGTGATGTGAAGTTGACCGACTCCAGGGTAAACAGTTGAAAGACAGGTTCACACATTTCTAAGTCTGTCTTAAAACAGTAGTCAGGTTTTTCTTGTTGCAATCATTCCTCCTGTTCATACTGGCCATTAGAAGATCCCTTCATAATGCTCTTACAATATAAGTGATTGGGGCCAAAATCCACAGCCTTCCTTCTGTGCAAAAACAAATTAAAAATTGTATCTGAAGCTAAGCAATGAAGCTTCAGCTGTCCAAATGAGTCAAATCAAGTGGACATCTTTCAACATTACAGTCTTCTTAGTGCCAGAGTCCCTCTTTCTGTTACTCTACTTCCACTGCAGCTCAACAGGGAAACACTGTCTCAGGAAACACAAAGAGGGAATTTGATGCTAAAGAGACTGTAAATGTGGCAGATATCCACTTGATATGACTAACTCACACCACTGAAACCTCATATAAACTTCAAATAAACTTTTAAATGCATTTTTGCTAAAAATGACTGTGTGGACACACTGTGGATTTTGGCCCCCATCACTTACATTGAAAGCACATTTGAAAGGGATCTTTTAATAGCCGGTATGAACAGGAGGAATGATTACAGCGAGGAAAACCTCTTTCAGTGTTCATTTGGGCATCTGACTGCTGTTTTAAGACAGACTTGAAAAACTGTGATCGTATCCTCTAACACTGTCAACAATATCAGTGATTTCTCAAGAAAGAGTTTTTACATGTGAACACTTTTTTAAATGTTAAATGTCAAATGTTGTAGTTGAGGTTTTAAATTATTAATGGTAGGTCAAAATTATAAGATGTTAAGTCAAAATTATGACTTTCTATGTAAAAATAATAACACCCTTTACTAGGTTAAGCATTCATTTTTATGTAGTCAAGTTTTTGACTATGTCAAGACTATGACATACCACAAACTAAATAAGTCATAAACATCATGATTTCTACTTTCTCATAACTGTGACTTATGAGTATTTTTATTTTTGCCATTTATAACATTTCAGCTACTTTTTTCTTTTCCTGGCAATAATGGACTTCCATATTAAACTGAACTATGACAGAACCAAGAGTCTTATTAAGGAGATGATTAAATAAAGATAAATATCCCCAAAAATAAAACGTGCTCCATCTTCATTCATTACCTTCGAGGGCCTAGCTGGAAAAACTCAGCCCAAGGTAAGGCCTGAATCAGTGCAAGTGCAACCGCAAAGCCACAGATGACACGAGGACCTCCAGTGAGGCATGAGAGCAGCCTTGGAAAACCTTCCTTCCCCTCTCATTAGCAGTGGAACAGTCTCATGGTGATGATCTCACCAGATCTCTGCTCTGTAAACTGATCACTCCAGGAGGTAAAGTCCCACACCCAGTCCACATCTTAGGCCAAATTGGATCAGTCTGACTCTAGCTGAAACCATTTTGACTCAAAATGTAGCAACAAAGGAGTGTATGTGACCAAACGGCATGAATCCACATCAAAGCAGAAAACGCAAAGATGCAGAAAATGCATACATTTTAGGATTTTCACCGGTTTATATTGCAAACATGAGAACTTATTGACCCCCTGTGATGTATTACAGTTTTCAGGATGTTTTTCCACATCAGTCCACATTTTGCAATATAAATATGGAGTCAGCATAAATGGAATTTGAGATGCCTGTGGTTTTGCTTTTTTGTTCAAATTAAGCAGCCATTTTGCTGTCAGTGCGTGCACCAGACATACAGGCATTCCTGAAAATATCTTTAACAGAAAGAGCTGCTAGTTTGATAAAAGATTGTTGAGTCTACCTCCATCTTTTGATACCATCAACTCTCATCATCATCATCATCTGAAAAAGAACCACGCAAAAACAGCTGGTTGCTGTTTTTGTTTTGTTTTGCTTACAAACAACATGAAACATCTTCCAAAACTTAATTTCCTAATAGCAAAACCGAAACTTGGATGTATATTTCATTCACTAGAATAATGAGTAATGTTTACAGTAAAAAAAAAAAGAAAAAAAAAAAGGAGTGTTTCTCACGTCTCCTGTTTATCTCAGCTGGGCCACAGAGCCACTAAACAATCAGTCATCTAAAAAGCCTTGAAGTCATGTTTGTACTG